>NC_142157.1:30125956-30428081 GCF_024610735.1 Ursus americanus | reverse complement strand
TATTTGAAATGCTTTACAAAGACTGACCCTTCACAATAACTCTGTGAGGCAGCTATTATTATTCCCCTTTTACAGATAAGCAAACCAAGGCAAAGAGAGGTTAAGTAACCTTCCCAAGGTTACAGCTAATAAGTGATAGAAACTAAGGGTACACATTTGGGCTGTTTGGCCCTAAAGTCTATGCTCTTAACCCCTCTTCTATACTGCATAAAAAGTCTAACAACATGACTGTATATAGAAAATATTCAGTGAATACTGGTTGGTTGACTGGCTGATTAGTTTATTATAAATAATTATCCACATCTTTTGTTTTGTGAGCAAAGTTTTTGAATAGGACGCCTGGGTGGCACAGCGGCTGGGCGTCTGCCTTCGGCTCAGGGCGTGGTCCCGGCGTTATGGGGTTGAGCCCCACGTCAGGCTCTTCCGCTGTGAGCCTGCTGCTTCCTCTCCCACTCCCCCTGCTTGTGTTCCCTCTCTCACTGGCTGTCTCTATCTCTGTCAAATAAATAAATAAAATCTTTTTTAAAAAAAAGTTTTTGAATAATACCTGTAAGTGAATCACTACTGCATATTCATTATGCACGTGTATTGTAGTTCAGATAAATAGTTTTACTATATGACTGCTTAAATACGTTTTTGGAAAGGAACACTACGTAATTGGCTCTAGTGATATTAGGCGTATGCTTATTTATTGACACTACAATATATACAATATAGCCCTGTATTATGTTATTCTCGAATGACATAGTAGTTCATATCCACCAACTGCCTGGTCAATATTTATGTTCAAGTTTGTCCCCTACTTTGTACAAGGTCCTTTGATCAGCTCAAAATAGGTGAGCACTTTACGCCATCTAGTGGGAACACATTTTGAAAAACATTTCCAGTGAGCTACTTAGCTACGAAAATGGTATACTGTTAACATCCAAAAGCCGCAGATAGACTTACAGATCACGATAAAAACAGAAACTTCGAATAAAACTAGAATCTTTGCTCCAATTAGCAGCAGCTGTAAAATCATTCTCCCAGACTCTTCCAGATTGCCACCCTCCTTTTCTGGATTCTGCATGGCAGCCGCCTACTAAAAACACTCCGATGTTTCCTAGAAGGGACCATTCTCCCTATCAGTTGACCCCAAAGATATTTTTCTTCACAATATGATGAAAGGGCTCCTGGGAAAGTCACTGTTGTGTCTGGTGCCCAGAGGAGAGGGGTGCAGGGTCTGGTGAAGGTGCAAATTCGTGACTTCAGTAACCCTTCGTCAGCTGGTCACCTTTGCTATCTAGGCAAATGTCATTTGAATGTGCTATTCCCTGTTTGATGGGGAGTTCAAGCCTCTCCCCCTCACCAAGATTTCCACAAATTCTGGAGCTAACTCCTACGGTAACATCTATTTTTATTCCCACTGAGCTCCTAACCTCTGGTAGCAGACATTATTCTACACGAAAACCTAGCTTCCTTCTACTTCCAGGCATAGTGAAAGATCGTAATTCCCTGTCCCCATGAAATTAAGCATGGCCATGTATGTGCCTTGCTCTGGCCAGTCAATATGAATGGAAATGACATGTGTCACCTCCAGGCAGAAACATATAAACAAGGTACTCCTCATTTTTCCATCCTCCCTACCATGGCTTTCTCAGCCTGAGCCTCTGAGTGAGGGCAACAGAGTGCAGAACCCTCTGTCCACCTACAATGGACGGACAGCAAATATGTTCAAAGTCTGTTGTTTTAAGCCACTGGGATTTGGAGATTGTTTGTTACCTAAACATAGCCTTAAAAAAATAAAATAAAATAAAATAAACATAGCCTAGTATTGACTAATGTCTTTTGCTCTCGCTCGAATTCTCTCTCTCTCTCTCTCTCTCTCTCCACCCCTTCACCCTCCTTCTCTTATGCACTGCTCTATCCATGGACTATGCCTCCTCTTTTTTTTAATTCTCCAAAATACCACTTTTGAAACCTTCCATGAAGATAGGAAACATTTTTAAGTTAAGCATTATACATTCTGGATCTTAAAGATTCTTTGTCCACATTCTCATCACACTCCTTTTTCTCTTCTCTCCCCAACTCCTGGTACACACAAAGCATGTTAGCAACTCCTTTGTCTTGCCCCTTCTAAACCACTTGTTCTCAACTCTGTCAGATCCAATACCCTGTTTCTTATAATAAAAATTTTAACACTCCCTTTAAAACCTTGAAATAAAATTCATAGATAATTAGCCTACCTACACACATAATTTTTAAACTTCAATATAAACACAATATAAAGGAGAAAATAATCTATAATAAAATCTGATTTTCGATAGGCACCTGCTTAGGTGTAACTACATGAGATGTTATGAAGGAGTCAGATGCTTACACATGTACAGATCACTGTGACTTTGACAGCACAAATTCAGACTGATAAAGATATGCGATGCTAGTAATGCAGACTCCATAAGCAGCATTGCCAGCGGCGACATTATTTTCCAAAATGGTGAAAACTTCTTGGTTCAAAGCACAATTATACCTTAATTCACACAGCAGTTGCACTTCCACAAATTTGATGTGTATTACAATATTTGAAAAATATGTGATATAAAATTACATTGTAGGACCAAACAATTTTAAACATAAATTTTCACTTACACAATGTCAGGAGGGCATTCAAATGTCCTGTGATCCTCAAGACAACGATTTCTTATTAGGCTTTGTCCTGTGCATAGCAAGACATCTAGCGTTCCTGACCTCATCCAGCAAATACTACTAGCAGCACCTTTCAATTATTAGGACATCCAAAAAATATCCCCATATATTCCCAAAATGACCCCTAGTGGCAGTTCACTTCACAGTTCTAAAACATTACAAAGGAGATTTCATTTTTACCATAAAGTAAGATACTGTGTGTGTACATGTGTTTGTTTTTATTTCCGTATTTACACACACACACACACACACACATACACAGAGGTAGTTCTCACTTTGTATTGTGAGACCGTAAACACAATCATAGAGGTTGATACAGTGCAAACCAATCTTAATAATCAATAGGAAAAATTATAATTATTCCTTGACCTTTAAATGTTTTTATCAAGACATTAAAAATTCTGCCTAGGGACGCCTTGGTGGCTCAGTCAGTTAAGCATCTGCCTTCAGCTCAGGTCCTGTTTCCAGGATCCTGGGATCAAGTCCCATGTTGGGCTCCTTGCTCAGCAGGGAGCCTGCTTCTCTCTCTGCCTGCTGCTCCCCCTGCTTGTGTTCTCTCTCTTTCACTTTCTAACAAATTGTAAAATTTTTTTAAAAAATCAAAAAAAATTTTTAAAAACCCTTAAAAAATTAAAAATAAAACAAAAATAAAGATTCTGCCTAAGAATTATACTATGCAGTTATACATGCATAGGAAATTAATAAATACTATAATTTGTATTTATTTAATACACCATAAGTTCAAACATGGGAAATACTGGGAATGAAAGTGTTTCGTTTTTTGGTTAAAAACTTATCAGCGGGGGTGCCTGGGTGGCTCAGTGGTTAAGTGTCTGCCTTGGGCTTGGGGCATGATCCCAGAGTCCTGGGATCGAGCCCCGCATCAGGCTCCTCTGCTGGGAGCCTGCTTCCTCCTCTCCCACTCCCCCTGCTTGTGTTCCCTCTCTCACTGGCTGTCTCTCTCTCTGTAATAAATAAATAAAATCTTAAAAAACAAACAAACAAAAAACCCTTACCAGCAGTAGTTTGAAGGGCACTGGCCTCCTTCTGCCCACTGGACAACTTAGGATGTGAAGGGAGCCTCTTCTCTACACCTCCGGAACTGTCCACCCCGGTCTAAGTTTGGATCCTTCCAAACTCCTTTCCTCTGTGCTGTCCCTGTCGCCAGTGCTCCAAGCGTGCCTTCCAATGTGTTTCCTCGTGGCGTCGCTTTCTCTGAGACATTCTTTTCATTACAACCACTTCCCCCAAGGATGCCAATAAATTTGCCTTCACAGATTTTCCCGGCCACGCCTCCAGGGTCTTGAGGAGCAGCGGCGGCAACATTTCCCAGGCCCCTTCTTCCCTAACACCGTCGGTGCTCACATTCAAATTCCTTTCCTTGTCAGCACCTCCCGAGCCACGGGCTCTTTCACGCAGCCATTTTGTACAATGTCACGTGGGCCGGTCACGTGGAGCCGATGACACTGCACACGCACCTGCTCTGCGGTCTGTGGGAAGCAAATAACCGCAGAGGCCAATCCAGAAAGCGCGAAGGCCGTGACGTCATTGGTAGTTCATCCTGATGCATTTGTTATTTAGGCGCTGATTGGCGGACTGAGGGGCTGGCAGCGAAGGCCTTGGCACAACTACTCCGACGGATGTACTGCGATGTACTGAGATGTGAAGTGGGTTTGTTGAGGGCCGGTGTTATTTCACTAAACCACAGTAACTGAAATCCAGGCATATCAGAACTACGCAAAGCAAGGGTTCCCTGTAATGTAATATTGCTGTATGCGTCATTCATTTTCTGGAGAGAAAGTACACTGCTCCCTTAGGGACAGAAGCTACAATAAGCTGGGATTTGTAGTTTCCTCTCTTCCCCTCATTCTGTACCAATACAAGAATATTCAAGGAGCTGACTGTGTGGACAGATGAATTGACAAACTTGTATCCACCTAAAAGACATAAAACTATAGTAAATTGCTTTATATAGATAGGATCCCACATAAAAAGTAAGGCCATACATGTAAATACAGGTCTTACAAGGGATTTTGCTTGTTTGCTAGAACTTGAAGAGCGCCATAGACCACATTGACCCCAAATACTTCTTTTTGGGGGGCAACTGGGTGGCACGGTCAGTTAAAGCCTCAGACTCCCGGTTTCAGCTCAGGTCTGATCTCGGGGTTGTAAGATACAGCTCCTCTTGGGGCCCCACACGCAGCAGGAATCTGCTTGAGTTTCTCTCCCTCTCCCTTTACCCCTCTCTCCCCTTGCTTGCTCTCTCTCAAATAAATTAATCTTTAAAAAAAAAAAACCTTCTTTTTTGGTCTGCATTTTTATACCGCCTAATTTACTGGTCTCAAATGGGCTGTCCTCCAGATGAAGCAAGAAAGAAGCTGGATGGGAGGAGGGTAGGTGCTCTGAGACAAGTGAGAAGTGGAAGTCTTTTTTAGCTTTTCCGTTGAATGATGGAAACTTGTAGTCCCTTCCAGTTCATCTTCCCACAGTTTACCCTCCTGAGGCAGGAATCCCTTCTATTCTCTTCCTAAAATCTGATCTTGCAGCCTCTGTTTAGAGTTTAGACACTTTCATGACAGACATAGCATTAATAATAGTAATAATAATAGTAATTTTTATGATAATAATTATTATTGTAGCAGTTACTATTTAATAAGAACTTGCTATGTACCAGTTATTATAAAGATCTCTACATGTACCATTTCAATTAGTCTTCATAATAGCCTCCATTAGGCAGTCATTTCCATTTGTTAATTGGGAATCTCTGAAACTCCCTTCCTTTATATCATCTCCTACCACCCATTATTCCTTTCAGTGGATTAAAGATGGCCCCAAATGCTTCACCACTCTTCTAATCAGAGATGGACTGTATTTGCCCTCCTTTGAATTTGGAGAGACCAGAGGTTGGATTTACCCAGGAGAATGTAACAGAGTGTCACTGTGTAACTTCCAAGGATGGTTCTATACCTTCCATTTTGGACACTTGGAATGCTCCTCTGGGAACCCAGCTGCTAGGCAGGGAGAAGCCGAACTCATATGGGGAGGCCACATAGGGGAAAACTGAGATGTTCTGGCCAACAGCCTAGGCTGAACTCCCAGCCAGCAGCTGGCACCAACACCAGCTGTGTAATGAGCCGTGTTGGATGTCATAATCCGGCTAAGCCTCCAGTAGACCTCAGGCACAGCCAACACCACATGGAGCAGAAGAACCACCCATCTGAACTCAGTCAACCCACAGATTCAGGAAAAATATTAAACTGCTCTTTTAAGACATTCCATGGGATGCCTGGGTGGCTCAGTTAGTTAAGTGTCCAGTTCTTGGTTTCTGCTCAGGTCATGATCTCAGGGTCATGAGATTGAGCCCCCGTGTTCGGGGGGGGGTCTGTGCTCATCGGGGAGTCTGCTTGAGAATCTCTCTCTCCTCTCCCTCTGCCCCTCCCCCCCACTCGTCCCCCCCCCCTTATTTAAGATTTAAATAAAATCTTTTTTAAAAAAACTGTAACATTCCATATGCTGTTCTCTGGAAATATGGTGATTTAGCCCATCTCCACAGGACCAGTTTGGCCCAGTTTACCACCAATGGAACCTCGTCCTGGCCTAATGAATCCTGCCAAATTGCACCTCAAAGAAAAGTGCTGGCAGGCTCTCAACATTCATGGTGTTAGTTCCAGAATGGCCTGGTTTTACCCAGTGAACCTCGCCCTGCTCACAGCCTCCTCATACAGCGTTGATCTTGCTCATTCTTCTACCACGGAGATGGGCTGCCTGCCCAGCCACTTCCAGCTTGTGATTTCCTGGATTCTACCTTCTTTTGTCTGTTCTGGCATGGAGTCCCCACGGAGTGATCACCTCATAATGAACCTCCTCTTTAGCCAAGAGTTCTCATACTTGGATAGTTGTCATATCCATCCCGTGTTCTCCTTGCTGAACAGCCTTTTTCTTGAGCCGTGTATTTACATTATGTCCTCATATGGTTGTTTTTAAATCCCTACCTCTCCTAACTACACTCATGGTTTACCTCTATTTGATTAAGGTCCTGCATGATACTTTGTTCAGAATTGGATGCAGGATTCCAGGTGTAGTCTACATTGGAGAATGCACTCAGGCAATACAAGGAGTGCTTTTAGAATTTATTTTTGCCTATAAAGATGCCTTTGAATTCTCAATCTGTCTTCCAAAACATTAGGCATCCTTCCCAACTACCTGTCATCTGAAATTTTGTTCAGCGTTTAGTTCAAGTGTATTGTGAGTATATTTTATTTTGAACAGGTTCCATGAATTTTAGGACCCTGTTTCTCACCACTAAATTCATTCCTTCAAGTTAACATCAATCTGTTCATCAAAGCTTTTGTGCTTGGATTTGTTCAAACAACTGGTTCTATAATTAACCAGTTGAAAAATCATTCTATTTTCATTTTCCCCTTCAACCATGATAAGCACATTAAAATCCATCTGTGCTTCTAACAAATCTGGGGCTCCAGTTTGGAAACCCCAGGGTAAAAAGAAGTAAAATGTGTTCAACTTGACATTAATCAAGCAGTATATAATCGCTGATCCTTTAGGCAGTAAATGGCTCTTTGCCATTCACAAACTCAAAAATCCAGGGGGAGAATTGACTATGACGTCTGGACAGTGTTCATGGATTGTGTGTGTTACCAGTTCCCAACTCCACTGACAAATTAGGTTGCCTCTCAATGCCTGACCTTGGACTCAAGCCAACATCAGCATGCCCCTGAAGATGCTTCTGTTTCTCCTGCTTCCTGACCCTTCAGCATGTTTTTACAGTATTCTCTCAGCTTACCTTCGCTTTCAAGCTTCTCTCCTGCTTCCTGTGCACTCACCACCCCCCACCCCAGGATTTCAGTGCCCAGGCTGTCCCCTGCTCTCTGTGGTCCATTGACCCTCCAGTTCCACACTGATTCCTCATCACCCAGTGAATCTCCCACTATATTCCTGTCCCTCATCTAATGAGCCTTAGTTGTCAAAGCCCTTTCATATAGACATAATATTTTTTTGCCAAATAAAGTCAACTTCAAGCTCCCCCACCCCTAATTTCTAGAATCTAAATTTTTCATTTTTGGAAGAAAATTGAAGCAACCTAATAGTACGAATTTACAAACTCTTTTAACCTAGAACTTCTTTAAATTCCCTGGAGTGTCATTAGTCTGGGCCTAGAAACTATTCATTTGAATTGCTTCGGTGCAGTCTTCTTATCCACATTTCTCTTGGATTTATCACCCCTTGTCCATTGCTTGTGCTACTCTTTCCAGGCTGGTGGTCACATTCCAAGGAAAAACCAAGCTAAACAAACTACTCATTAACATGACCGCCTCTTTTCCTGGTTGTAGACCTACTGTTTTCTTAATTTTCCCACTTGTTCCAAATGTAGTTTGGAAAGTGAGTTTAGGTGTGCGTATCTCTCACGAGTCTCAACTTCTTCCCTCTTTTAGACTTCCCAGCACTGCTTTCACAAGGGAGTGCCCCTCTTGATTATGATTTCTTCATTCCACTTCTTATCCCATGTCCCTTTCAACTTCATCTCAGTAGAAGGAGAGGGAAGAGTGGGAGTGAGGGAAAGGATAAAGGTGGACAGCCCTTGATAAAAAGCTAAGAAGGACTGCCTTTCTCCTTAGCTATGTTCATTCTATTAAAATACCCTTAAGATACCCCGAGAAGACAAGAGAAGTAACATGAAGTGAAAAAAGCACGTTGTACTTATCTGAAGATCAGAATTCCCTGGATTGGCTTTGCTTTAATACTGCTGCTGCCGCTGCTGCTAATAATAATAATAATAATAATAATAATAATAATAATAATAACAACAACTGAGCAATTAACATGTTCCAGGCACTGTTCTAAGTCCTTTACAGGTGCTCGTTTGTGAGTACTATTTATTATCCCTCCTTTTTCAGGTGAGGACAGCAAGGCACGCAGAGATTTGCCCAAAGTCATGAAGGCAGCTAGTGAGCAAGAGAGACAGGTTAGGGCTGTGGTTAGTAGTGAGGCTCTGGAACCAGATGGCCCAACTCTGGGCCCATTGCCACTACCAGCCTGGCCCCTTATCCCCGCCCAACACCCCTCTCTATCTGCTACCAGCTTGGACAACTCTGAGCCTCTCTTCTATCATCTTTTAAATTAAAAGATCTGGCTAGATGACCTCTAACGTCCCTGTGGCTCAGATATCCAAAGATACTCGTCACCTTATTTATATATGAGAGGCAACCACAATAACTCATATGAAGGTTCCCAGCCTGGACATCAATACCAGCTCACAGTGTTATGGTGAAGGCAGCTTCCGGTGAGGTCCTTCCCCACCAGAAACACCCAGATGCCCTGGGAGGAATTCTGTAAGCTGCTATACTGGGATTGACTGGCCACTGGGCACCCCTTGGCCCCACTGTCTCTACTAGGGGAGTGGGTCTGACTGTGAACTTCTGAAGGAACACAAAAATGGAAATGACTCAGCAGCAAGGCCAAGTTTCCATGGCCCGAGAAAAGGATGAAATCAGCCTTATATTCTCTAATTTCCTGTTTTTGGCTCGTGTGCCTTTATCCAATTTCTAACACATTTCTTCTAAAACTTCTTTACGTTCTAGCCCCAAATTACACTAACCCACACCTGTATTCAGTGTGGAAAAAAAAAAAGTTGTGACAGAATAATAGAATATCATCTAGAGAAATTAAAATAAATAATCCTTGAAGAACCTAAAACAAAGTGACTTAACTTCATTATGAGAAGGAAGGCATCAGAGTTCAAATATGTGTAAAAAGCCGACTTTTTCCATATTATGCCTCATCTGGACCAATGAACAAGCACGTAAGGGCCAGATAGAGCTATCTGTAAGTTAGTTCACTTTGGATTTGGACTTTTAAAAATATACTCTTTCACAATGGTGAAACTCGAACTGAGTTTTATAAAGGTGTGCTAGCTTTTGCCATACCGTTAGCTAAGCTACGACGACTTACATTCAGTCATGAATCTCAAGTTTATTGATATTCCTTAGAATTCTCACTGAGTACTACATGAGTTCCTATGTGGTTTAAACATCACAGTATAGTAACATTTTCTTCTTTATACTTCCCATTGATTTTCGCAAATATGCACGTGAATATTTTTTGCAGAAGTGATTTCCATCCTACAAATCAGGAAACTTTAAGGACCAGTAGATACATTCAATACATTCAGGCCCGAGGCAGGCTGCGAAAGCCCCAGGTTCAGGACCCAGCGACCTGAACACACATTACCCTGATAGGAGCCGTGGTGCTTCTGAACGTCAGGAGATAACAAACATGGTGTTTTTCCCAAGGCCTTGGGATTAGGACAGAGGCTATCAGCATAAAGAGAGAAGAGTGACCCAGGCTGCCCTTAGTGTGGCTTGTGCCAAGGTCATTCTGAATACCTGATTACAAACAGGAGATGAAATGATCCATGGAAATCATAATTATTTCTGAAAAACATGCCATAGGGTCTCACTTGCTCAGAGGCGTTATCTCAGCAGAGAATGCAAAGCTGGGACGGCATTTTCCGATGAGGAATGGGCTGAGGCACCCCAGTTGTCTGCGAGTTCACGCAGCCTGTCCTACACAAGGAAGGGGAGGGTTTGTTTTCTCCCTTCCATTATTCCAGGAAGTGCATTTTCCCAGAAGATACACCGCTGTGCTGTTCCCAAGGCCAAGGGAAAACCTAGGCAGAAAAGTAGAGACAACTTTCAGTTCTAGGCCCTGGGGTTATACTGTACATTCCCAGCTGGTTTTCTTTTGCCGTCTAGAACGATGACAGTGATGACACAGGCCCCGGGGTAGCCCCTCGCTTTGTGTCAGGCCCCGCTTGCTTAACCCCTTCCTCGGTTACTCTTCGTCGTAGCCGGCCTGTCCCGTAGATGTTACATCCCCATTCTACAGATGAGGAAAGTGATCAGCAGAGAGAGAAAATAACCTGCGAGAGTCACAAACCTAGTAAGTGGTAGGCTCCTGGGAACCAAACAGCACAATGGTAAAATGGGGAAGTATTTGAAAAGTGCAAGGATGAGTCAAAGACACTGAGGCACGGCTGTATGCAGTGCCCGCACACGGTAGGCTGTGTACGAATGGACGCTGAAAGAAGGACAGTGTGGGGTCTGCACTTGGGAAAACGTCGCAAGGCACATAACACGCCCCATTGCAGGAGTCCCCAAATGACACAAGTGATGAATGTCCGCCGGAGGCCTCGGCAGCATGTTGGGGACTGAAGTACAATTAAGTGGTTTTGGAAGATGGCTATGATTTCATAGGTAGGCACTGGAGAACGAGGGGGGTCTCTGGGGCAAGGGCACCGTGAGAGGGAAAGCAAGCGGTACAAGCATTCGGGAATGAGCATGGAGTCTGGCACTGCGGTGCACGGAGCGTCTATGGGACTTCAGGAGAGCGGGCTGAAAGGCGTGAGGGCCAAGAGCCTTGAACATGAGAATCAGTCAGCTGGCTCCTCTGTAGAAAGACAGTAGGGATTTCTGAGCAGGGCTAGCAGCCTCAGAGCTGCTCTCGGACACCGCTCCGGCAACAGTGCGAGGTGAGGTGTTCGATTCAGAAAAAGCAGCCAAGTCCTCTCGAAAACACTGCCAATGTTCCAGAAACAGTGACAGTAATAACAGGGGGAATGGAGAGAAGGTGCCATTGACACCAGTGGGTATGTTCCTGGAAATGCTCACCATGGGGACTGTTAGCTGAGCCCAAGCATTTGGGAAGGTAAATTCGCTATCGAAATCATGCAGGGTGTGCTCACCAAAGCCACATCGGCGGTACAGACAACCCGACCCAAGTCACCTTCATTCATTGAAAAGGCCACTCTACCTTTAACTAACTGGTACACCTGTTCACCTTAGATCTCTGTTTTCTTTAAACAAAATTAGGTGGCGTACAAAACAAGTGATTTTTATTTATTCTGCCAAGTTTACCTTTATCAGTTGCTTAAAATATTTTTAACTGATTTGAAGCTGCTTTGTAAAAATTACTTTTTAAATGCTTACTTATAAAATATTTCATGCAAGAGTTAAAGCATAGATGTTTAGTGGAAGCAACTGAACTGTCCATAGGAAGGTGAACGTATAAAGGGAAAGTAAATGCATACAAGAGACTGTTATAATAGAGGCCACCGGGCAAGTCCCCTCTTCCAATCTGCTCCTGCGCTAGAGTGGGGATGGCATCAAACGTAGCAGGAAGCTCCAGGCCACCCGAAGCTGGCCCGGGGATGACACACACTCCCCCCATCACCTAATTCTTCCCAGGGCTGGAGCTGCCTAGTTCCATGCCGCACCAGAGAGGCCACATTTCTCGTTTGTTGCAAGGAAAATAAAACCCTACCAGGACTGGCTAATGCATACAATTTCTTCACTGCATCGGTCTGAAATGTGGGAACAGCTTTATGTGCTAATCTGATAGGGAAAGTTGACTATAAACAAAGCATAAAATCTAAGGTGTATGACAATTGACCTGTTTAGAAGCAAAACACAAAACATAGTAGCCGCTCTGAATAGTCTATGAAAGAGAACCTCAGAAAGCATTTAGCAAATATCATTTACCATCTACGGTGGGCAACAAAGTGTGCTGGTAGGTGCAGAATTAAGATTCACTCTCGTGAATCTGGAAAAATAGGAGAGGTGAATTTATGGATAAAAATGTTTCCATAGTATTAAAATCTATTTTTTGTATGTGTGCCCAAAATTTCCTTATAAAAAAATTGTCACTTTAATGATAACAGTAATTCGTAACTATAGCTACTCCTTATTGAGCATTTAGTATATGCCCAATATTGTATATGCATTATTGTACTCAACGCTCACAAGAACTCTGTGAATACCCGAGTGTCCTGGTCGGCTAGGGCTGCTCTACCAGCAGCATACTGGGGGTGGCTTAAGAACACACATTTATTTCTCACAGTTTTGGAGGCTGGGAAGTTTAGGACCAGCACTGAATCAGCCAACTGGGCTCGTGGTGAGTGGTGTCCTCTAGCCCTTGCAGATAGTCACCTTCTCACTATGGACAGTGTATTCACCTGGCAGGGAGGAGGGAGGGAGTAGACAGGGAGGGAGAGAACACTTTGGTGTCTCTTCTTATAAAGACACTAATTCTATAGGATCAGGACCCTAGGTTTATGACTCTCTCTAAACTTAATTACCTCCTTAAAGGCCCCATCTCCAAATCCAGCCACATCGGGGGGTTAGGGCTTCAACAAAGGAATTTGGATGGCATGTAATTCAGTCCATAGCAGTGGGAGATCATTCTCATTTTACTAACAAGACTCCGATTAGGTCTCACAACAAGTATGTCAAAGAACCAGAATTACGAACACAGGAAGACAGACTCCAAAGCCCAGTGCTCTTAACCACTACCCTAAAGAAGAAAGAATAAATTGTCCATAAACCCTCCAACTAGACATGACATTTTAGTCACCAAGGTTTCTTGGCTGTTTGCTGACTTACACATTATTTTATAACTGTAAATGTTAAGTCTTCATGAATCTACATGCTATTAAACAGTAATCAGCAATAATAAGCACATACATTTCTTTTTGGTGGGGGAGGAGAGCGGGGGTGGGAGGAGCAGAAGAGAGGGAATCTTAAACAGGCTCCACACCCAGCGTGGAGCCCGACATGGGGCTCGATCCCACGACCCTGAGATCACAACCTGAACCAGACCAACAGTCGGACACTTAACCAACTGAGCCACCCAGGCGCCCCCGGCACATACACTTCTATGTATCAAAAGCACGTATTTGCCAACTGACATCAATATATAGCATTTTGTGGGAGCATCTTCTGATCGGTCCCCACTGCTGCTGCCTTGGTTTAGACCCTCGTGCCTCTCCACTGTGTGAGCACCGTCCACCTCCTCAGGAGCTCCCTGCGTTTTGCCTTCCGTTTCCATCATTCTAGCTGCACCCAAATCGATCCTTATAAAATGTGGATTTTGTCATGCTTCTGTCCTCACTGGATCCCACTGCCTGTGGCACAAAGGTGAGAGTCCTTGACGCAGTGTATCAGGCTCTCCTGCACCTGTCCCCGTGGCCATCTCCTGTCAGACTGAGGTGCACCTGGTGCCCCGCATGCCCCAGCCACCTCTGCACATCCTAAGCTCACTTCCCAAGTGGCATTCTCTCGCTGTCAGCCTGGACAAATCCTCCCTTTCCTTCTAGACCCGTTGGAAGCAATGTGTCCTCTGTGCAATGTGCATCGTGTCTCAGATGGGTTGGCCACCCCTTCCTCTGTGCCACCTTCATGCCACATCCTTTCTCCTTTATCACAGGTTGCTGGAGTGCTGTCTGCCCTTCACACGTCCTTCTGCACCACTACACGGAGCCCCTTGACCATCAGAACTCCCTGTGATTTGCTTTTAGTATTCAGTACCTGTACAATTGATAAAGTCTCCGTTGGTGTTTATGGTACGCGAGCTAATTCATTAACAAATGAACCATTCTCTTAGCCATCCCCCCATTATTTGTCAAACTGCTTGTTGTCCATATTTCAGTGGCATAAAGTTTTCTATATAATTTTTCCCTTGGTATTATTTCCTGGGAATTTCCCGAGCAAAGAGAGTGTGGTAACAATTTTACAGTTTGTAGTTGATACTTTCACCATGTTACTCACCAGAGAGACGGAAGCAACTCCGGGGCCGCCAAGCAATTTGTAATCATCTGTCTGTCTATAACTTCCGGTTCGGTTTGTAAGACTCTTAATTATTTTTTAGTGGAATTCACTAGTCCCCCCCTTATCCAGAGTTCCAGTTTCCTGGTTCCAGTTTTGCCAGGGTTCCAGCCACGATGTAGAAGAGGGTCCTCTGACGCATGTCAAAAGGTCAAACCAGCCCCACGCTGCGTGGCGACGCACACGTCGCCTCCCTTCATCTCGTCACGTAGGCATGTTGTCATCTCCCGTCATTGCAAGAAGGGTCAGCGCCCGGAGGATAAGGTATTTGGAGAGAGAGAACTGAGAGACACCACATTTAGGGAACTTTTCTTAGTCTAGTGTTATAATCACTCTATTTTATTATTAGCTGTTGTTGTTAATCTCTTACTGTGCCTAATTTATAAATTCAACTTTATCGTAGGTACGTATGTGCGGGATCAAGCAGTGTGTACAGGGTTCAGTACCATCCGCCGTTTCAGGCCTCCACCGGGGATCCTGGAACTCGTCCCCACCCATAATGGGAGGATAAAGGTATGTGTTTGAGAGTAAATTAAAGCTGCTTTCATTCCATATGAGCATTTTTTAACCTGTGTAATACAATGTCTGCATTTCCTTATATGTCATCTCTCTGCTTATCTGTGTCCCCCAGTGTGGGTAGGAGCCAGACCGTCTTTTTTATTTTTTTTTTTAAGATTTATTTATTATTTATTTGAGAGAGAGCATGCGTGAGGTGAGGGGGGACGGACTCCCGCCGAGCATAGAACGGGCCTCATGGCTTGATCCCAAGACACCCCTCAACTTCCCCCACCCCAGATCATGAGCCCAGCGAAAATTAAGAGTCCAAGGCTTGGGGCGCCTGGGTGGCTCATTTGGTTAAGAGTCCGAGGCTCAGCCACCCAGGTGCCCCCAGGCCTTTGTCTTGCAGGTGACGCGGTAGGGTGCAGGCTCACCAGCCTCAGTCTCTGTTCCCATCCTGCCTCCAGCCATCCGGAGCCACTTAACCTCTCTGTGCCTCCATGCTTTCATCTGTAAAGGAGGAGTAAGGAGATTGCAGCTTTCACCAGTCCTAGTAAATCATTTTTTTTTTAAAGATCTTATTTATTTATTTATTCATGAGAGACAGAGATAGGGAGGGAGTCAAAGGCAGAAAGAGAAGCGGGCTCCCCGCAGAGCAGGGAGCTGGATGGGGAACTCGGTCTCAAGCACCGGGGATCATGACCTGAGCCGAAGCTGCCACTTACCCAACTGAGTCACCCAGGTGCCCAGTCCTAGTAAATCTTAACTGGTTTTGCTAATCACGTATATTTTACTCATTCTATTGTTTTCTTTTCTAAGTGTCTAAAAGAAGACCCAGCACATAGTAGCCTATGCAGTTTTCGTTTCTCTTTTTGGCATGAAATTCTTCATTTAAATTTTTTGTTATATACGATATGAGCTATGGATTAAAGTTCATTCCTTTTCATAGCATTATCTAATTGTTCCAGGAGCATTTATTAAGGACTGAATTCAATCCATATTGCTTTCTTGCTATCCGATTCTATATAGCATATTCTGTATGACATGCATTTCTGGACTTACTATTTTATTCCATTGATTCGTATCTATATTTTTAAGCACCAAAGCGTATTTTTTTTTAAAACTTGTGCTTTGTAATGTATTTTAAAACGTAAACACTGGGCATAATTCTTACTGTTTAAGAACCACGTTTCTTTGGCTTTTGTCTTTTCGTCCTATAGAGTTTTCCAGTTCCATAAACTCTTCTGTGGGACACTAACATCAATATTTTATAAAATGTATATATAAATTTAGCTAATGATTTAATTATTAGCTCCTTTAGCTATTACCGTTAGCAATTAGTATTTTTAAGAATACAGTGCTCCATTTACTCATGGCTTTCTTCTTTTTACCAGAGTTTAAGAGGTTTCTTGTTATAAATCTCTGCCCCGACTTAAATTCCTATGTGCTCTTGATACAATTAGTAAAAAAAGGACTTCTTTCGTGCTATTTCTGGTGCACCCACTAATAAAGAGAAATGTAACGGATTTTGTGGGTTCACCTTATACGTTGCTGTTTGGCTAAACAATTTTGCTACTTCTAGTAATTTTTTTTTATGAGATTCTCAAATTTTCTTGATTAGGAATCTCAGCCTTAAGAAAAAAAAACAGATCTTTTGTTTCTCTTTTTAAGTGAAGTGTTTTTCTGCATGTGTTTCCTAATTTTTTCCAACTTGACTCTTGGTTTTATATACATGTATATACACACACACACGCACACACACACACTTCCCATCAAGTTAAAAAAAAAATTGCCTCCTGAGACTAATATTTTAAGCACTTTCATCTGAAACAGATTGTGGAATTTCTTGAATGGCTTCCCAGTAGCTATTGAAATAGTGAAAAAATTTTAGCATTTTTATTGTTAACGTTTTAATTTGATGAATTTTCTTCAGCAATATCAGCCTCAATTTCCTAGGCTAATCCCATCTTCCACTATTGTGGATTATTCTTCCCTGGTAAGAAAATGTTGTCCAGGATAATATCTACTATTTTTAATAAGGTAAATTGGTCCCGGGGTGTCTGGGTACCTCAGTTGGTTAAGCAGCTGCCTTTGGCTTAGGTCATGATCTCAGGGTCCTGGGATTGAACCCCACATCGGGCTCTCTGCTCAGCGGGGAGTCTGCTTGTCCCTCTCCCTCTGCCTCATGCTCACACTCTCTCTCTCAAATAAATAAATAAATAACATCTTAAAAAAAAAAAAAGGTAAATTGGTCCTAAAATTTTTTTAGTGTATACTTCAGATTTGTGGGTGAAATGGTATCCACCTCATTAAATGAATTAAAGACCACAGTGTCACTTTCTGTATGTTGTTCAGATATTGTACATCCTATGAAGTTCCAAAAAAATAGTCAGGCTCAACGATTTTTTTTTATGTACCTTTTTCTTTTTTCTCTCTGTGTTTTGGTCTGTTTACCTCCATATTATGGATTATTTTAAATATTTTACATTTCATGTAAGATGTCTTATAAATTTGACACACTGGTCAATTCATGTTACTATTGAGCCTCTCACTTTCATTTTTAATTTATTTTCATATTTCTGCATTTATTAATTGGACAGATGGATCATTGTCTTCTAATTTAAAACTCTATTTTATCAGTTTTCTCCGAATTGTTGATTTCCACTCTTAGATTTAATTCTCTCTTCTGACTTTCTTTTTGTTACTATTTGCTGTGACATCTATTTTAACCTGATACCACCTTTGTAACACCTGCTTACAAGTCTCTGAAATAAACAGATTTTTAACAAGATATCAACTTTTAGTCTATTTTTATCTCGTTGGGATAAAATGTCTCATGGAGACAGCATAGGGTTGACCTTTTAAAAAAAATTGTCAGTAACCCTTCCTAATCTTACAGATAAATTTAATCTGTGTTCATCTTATATTCTACTTGCACCTACACTTTGAATTCTTTTTGGCATGTGCTTGGGTATTATAAATAAAATTGTACATTTTTAAGTACCATCCAGCACATTTTTCAATTCATAAGTTTATCTTTTTGGCATTGTCTTTGACTTTCTTTTTTTCACTTGCATTGTTTCTGAAATCTTTCAAACCATTTCCCTTTAAACAAAATCCAAAGGCTGTCTCAGACAACGGCCCGGTGTTCAATGTAACAATCACAGTGAGCCTTTGAGGCTCAAGTGTGAGTGTAGTCAGAATGGGAGCTGCTGGAAAGAACCCTAGAGCATCATGTTTCAGAGACCATAGCAGACTGCCTATGTCTATAGGGGTGTGAGCTCCCCATGTGAGTGGACGTTTAGAGAGTGGTCCTTTCCAGCAGCGGGTCCTTTCCAGCAGCAGGAGCTAGATCACGGAACTTTAGGCAGGAAGGCATGCGATCCATTCTGAGAAGGAAAGCCAGAAATAACGTGAGGGCACAGGTCCTCTGCTGGCCAAACTGGGGTCCACAGCATGACCCATGTTCAAGCAGACGTCTGCAGTAGGGACTCAAGAAAGAGGCCCATTAAATAGACTTGCCAGCCAGATGGGGGAATTACAGGTGAATTCTAGTCTAGATTCACACCTGGCACCCTGGACCGCAGTGATGGATGGCAGGTTGCCTCTCCTGGGCCCATGGGATCATGAACAGCAAAGGCTTTGGGCTCAGGCCAGACTTGCTGGATCTGTGTCTCTTCCTTTACTAACCATGAGATGTGGAATAAATGACTTAGTCTTATTTTCTTCAATTATAAAGGAGGACAAATATAGTGCCTACCTCACATGGTTCTTTCAAAGATTAAAAAATCAAAGAATTAAAGATAATACAGGTAAAAGCACCTGCCACGAGGAGGCTCAACACATCTTAGTTAACATTCTTATTTCATCCAGACCACAAATAGGCAAGACTACTACACAGAGCTTCCAGGCCGGGTTTTCTCTGGTTCTGGAATGGAGGAGAATTGATTCTCCACTGACCTGAGTGAGGCTGATCAGGGACAGCAGCAGGGACAGACATTGCTCTCTTAGTCAAAGACATTCATGAAACGTCTCCACGCTCTTCAGCGTGTCTTTGTATCTGGCCCAGCGGCGTGCCCAGTTCTTACCACAATAGGTACTTAGTTATCAAAGAGAGACGGAAAAACGCTAGCAGTGAATGTTCTGCTCAGAACACCATTGTGTTCCCTTTTCCACTTTTGCTAAACTTCTCCTTTCATTTAAACAAAAGGATTTCGTTTCCAGAAACTTTACACTTTTGCCCTTTTCTCTCTGACTCTGTTTCCCTGTCTAGTTTCCCACCTGGTCCTTCAAAGAGGATGAGGTTGATCTTCAGGTCTCTCTGATTCTGAGATGAACAGAAATCAGCAAAAGCCAAAAAAAAAAGCATGTCCATCTGACCCTGACTTGTCCACACAGCCCAGCGACTACCTCTGGTTTTGCTGTTTGAATAACCTCCGGGTGTCCGATCCACCCCCACAGCTCAAGTTTGAACTCCAGAACAAATATTTGTCCTGTTTTTGAACAAAGTTTGAGAGCTTTCTTCTTCTTTTTTTTCTTCTTTTAAAACACGAACTCTTCTGCTGTTCCTTTGAACTGGGTTCCGCGAGGAGCAGAATTCTCCGGGGACCCTGCACGGAGAGCTTGGCAAAGCCACCCAACAAAATGCATCGACTCACGTGCTTTCTCATCTGTGTCTTTGTTTCTGAAACACAAGGCTTCGAAATCCCCACCAATGGACTTCCAGAAGTGAGTACTCCCAGAAACTCCTTGCTGTGGGCCTGTACATGGGCTCAGTAAATAGCCTGTGGTTATTGCTATTTGAGGACCGTGTTCTGTGTGGAAAGGAAATTTATGATAAAATTCATCTGAGTAAGGGTGTTCACTGTTGTAATTACTGGAACGTGTGTTTACCTTTTAAAGTGTGAATGGGATTTGCATGAGAATTCAGTCAAATTCAATGGACCGGCCCCACAGAGCAACATTTATGGAACACAGCTGACTACTCCTTATCTAAACAATGGGGATAATTGATCTAACCCAAAGGGTGTTAGGGGAATTAAATGACATATGTAAACTACCCTGCACAATGCAACCCTAGGAAGCACTTAATAATTATTAGCTGTGACGAGGATGACACTTCATTATCACTCTTGCACTAACAGTGTAAGAAAAGTCATTATCAAAGCACCATTGTCTTTCCTACCTACGTGAACAGTGAGTCCTGTCATGAGGGCACTTTAAATATTGCTGTTAAGGGGGGGAGATGGCAAGTGGGCCGGCAGAGAGCAAGGATTATTTCCAGGGAGCTCAAGGTTTCCACTTCAGATCCTTGGCCATCCCCAACATAAGGAATGTCTTGGACTGAGTCATTTTGAAAGTCATGCAAACACTATTTTGATGCCAGAGAAGGAATGTGTATCATGGGAAGATCCTAGGAGATGCAGAGGCTTTGTAATACTTGCAGAGTGAATTACCCACAAAAATGCCAAGGAACAGGATGGCATATTTGCAGGAAAGAAAAAAAAATCACTCTGTCTGCTTGGAAACGATCTGATTTTCCAACACCTTAAGAACTGCCAGGGTGTGTTGGAAATCTCTTGGACAGAGCCAGGGATCGAAGCCAAGACATCCAAACATGTGTGTGCTTTTTCAGTCGCTTCTTACTTGTATTCCTTTCCTATCAACACTTTTTTTCAACATTTTTAATTGGAAGAGATGTATGGGCACATTTATCCACTCACACACTTGCTGATGGCCAAGGTCTACCCAAGAGCTCCCCAGGGACCTACTTGATCACTGGGTTACTGTGACCCCGACCTGTATGTCCTGTCATCTTCTGGCGAACTAAAAAATGCATTCCTTCAACAAATGTGAAGAGAATAGCTTCCGTGGACTCACCTCTGAGACGTAGCTAGCAAATATAAATTCATTAAAGAAGTCATGGTATCTTTTTTTAAAGGGGATTTCCCAAAGGTATAGGAAACAAGATAGAAAAACAGGATGAATGCCCTTATGCCTGTCCCTATCTGCCTCCTTTGTTCTAGATCGTTTTTATTAATAGAAATAAAAATCCTTAATTCTTTTTTAAGTTTGCAGAATACGCAGATCTTGTTGAACTGGCCCCAGGCAAATTTCAGTTTGTGCCGGAGAACCAGAGGTATCAGGTACAGTAAGCCTTAGTCTCGAAGGGGAAATAAATGAAAGAGATCATGATTGATGAAGTAAGGGGAGGATTAAGATGCTTTTGCTAGATATTCTCGGAGCTTGTTTTTTATCATAATGGTCACCTTAGTTCCTTAAAGGATGGTTGGCTATGCGTTTTCTTCAAATTCTAAGATGGTGGGATGATTTTACTGCCTTATCAGGAAGGATTTCCTCTTAGGAGGGCATTGCTTCTCTTAGCTGAATGGTAATCTGGATGCCTCAGGCTATCCGGTGGAGGCAAACATGGCCCACTGAGCACACATCCTCCTTGGGGCGGTCACTGCTGCCTTGGGGGAGTAGCTCAGAGAGCATAGGGACAGGCCATGGCCAAGGCCGCATCCCAGAGGCCGCCAACAACAGCACGGATACACCCTCTAATTCATGGGGGAATTCTCCAGCAGGCCAGGAAGGGTGTGGCTTCTCCCACATGCAGCCCACGTGCTGAGAAAGGGGGTGTTTATGGAAGCAACGCTAAGCTGACCAATGACTTATTTTGTATGGGCGTGAATTTTTGACTTTCTAAAAGTCCAGATTTCTTGTAAACCAATAATATGAAAACCCAACGGGCAAGTTCTCATGTCATCTAGTCACAAGAGCGAAAACTTCGTCATTGAGAATTGTATTCAAAAAATTCAAAAGAAGGCAACTGTTGACCTCACAATGTCACACAACACTCCCTACAACCTCAGCTCACTCTGAATCAGGCCAGCTAGACTTACATCCAGCACCTGACTTATTCTGCTAGAGTCCAACAGATAATAGATGTTCATCCATCTTTAAACCTAACTCGGCTTTAAAACCAGTTCAGCTTTCCATGCCCAGAGGACAGTCCTTCATGTGGCTAATTCGCTGCCTGGCAGTGAAAGTGCAGGATTTTCCACACACCAGTCACTATGCCCGGCTCCAGGGCCACCCCAAAGAGGAAATACCTCGAAATCCCCAGCCTCATATAGCTGAGTCCAATGGAGGACACAGACATGCACTCCCACTGTCTTCCTTGGAAGGAAGAGCTTAGCTGCCATGAAAACTTAGTAAGAGAAGCTTACCTAGTTT
Organism: Ursus americanus; assembly: GCF_024610735.1. Classification (NCBI taxonomy): domain Eukaryota; kingdom Metazoa; phylum Chordata; class Mammalia; order Carnivora; family Ursidae; genus Ursus; species Ursus americanus. Next base: position 30,405,984 of record NC_142157.1, on the reverse strand, counting down.
GGGGATGGGCAGGAGCGAGCTTGACAGAAAATCCCCCTGAGCTGAGATCTGAAGGATGAGTTGGGGGGGGAGACGACACGAAAGCACTACGGACCTTGCAAATGGCATGTCCAGAGCCCCATGGTAGCCTGGGGCATCCAGATTACCATTAAGTTAAATAAGAAAATAAACAGGATAAAGGGAAGATAGGTCACTCAGCATGAGTTCCTTTGAATATTTTAATTTAAAAGTACTTGTTCTCGCATTATATCAAAAAATGGTGTGCTTGCCAAGTGGCTAGAAATGTGTCCAGAGAAACACACCAGTGGGAAAATACTTCGAGAATATTTGACATTTATATCTGGGCTCCAGTGAATGAGTTATAGCTTAGTATTGAAGGGAATAAAAAAATTTTTTTTGACTGAGAGAAAGCAGTTTTTGTCCTCTAGGTAATAAGTAACACATTTTTGAAGAATGATTATCTACCTTCCTTTCACAGAGAAGTGTTTCCGGAGAATCTGGAGAAACGATGGTGAGTTTACTTTGATTTTGTTAAAAATTGATGACCGAATGATTTTCCTGTTACCTATTATCTGGAGATCGATACGGTTGCCTCCTTTGTCTCTAGCCCTGAGAGCGTTTACCTGACTTTCGAAATACCCTCTTGCCCAATTCTGTTTGGAAGTGTGTCTAAAATTCAGCATGAAAGAGTATAGTATATATGTAGGAGAGATGTCACCAGGTGAGATGTCACCAGGAGCTGAAAATGTCCTTTCTATTCTCTCAAGCTTTGCCAAAAACCTAGATTTCACCCAAGCATACATATTCATTCCAACTTAGCTGTTCGCATTTAAAATATGACACCTAACAGATCTGGAGGGGGAAAAAGACAGTGTGGGAAAGGAGTTCCCAAACACAAAATGGTCCGATTTCCTGAGATGTTCAAAGAAGTCCTTCCTGTGGCGAGAAAACATCGAAAGGAAGTGGTTTCCATTGGCTTCCTACTCTGACAGAAATTGTGAGAAGCAAACATTTAAGGGGAGGGAGGACAAGTAACTCAGCCTGGATTTTGTCTTAGTTGGAGGTGAGCTGGCTGTTACAGAGTTGAAAGGCTTAATCTTGGCTGACAGAGTTTTGGGGATGACACCTAGTATCGAAATAAGCAAATCCTTTCGGAGAAGAAAGGAAAACCTAACGGGTCACCTAATTGCCCTAGCCCTGAAGGAGTCTGCAGTTCGCAGGCCTCTCCTGAAAGACATGTGCTCCTAATACCTGGCCTTTGGGCACCATGATAGGCTGTAATTTGTTACACGGGAGCTGCCTCAAACCAGTAGAGCAGGGTTCGGAAAGGAGGCCCAGAGCACGGGAGCAATCAGGGCATCAACAAGGTACTTTCTCTTCATATTCCAATCACACCCATCAGTGTGTCGTATTTCATTCTAATTGGGGGAAGGAGAAGAAGACAGGGGAAAGATGGCACCATAACAGATAAGATGGAAGAAGGCAGGGGCGCCTGGGTGGCTCAGTCGGTTAAGCATCTGCCTTCTGCTCAGGTCATGATCCCAGGGTCCTGGGATCGAGCCCTGCGTTGGGCTCTCTGCTCAGCAGGGAACCTACTTCTGCCTCTCCCTCTGCTGCTCCGCTTACTTGTGCTCTCTCTCTCTCTCTCAAATAAATAAATAAAAGCTTTAAAAAAAAATGGAAGAAAGCAGATAACAATATGGAGACCACACACGTACTTCTACCCCACTGTACCCTTGGCTGCGCCCCCCTCTGAAGATACAGCCAGGGTCCTCTCAAACCCCACTACCTTTATCATTTCCCTTGCTAGGGTCCTGCCTTTGAAGTTTTTTCTTGAACTTTCTCAATCCAGTCTTGCATTCCACAACCATTTTCTACTTGTATGCTCATTTTAAGCGTCATTATTAATAGACTCACAGAGCTGAACAGCATCTCAAGATATCTCAAAACGAAGGCACCTTCTGCCTGGCAGGCGGGTCCCAAGTTAGGAGAATGCTTAATACTCCCTGAGTGACATGCTTACCAATGCCTGAGGACTGATCATAATAAAATGTGATACTCTTTACCGTCAGATACGTGCTGAAGTTCCGGGTAATTTTGCTCCGCGTAACCCCCATGCTTTCTTGCCAATAACAGGAAGAGGCTGATCAAGTAACTCTTTATAGCTATAAAGTCCAGTCCACTATTACTTCTCGTATGGCCAACACCATCATCCAGACCAAAGTGGTGAACAACTCCCCAGAGCCTCAGAACGTCGTGTTTGACGTTCAGATTCCCAAAGGAGCCTTCATCTCCAACTTTTCCATGTAAGTAACTCCTATGTAGACTAGAAATTGGAAATCCTCTACTCAAAGACCCCAGCTCCCTCATAGTTAGAATGGCCCTTGGTAGTCAACTGCTCCTCTGGTTCTCACTCTTAGAGCTGTGGACCCACTGGATGTCAAGAGCCGTCGTGGGCTGGGTCCCCATACTTTGTTTCTGTTCAAAGTACCAGAATTAGTGAAGGATTTGCTTTTCATGACTAATAAATTAAAGCAACCAAGCTATCTCTCTGGTAACAACTCTTACTTGCATTTTAATGTGCTTTCTTGTGGGGGAGGGGGTGTGGGGGTGGGGAGAAATCTGTGGATTACAGGAAACCATGTATGAGTGCAGAGCAGTTTCGTGCCACCTGTCATATGTTTCCCTATGGAGAAAACACATGAGAACCACTGATTAAATCCAATCATCTGTCCAGTGATTGAATTCCTCTGTTACACCGAGGACAAGTGGCTTATCCAGGCTAGACTTGAATATCTCTTTAATGATAAACTCACTACTTCCCAGAGCAATCCACTCAATGATTGACAGGTCTGTTAGAATTATTTCTCATACTTAATTGAAATCTGTGCCGTTTCTACCCAGTGACTCTGGTTCCACTCACAATTTTTTTTTTCTTATTCTCTGCAAAATACATACTGAAGTGTTCGAGGATGAAATGATACGCTGTCTGAGATTGGCTTCAAAATAATCGAGGTGGAGAGGGTAGGGGTAGAGGTGAGCTGACACTGGCTGAGTACTGATAATGGTGTGGCTCAGGGATGGTTTCAAGGAGGCTTCTTCTATTATTCTAGTTTTTGTCCGTTTGAAGATTTCCATAATTAAAAAGATTTTTCAACCACTCCAGTGCTTTTTAAAAAGTGAGGCCAGTTATCTTGTCCCGACTGGTAGCTTCATGTATCAAGGCTAAACATTCCTTATTCTTCCAAGTGTTTGGATGGCTTTCTACCCCCGACCATTTACACGGCCATCCCCAGAGTGTGCTCTGCCTGGCCGTGTCCTGTCCCCGAGCACAAGGCTCTGCATACAGTCTGGCTATCTTTTTTCCTAAGACATTAGATTGAGTTACTTCTCATCTGCTTTGGTCTTTCATCCACCAAGGTAACCAGCGATAACTGTGAATAGACAAAACATTCAAATACCACGTACTTTGGCTTCTAAAAACTACAGAGCACATTAACTGTATTTTCTAAACAAAACAAAGTAGGTGGGGAAAAGGCATTAGGTGACTGAATTGGTATCCTTGGACTTGGCTTAGAAATTTACTTTTCAAAAAAATTTAAGGCAGTCTGTTCTAAAAAAGGAAATGTAGAAAGAAGAGCTTTGATGTAGTGGCATTGCATGACACTGTGTCTGAAAAATTATATTTAGAACTGTTGTAATCAATTTTTATTTTGAAGTCACATAACCAGAATTTATTCTAGATATTGCTTCTTTCTGTTTTCCTTTATTCTTTTCTTCTTCTCCATCTCATGTCATAGAAGATTTGAGGTGACAAAAGATAGAATTATAATTTTGGTCTTGTCTTTGGTCTCCCTTCACTCAGGGTTGAATTTATAAGACCAGAGAAGGTAGACAACTTGATCACTGCAATTTCATATTTATTGCACAAAATATTTCTTCTGCTTCTTTTTATCAAGGTTCCAAATATTCTCCCATTAGGGACAACTTCCTTTTATCTTAAAGACTTCTTGGTCTTTGAACCTGAGTATGAGTTGATGGGAATAGTGTGGACCTGGACATGTGGGGTCTAGTTCTAGCTCTGTCTCTGACCAACTGTGTGTGTGACCTTGAGCAAGTCATTGTCTCCTGGCTCTGACTTCTCATCTAAAGAGGTGGCCTTCAAGTGAGCCTCCCCAAGCCTGTCATTGGCACTTGGGGCAGGAAATTGGCCCTCATGCTGCAGAATGTCTAGTGTTCTCCACATCGCGAGAGATCCTGTTTATTTGAATGCCATTGAGTCCATTTTACTTCTGCAATTCTGTAATTCGATGGCTCTGATCAATCATTACTTGGAACATATTAGACGACAGTCACTTAAAATAAGGTGGATAGAAATGGAGTTGCAAACGGAAGTCCGAGGTCCCTAAGGGAAATGTTAGAGGGATAAACACAAATCTGCAAAGGGATTCCCCAATGCCTCCCTCCATCTTCCCACACTCCCTACTGCTCTTGCTGGACAGTATGAGTCCCCAGGCTATTAGAATCATTTTCTAAACAAATGTAAGTCAGATTAGTTGTGATTTATCGATCACCTCTCCTCAACATAATTGTAATTCAAAAGGGTTACCCAAAGAGAACACCGCTTCATCTGAAGGGTAAAACTTGAAAATGAGGAACAATCTTAAGCATGAGCAACAGCACCCGAGGGGAAGCTTTCAGCGTAGGCACCTACCTCTTCAATCACACTCAAAGGGTCTCCTGACTATAGTAGGCAGATGTCTCTCTTCTTGTTTCTTCTAGGCGCAAAATGATAATGGCCCGCGTTCACTAAATCCTCTTGTTTGGGTTGGTTGTTGGTAGTGTGTTTTGTTGAGACTACTGCTTGGAAAAACTCAACAACTCAGGGGCCTCCTGTCATTTTTTAGGACTGTAGACGGCACGACATTCACTAGTTCCATTAAGGAGAAGACTGTGGGTCGGGCGCTCTACTCCCAGGCGAGAGCCAAAGGGAAGACCTCGGGGTTGGTGAGGTAAGGGCCAGGCCGGCGCGGGCCACGGTCTCATCTGCTAGCTGCTCCCACTCCATCCCAAAGCCCCAATCAGCCTCGTTGAATAATTCTGCCATTTCCTCTTTAAAACTAAACACCTCAAGCAACAATCGCAGTAAACTTGATATGTATGTGTTTCAATAAGGACTTAACGCCAGAAATACATATTCCGCTTGATGCAGTCATAGGTTTCTTCTTTCTGAAGACTTTCAGAGATGTAAAGAATCTCTAGAACCAGCCTCCAATGCAGCAGAGGCAATGTGTGCTGTCTCTGGAATTACCAGTTTGGGTTTGAGCCCTGGCCCCACAACTGAGTAGCCTAGCGGTCTTGAGTGATCTAGATTGCTTCCTAGAAGCTTCAGTGATCTCGATTGTTCTTCCTGTTCATTTTCATAAACACCCGAGCAGGCTCGATTGCCCACAAAAGCCTAGGTGCCCTCTGCATAGATGTGGGGTCTTGCTTTCCGTCATGCATGTGCTGACTTCCGTCGGGGGGTGTTAAACCTTTAGGAGCAGGGCTCTTGATATGGAAAACTTCAAAACTGAAGTGAACGTCCTCCCTGGAGCAAAGGTGCAGTTTGAACTTCATTACCAGGAAGTGAAGTGGAGGAAGCTGGGATCCTACGAACACAGGCTCCATCTGCAGCCGGGACGACTGGCCAAACACTTGGAGGTGAGGCGGGGTTTGCAGGGCGTGCAGTGACCCTGTCCACTGATGGTTCCGAGCCCTGACTTACATTTTCTGCTGGTCACCACCCTTTGTGGCATTGGATGCTGGCAACTCAGCAAGACAGTGGGGTGGACTGAAAGGCTGATGGGTTTGGAGTCCACCAGGATGCTTCCTTACGATTTCAATGCCGGCTCAGCTCCATATTAGCTGTGTTAGTTTCCTAGGCTTGCTGCCATGAGGGATTACAGACCGGGTGGCTTAAAACAAAGGAAATTCATTTTCTCACAGTTTTGGAGGCCCAAAGTCTGAAATCCAGGTGTTAGCAGGGCCTTTCTCCTGAAGGTTTGGGGGAGAATCTGTTCTTTGCTTCTCCTGGTGACCGGTAGCCACTGGCACTCCTTGACCCGTGGTCTCATAGCTGTAACACTCCAATCTCGGCCTGGTGGTCACACCATGTTCTCCTCCATGTGCCTCAAATCACCCTCTGCCTTCTTCTTATAAGAAAACGTCATTGGATTTAGGGTCCACAGAGTAGTGCTGGATGATCTCATCTCAAGATCCTTACCTTCACTTCATCTATGAAGATGCTTTTTCTAAGTGAGGTATCATTCACAGTTTCCAGAGATTTCCTGTAGACATGTCTTTGGGGGTATGGGTATCGGGGGAGAGAGCCATTCAACCATTACACTAACCTTCTGACATGGACGCATTCTCCTGAGTGTCCATTTTTTCTATCTGTGGAATGGGTGCTAGAACATATTTCCCATATAATTTATGGAAACAGGTGGCAAATAATAGGAACTCGGTGAATGCTAGCTGTCTTCCTCTCCCACCCCATGGTCCCACTGATACAAACTCACCTTTACTATCATCTTCACTTGTTGCCCTAAGAACTGAGACAGTCTTTGGGGGGGGGGGGCTTGAATCTTTGTGACATCCCGTGAACATTTTGTGTCCGAGCAGAGCAGGGCCAGAAGTAGCCCAGGAGAGTATATGATCCAATCTGCCTCTCCAGTTGACAGCTAGGAAGGGGAGGCCTCTAGGCAGAAGAATCCAGGGGATAAATTGATCATGGTGACATTTTTATTCCAGTTTGAAAAGGTGTATATCTGACCGATGGAACCCTCCTTCTTCTCATGACCACCGTGTGGCATCGGCTTGCTCTCAGGGTATCTGTCACTGAGTTATTTGCAGGGCCCCTGCCGGCACATCTGGGGCCTTTGTGAAAGCTAGGAAAAGATGCCCTTCATGCTGGCTAATGCAGCCCCATGTCAGGACACATGACTTGGCCAGTGGGCTAGGGGCTGGATGTCAGCACCCTTTGCAGCCCTGGCTGGAGGCTCTGCACAACTCAACACGTGACCCTGGCTACTTTTCTAGGAGCGATGATGAATGCGCCCTTCTCTCGCTCAAGTCTATGAATCGCATGGTGAATAGATGCGATTGGCATCTTGCCTCCAATGACGCGAGGGCCGAGGTTGTTAATAATATTAACAGCAACCGAGTTAGTGATATGAGAATACTTCTATGATATTTTGGATAAGATACTTGTATTTTATGTCATTGACTCCTCTGCACAAGTTATAAAGTAGAGCTCATTAGCCCTGATTTAGAGAGACATATAAATAACTTGCCTAAGGAAACAAAGCTAAGCAACAATTAAGATTTGAGACTATGTTCTATGCTCTTCATCTAAGAATTTGAGTTTGAGTCCATGAAGATAATGATTCTTAACACATACCACGTAGCACATAAATCTTTCTTATATTTCTGAAATTTTTGTTCATCCTTAAATTTCCCATGCTCTTAGGAATTCCTTGTTTTTAAAGTAAGACTGATAGAGTCTTAATTTATTAGCAAGAGTATTAGACAAAGTGGCAAGTTTCCCAAGTTCCGGTCCAGAGTTAGCAGTCATAGCTGTGGGCTCAGGGTGAATCCATTTCCTGGCCTTCAGTGTCTCATCTGTGAAAGAAGGTTGGACCAGATGATTCTTAAGGTACTTTCCAGCCCTAACAGTCTATGAAATATATTCATTTCTAAAGAGGCTTGATCTTATCCAGAGATAAATTAAGTTGAAATTATAAAATTAGACCTCCTCGTGTTTATTCCAGAAAAGCTTTCTAATCACCATCAGACAGGCCAGCCAACTGGAAATACATTTCCCTCACAGGAATCACAGAGAACACATCTCTTTTTAACCTCCACCCCTACCTTCTGAATGTATCAAATCTTAGAAAAAGATTTTATTCCAACTCCCGTAGCTGGTTACTTACTGAAATGCCAACAAATATGGCAAGTGACTCAAGGCCACCATGCACTAGTCCCAACCTGTCAAGGAACCAGCTGTGGGACCTTAGGTACACACCCCCAAAGCATAGTTTCCTACTTAGATTTGGGGGCCATGCCTGCATCAAATTGAGCACAGGACTGCTAATAGCTTCTGTGACATTCCAGAAAAGATCCTCCTGCCATTTTTATGCTCTTGTGAAGAGACTCAACTTTGTCCTGAGTACCCTACACTTGTTTATAAATAGAACTTAATGGAAGAATGACAGCAGTGGCCCCAGTTTTCTGCAACTCCCTGACTTTTCTCCCTTTCCTCCAGGAGCTGCTCAATCAACTACCCACAGTGGCTGGGTCGGGCTGTCCTGGGATATCTGATCCACCCGGTTCCGTGTAAATTTAGCTCTTGCCAACATAGAGAACCTGGAGCTAATGGGAATCTTGAAGGCAAACTAAGCTCACGTCTTTTGCTGGAATTTGTAATAACCAAGAAAGGAAATGTTGGCTCTGCTTAGACAAGTGTCCATGACTTTATGAAAGCAGATTAAGAAAAAAATCAGAGGGACACCTGGGTGGCTCAGTAAGCTAAGCACCTGACTCTTGATCTCAGCTCGGGACTGGATCTCAGGATCGTGAGTTCAAGCCCTGTGTTGGGTTCCACGCTGGACTTGGAGCCTACTTAAAAAAAAGTAAAAATCAGAGAAAAATCTGGCATGATTCCAAAGCCAGGGACTTCCAAAGGGGAGAGAGCTCATCACTGTTATACATGATCCTAAATGAGGAAGAGGCAGTAAAGAAACCAATGTGCATAGGGTTCCATCTGATGGCCTCACATTTAAGTGGGTGTGTGCAAAAGATGGGAAATTTCATGATAAACAGATAGGACATTGTGGCCGGGGGCTAATGAATAGTGCGGCAAAGTGAACTAAAAAGATGGAGCAGAAGCCATGGGAAGTCAGGAAGCAGTGTGGAAAGTGCTAGGAGCTCGGGCCCTGGGTCTGAAGCCTGGCTCAGCCACTTCCAAGCTGGGTCCCTCTGAATCTGTTTCTTTATCCATAAAATACTCAATAACAAATTAAACAGATCATAAGAATATCGGTAAGAGTTAAATGAGTTCATACATGTGAAGTGCTTAGCAGAGCACTTAGAGTCTACAGAGGGAAATGGAAGCCATGACAATGGTTTTTCCAAGGATCACCCAAAGGGATTGCCTCCTGCTTCACTCTGTTCAAAGCACGTAGACAGAAAAGGAATGAAAAGGCCCTGGTCTTTTGTTGACAGATCCATAGACTAAGTGCAGAATCATTTCACAATGGCTTTCCTTCTTTTGTTTCCTTCGACAACATGAACACTCTTATAAACAAGAACAACAAATATAGGCTAGGATAGAGATGGGGAATGAAACCCAGAGGCGTGAAGCAAGAGAAGGGGAGCGCTGAGTTGCCCAAAGGGTCTTCAGCCCCCGTGGTGAGATGACTCAGATCCCATGGCAGTTCAGGAACGTGCAGGAGTCATCATGGAACCATGCTGGGTCACCTCTGGGAAAGCCTGACGATGAGAAAAACAGCAGAGGGTGTAGTTATGGTACTTTTTGCTCAAAAAAAGGCTTGAAAGATACCTTGATGCTTTGAGTAATTTTCTTTCCCTTCTCTAGGTAGACGTGTGGGTTGTTGAACCTCAGGGAATAAAATTTCTCCATGTTCCTGACACATTTGATGGCCATTTTGATGGTGTTCCAGTCATATCTAAAGGACGGCAGAAGGTAGCATAAGTATTGCCTGTAGCAAAGAGTCCAAGTGGCCACTAGCCCTGGGTTCTTTGCCCTCCTGTGCTCTGGGGAACAGAAAAGTGGTCGGGTGGTGAACTCTGTGAAGGAACAGAGATCCCTGAGCAAAATCTATTGTTTCTTTGCATTTTGACCAGTGACTGTCCATTTTGGGGCCTCATTTCCCTCAAGTCATATGCTTGACCGTTGCTAGAATGCAACTTTCGCATAATATGTGGTGCATTTTCATTAGTCACAGCAAGAGATGCTCAGCTTCGTTCTCTTTGCTTCGTGATCAGTAATAACCAGCAGCGGAAGAGTCAAACTCCTCCGAGAACCTTTCATAAACTCTTGTTCACACTGGTAGCCATCTCTCTGATGGAGGAAGGGAGGAATTCTTCGAGTACCTTAAGAAGTCCTAAAACCTGGGCAGCAGCCCCACAGGCTGGCAGATGCCCCCTCACATGCCCAGCCACTGTCCCTTGCATTGAGAAGGGACTTCGGATGCTGCCTGGGTGAGGGCTGGCCATCAAGCCATGGGCAATAAGTCTTCACCTGTGTGCACAGGAAGGTGTCAGCCCCTCATCTCGGGAGGGAGAGGCGCAGAGACTGGGCTCTGATGTCACTGTTCTTTCCAGGCACATGTGTCCTTCAAGCCCTCTGTGGCACAGCAAAGAAAGTGCTCCAACTGCTCTGAGACTGCGGTAGACGGAGAGCTGGTGGTGATGTATGACGTGAACAGAGAAGAGAAAGCCGGGGAACTCGAGGTGGGTAAAAACAGTCTCGAGGAGGGCCGCCAGGCTGAGGCCAAACAAAGGTCTCTTGTAGGACAAACTCCCTGGCTTCTGGGTGGCTCCTAGCTGCCGAGGCAAGTGTCCAGTTGCAGAGAAGGGACTAAAATCGTATTTCCCTAAGTGTTACTAAGCATTATCTTCTCATGTCAAGAAAACAAAATGGAGCAGCATTGCGTTTCATGTCCTTGTCCCAGAAGGGTACTTCTATCCCTAATATAAAGTACAGTAGAAACTCACAAAATGGGAGTTTGGGATAACCTTCAAAGGCCCTTTGCAATTAAACTATCGAAGAAAGCAGAGAGGTTATGGGGCTGGATGGACGGAACAACCAAGAGAAAGATCTGGACTAGTGGCGATTTCCAGGGCCAATGTTCATCGTGAGATTCCTTCAGTTTCCTTTCCCCCTTTGTCATGTCTTAGGTGTATGTCTGTATTTCCCTTGTGCTGAGGTAAGAGCCCTTAGAGGGTTTCCAAAAGTCTGTGCTTCTCTCCAGGATGGGGAGGTAGAGAAGTGTCCACAGCTACGCATTCACCAGCTAGGCACTGTACTGTCCTGGTAGACATGACCAAAGGACAGTGGAAAGAGAACTAGGGGAGCCAGGCATTGGAGCCTAGAGCAGAAGACAAAGATGGCGATCCAGAATCCAGCTGGAGCGGCCTTCTAGTAACTTCGAGAACAATCCAAACTCTCTAGAGTGCTGATAAAGGTCCTTCCTGATCTGTCCTGCTGACTCTCTACTCTAACTCCTTGAATTCTTGATCTCTATAGCTCTTGTGGTGCTGAGCCACTTACGGAGCTCCTAGTGTGCCATATTTTCTCACCCTTGTCTGAAATTCTCCTCCCCACTCCTACCTGACCCCCCCAAGCCTGACAAGTCCCACGCTGGCAGACCAACTCCAAACTCATGCTTAAGTCCAGTGTGGATTCCATTTCTGTGGGAAAGACTCCCCCATCCGAGTCAGATACACGTCCACTGGGAGTTCTCAGAGTCCTTTATTTTCCTGAGCATAGCACAAAGTGCTCTGCTACAATTGTCTCTTTACTTGTCTGGATCCTGGGTTGGCCTGTGAGCCCTGTGAGGGCACAGACTCTGCCTGATTGGCTGTTGGCTAGTAGGGTGCCCAGAAGGCAGGCTCTCCATGAAGACTGGATGGAATGGGGTGGGGGTGGGGTAAGTGATATGCCCTGGGGAGTGAAACTACCCAGAAGGCTTGGACCTTCCCAGGAGAGGAATGGGGGAGAGCAGGAAGGAGGAGGGAGAGGCACAGATGGACACCAAGCCTCCTCTGCCCCGTGGCTTGCCTCTTCTCTCTCAGTCCCCAGGGCCCCATCTTCCTACGTGCTAAACAGTGTGCTCTGTTTTCCAGGTATTTAATGGATATTTTGTCCACTTTTTCGCTCCTGAAAACCTGGACCCAATTCCCAAAAACATCCTGTTTGTCATTGATGTTAGCGGCTCAATGTGGGGAATAAAAATGAAACAAGTAAGTACCGCCTTGTTGGTAGGGGTGCTCGGGGCTCCCTGCCTTCTTTGCTGTGCTCCCAACATGGCAGACGTTCAATGCATCTTCCCTCCCAGGCCTCAGCTCGGTCAGCTCGGGCTGCTCTGACCAAGCACCACAGGTCTGGTGGCTTATGAACAACAAACATTTCTTTGTTTGGAATCTCTTTGGAATCTCTTCTAATTACACCACAGCTCCTTGAGGGTGGCCATCCCATCTCATGTCTTCCAGGTTGGAGTTCAATAGAGGCTAATCCAACGTTAAAGGGTGTAGATGCCATTCTGCAGAACAAACCAGGAAATTTCTTGTTTTATCCATCAACCCACCCATCCAACCAATCTGAACAATTAACTAACCAATCAACCATCCATCCATCCATTCATTCATTGAGCAATCATTTCTGACCACCCAAGTGTTCATCAATGTTCTGGAATCCAAAAGAAGGACAAGGCATTATGCTCCAACACCAGGTTTCCCAACAGTGGCACTCCTGACATTTTGGACTAGATGATTCTTTGTTGTAGGGGCTGTTCTGTATGTGGTAGGGTGTTTAGCGGCATTCCTGGCCTTGACCTACTGGCTGCCACTAGCATATACCCCCTTAGTCATGACAATCAAAAATGTCTTCAGACACTGCCAGATGTCCCCTGGGGGTAAAGGTGCCCTCACTTGAGAATCTTGGCTCTAATACAACCGTGTATTCACTCTTTCTTTCCTTCATTTGTGCATGTAATGAATATTTGTTAAGCACCTACTGTGTGTCAGGCACATAGTTCATCAGTTAAAAAAAAATTGACCAAAAGCATAAAAAAACCCCATCCTTGCCCACGTGGAGCTGATGGAGCTTATGTTCTGTGAGAAAAGGGGGACAGAGAATAAGCAATAAGCATAATAAGTCATTTAAAAGTATCTTCAGGGCACCTGGGTAGCTCGGTCAGTTAAGCATCCAACTCTTGGTTTCTGCTCAGGTCCTGATCTCAGGGTCGTGAGATCATGCCCCGCATCTGGCTCCATGCTCAGTGCAGAGTCTGCTTGTCCCTCTCGCTCTGCTCCTCTCCCTGCTCTCTCTCTCTCTCAGATAAATAGATAAAATCTTTAAAAAATAAAAATAAATAAAGTTATCTTCAGTGGTGGTGTTACAAGAAAGCTTTTTTGGGGTTTTTTGTTGGTTTGCTTTAGAGGAGCGTATTAGGAATTAGGAATGCCAATTGCCAATTTAAGATTTTAAACAGGTTTGCCATGTAAATAGGTGCTTCTATTGAGAAGAGCTTGAGGAAACCATTAGAAGGTGTCGGGGGGAGGCACGCAACTCTCTGGGGACAGACCCCTATAGGTGGCAGGGACAGCCCGGGCAACAGCTCTGAGTCAGATGTGTGCCAGGAGTGTTCAAGGAGCAGAGAGGAGCCAGCAGGGAGGGGAGGAGGAAGGGATCGGGCAAATTGAGTGAAGCCCCTTAGGTCACTATGAGAAACTTGGCTCTAACTCAGAAAGAAATGGAGAGCTGCCGGGCGGCTTGGGGGAAGGAATGACATGATCTGACATGCTTTAAAGCCTATCTGTGGCCACTGGGTTGAGAACAGACTGGCATGTGGGTGAGGGTAGAAACAGGGAGGCCAGAAAAATGGCTATTGCAACAATCCAGGCAAGAGATGATGGTGGCATGGACCAGAGTGGTAACTGTGGATGTGTGCAAGAAGTGACAGGATTCTGGAATCTATTTGGAAGGTAGAATAAACAGAATTTCCTAAAGCTGTGAGCTATGAGAAGAAAATAAGACCCCAAGATGCTCCGAGCTCTTACCCTGAGCAACTGGAAGGAGGGATGCAGGTTGCCATCAATGAGCTGGAAAAGACGGGCAGAATGAGACTTCGTGGGGATATCAGGGGCTCGGTTTTGGACATGTGAAGTTTGAGATGTTATTAAATGGAGGTCAGTGAGGCCATTGGCTATGCAAGTCTGGTGTTCAAAAGTGAGATATTGAGATGTACGATTAGGACTCACCAGAATGTGGAAGGTGAGTCTCATTACAACGAGACTGGCTGAGAACACCAAGGAGCAAGTGTAGCTAGAGAAGAAAACCATGAGTGAACCCTAGGATATTGAGCGAGAATTCAGGGAGAAGAGGAAGAACAAGCAAAAAAAAGAAGAGTGAGAAAAGGCAACCAGTGGAGAGGAAGAGAAAACCCAAGAGAGTCTGAGATTCTGGAAGATAATGAGGAAGTTGTATTAAGGCGGCAGGTGTGACCAGTTGGTTCAGATGTTGCTCGTAGGTTGAGTCCGATGAGAAGTGAGAATAGTCCATTGGATTTGACAACATGAAAGTCATCGAGACCTTGAAAAGGGCAATTTTAAGGAGTCCTGATGGCGAAAACCTGAATGGAGTGGGTTTGAGAGAGAGTAGGAAGAGAAGATTTGCAGCTAGTAGGTTTAGGCCAATCTTTCAAGCAATTCTATTGCAGAGGGAGACTGAGAAATGGGAGTAAGTACGAATGAGGCTTTTATCTCATTCTTTCTTTCTTTCTTTCTTTTTAAATTTTTATTTTTATTTATTTGTCAGAGAGAGTGAGCGAGAGAGAGCACAAGCAGGGGGAGTAGCAGAGGGAGAGGGAGAAGCGAGCTCCACACTGAGCAGAGAGCCCGACGTGGGGCTTGATCCCAGGACCCTGGGATCATGACCTGAGCCGAAGCAGACGCTTCGCCACCCAGGTGCCCCACGACTGAGGTTTTTAAAGGGATGAGAAATAACAACATGTTTTTATGTTTATGGAAATGCACCAATAGGGGAAGGAAATTCTGAATGTAGGAGATGCAAGGGCCAGTGGCTAGAGCCACGTCCTTCAGTAGATGAGAGAGAATGAGAGCTAGTCCACCAAGGGATGGGATGTGCATTCAGTAGAAATCCTGCTAGTTCTCCTAGATCGCCAGACAGGAGGGTGCGAGACTGGGCATGTTTTCTTCTGAACGCTTTAGTCCCCAGTGAAGTTGGAATCCAGGTCGTGAGCTGAGACAGGAAGAGGGAGGTGTTGGTAGTTTGAAGAGAGAGGCGATGAGAAGTAGTCATTTAAGAGAGAGGGTGAGTAGCTGGACTTGAGAAATACATTCCAGGCACTACTAAATGGGCACCTGAAGTTTGTGATTCTTAACCAAAAGCGAGACTAGTCAAAGTGGTCGTGTAAACAAAATAAAACAGTAGAAGTTTGAGTATCAAAATGCAGACTATACATGTTCAGGATAAGTGAGAGACAAGTCAGTGTTGACTGAGGTGGGTTCGGAGGTCTTCTGGAAGAAGGGCAGCTTGAGTTGGTACTTGTAAGAAGACAGGATGAATTCTTGATCTTCCTCCTTTCTTCTTGGGCTTAGAGCTTATGTCATGAGACCCTTCTTCATCCTTTTTTGAAACAGACGGTGGAGGCAATGAGGACCATACTGGATGACCTAAGAGCTGAAGACCAATTCTCTGTGGTTGACTTCAACCACAATGTTCGAACCTGGAGAAATGACTTAGTTTCAGCTACTAAAACACAGATTGTGGATGCCAAGAAATATATTGAGAAAATCCAGCCCAGTGGAGGTGAGCAACTTTATCCTAGAGTCCAGTGAGAAATGCTCATAGGGTTCAAATCTTCATTCACTTAGGAAGTATCATTCCCTACCATGGTGGTCTTTGCCTGGCTGGCAATGCCTTCCTTAAATAATGCATGTATTATTCTATGATGAATACTAATTTCTTGTGGAAGTACAAGGTGTAACCCATCCCACACAAGTTTGTAACCGTTCCAATCTGTCTCAGAAAAGGGTGTCAGCAAGTGACACTAGCCTTCTTGTTATTCTTATACAAAAATGCAACTGTCCCCAGACCAGTGTTCCAGCATGTCAGCAAGGCTGATTTAGGGACCTTCAATTTGGTGTTTAACAAAATGACAGATGGGTGCTTTGAAACGATGAATTCCTGTTTAGGGGAATAGTTTATTACAAAGTGAATATTACTCCACTGGGGTATCTTGACCAGCCTGGGGGAAATTTGTGTCACTTGGAAAACATTCGAAGGATTTGGGTACTAAATAAACGATGCATGAGTAATCACCAGGCAGACGAATCTGAACCCAGGATGGGACGGTTTTTGTGCAAAGAGAGCGTACATAACAGAACAGCACATCGTGTTACTTTAACAGGCACAAATATCAACGAAGCCCTCCTGCGCGCCATCTTTATTTTGAATGAAGCCAATAATTTGGGAATGCTGGACCCTGAATCAGTCTCTCTGATCATTTTGGTTTCTGACGGCGACCCAACAGTAGGCAAGTAGCACTTCAATCTTCTAGTGACAAATATTTTACTCTTGGTTCTTGGAAACGTGCTTTGCTGAAAATGGGAAATCTGATGGCACTTGCCTGAGTTTCTAAACCGTTGTAGCCCCATGCTTTCTAAAAGGAGGCTTCTTTTGGGCCTGGAGCACTCACCCCTCTGAAATCCAGTCCCAGACATTTTTTGGTGATGCTCTTGAAAGCTCCCGTTTCGCCTCCACTATGTAGGGAAGCTTGCGTATGAATTGTGATAGTATGCTGTTGTATTTATTCCCTCAACTTAAGGTACGTGAGGTGGCGTACGGGAGTGTGTGGGATGAACGTGTCCGTCCCCAGTCTCCAGAAACCTCTGGGGTCTCCATCCTTCTCCATCCTATTCCATCCTTCTCCATATTCCCCCAGTCACTCACGGCAACTGGAGAAAGGACTTCTTTCTGATATATCCTGTACGTTATGCGTTCTTCACCATGAAATGGCCCAGCACCTCCTGGCTTCTATCATGGGCTCTCATTTTTACCTGCTTCATCTGTGTCTTTCTACTGCAAATACTAGAGTGCATGCTAGATTGGGTTGCAGCCTGCCACGTAGACAAGGACCCGTGCCCGACACAGCTTGATGGAAGGAAGACCGGTGGGCCAATCACGACAGTGGCCACTAGAGTTTTAGACGAAAAGCAACCGTTTTATTAGTAGCGAGACTAGAATGGGAGTTGTTACGTAGTATTTGTGGTTGACTCAGTGTTTCTTCCCTCTCAGATCAGATTACTTCTAAAATTCAATTTGAGGGGCACTTGGCTGGCTCACTCAATGAACCATGTGACTCTTGATCTCAGGGCTGTGAGTTCGAGCCCCACACTGGGTGCAGAGATTATTTTTAAAAAATAAAATAAAATCTTTAAAAAAATAAAAATTAAGCTGGCCAGCTTAGTCGGTAGAGTGTGTGACTTGGTCTTGGGGTTGTGGGATTGAGCCCCACATTGGGTGTAGAGAGTACTTAAAAATAAATAAAACCTTTAAAAATAATAATAATAACAAATAATAAAAATTAAAAACTCAATTTGAGAATAAAATCATAAGGAAGAAAAGGAAACATAGCAAAAAACTAAGTCTGTTTCTAATTTCGTCCCTTAACCATCCAGTTCCTGTCCCCGGAGGCAATCTTTGGTTAGCAATTTCTTGTGTATCTTTCCAGAGATATTCCGTGTGTGTGTGTATATTTCATATGCATATATACATATTGATATGTGAATACACACACACACACACACACACATATGCTTGCCTATATGCAAATACATCCCACATACACCGATTTTTACATTGTTTATCCCCCCTTAAAAATGTATCTTTGAGATCACCCAGTATAAATACATAGAGAGTTACCCTGCTCTTTTTAATAACTGCATAGTTGCAGAGAAGCTCACAGGTTGGATGTAGCATCATTTAACCAACCCCCTTACTGGTGTGCAATTGTTTTCAATCTGTCGCTACTCCCAATAATGTTGCTATGGACGATTGCCTATATGTCATTCCCATACGTGTGAGTGCAGCTGTAAGAATAACCCCCAGAAGCTGAGTCTCTGGGTCAAAGGGTAAGTGCATTTTTATTTTGACAAATTTTGCTAAACAGCCCTCCATGGATATTCCTATAACATTGGCTCTCCTTCTCTTCCTCTCTGTCGTCATCAACTTTAGGTGAACTAAAATTGTCAAAAATTCAGAAAAACGTGAAGCAGAACATACGAGACAATATCGCCTTGTTCAGCTTGGGGATAGGATTTGACGTTGATTACGATTTTTTGAAGAGACTATCCAATGAAAACCGTGGAATTGCTCAAAGGATTTATGGAAACCAGGACACATCCTCCCAGCTCAAAGTAACACTTTTTTTCTGTTCTTTCTTCCTCCTGCACTCATAGTCATTCAACTAGCCAAATTTAAGTCACAGTTGTCATCACTTCAGCTACGTTCAGCCGTGATAATCAGAAAGTGTTCGATTCCTTTCTCACCCCACCCCGCGTGTGTATCTGCTCTGCACTGACAGTGAGATGGGAAGCAGGAGGGGGATGGGCACGCCCTCCCTACTCCCTGAGCAAGTCCTCCAGGCATCATCAAAGCTTCTGGGCTCTCCAGTCCTGCTAAACAACTGGTGCTCCTTACCATCATGGCCATTGTTTCCCTTTTAAAGTGCGTTGGCATCTCGGTACCAACTTTTTATAATGCAACATGATAGCCTGTAAGAGCAAACAATAGCTTGTGAGCTTTGAGGTTAAAGGAGAGAAATTACTTTTTAGTTTGACTCAACGGACAAGAAAAAGACGTAGGAGAAGAAGAACATACTTTACCCCACCCTCTGTCAATTCCAGGTACCATGGGTCAATGCCAGGCACCATATTTAAAGTTGGGGACAGGAAAGGGGTAAGGGATAATTTGGGAATATCAACCCTGCTGACTTTTCTTACTATGAGTATTTATGAGCTTTTTTTGCTGGTCATAAATGGAAAAAAACATGCTGGGCTCTCAAGTCCAGGGTACTATTCTTAACAATTTTTTAATTTCTCCATATCTCAGTTCTTCTGATAATTGTGAGAATTTTCCTTGTCCCATAGCTTTCCACAGAGATCCTGTGAGAATAAATTAAGAGATACCAGCCAAGCATTTGGGGAATCTCAGCAAAAAGTGCTTTACATGCACCTGGGTGGCTCAGTTGGTTAAGTGTCCGACTCTTGATTTCAGCTCAGGTCATGACCTCAGGGTTGTGAGATAGAGCCCTCAGTCAGGGTCCGTGCTGGGCGTGGGGCCAGCATAATATGCTCTCTCTTTCCCTCTCCTCTGCCCCTCCCCCCTCTTAAAAAAGTGCTTTAGACCGATGAAGTAGTATGAAAATAATGATTTCTCTGTTTTTTTTATGAATTGTAGAAATTCTACAACCAGGTCTCTACTCCATTGCTCCGGAATGTTCAGTTCAACTATCCCCACTTCTCAGTATCGGATGTCACTCAAAACAGCTTCCACAACTACTTTGGAGGTTCAGAGATCGTGGTGGCAGGAAAATATACCCCTGAGAAATTGGAGCAATTACAGAGCATCATCACTGCCACTTCGGTACTTTTACTTATCTCCTTATTTCTAAAAATATTAACTGGTCCCTCGATACTACGCATCTTGTAAATTAACAGGTTAATATCTTGCATTCTGAGAACGTTGCATGCGGAATAAAAGCAATAAAGTGAAAGGGAAGGCGTGAGAATATCTATGCCTTGGTCCCCAAACCATTCTGTCAATCCTTCCCTTGTCATCCCAAAGCCAATCCCAAACCTTGGATGTATGCACTTATTTCCTTTTTTGCATTCTTTTGAATTATTTTGCGTTTCCCTTGAAGTTACACAGCGCCCTGATTCACTCACAGTAGATAGGAAAAATGTGGATTGATTAACTATAGTTCTGCTCTCCCGATGTCTTTCAACTGAATCTTCCATCATCCAGGCTAACACGGAGTTAGTCTTGGAAACTCTGGCCGAAATGGAGGACTTGGAGGATTTTCTATCAAAAGACAAGCATGCAGATCCTGATTTCACCAAGAAGTTATGGGCCTATCTGACAATCAACCAACTTCTTGCTGAGCGGTAAGAAGAAAAGAGTACACATAACAGGGATTTGCAAAAGTAAGAGGTTTGCCTCGAATATTTGAAGTAATACGCAAACAGGATTTGGAACCAAGAAAGGCAGCAAATTAATTTGGGATTTGGATTGTCAATTTCCATTGGTTCCAAGCACTTTAAGTACAGCTGAATTCACTCTTTTTTCTTTTTTATTGAGGCATAACATACAAAAAGTGGGCGAAGTGCATGAATTTTAAGTGTACATTTTAATGAATTCTTAGATGTGTCACCCATGTAATGTAAAGAGAGGACACTTCTGTCCTCTCTGAAGGGTCCCTTGTTCTCCTTCCCACAGAACATCCCCCGCCCCTGCCCCACCCCTGCAGGAGAAATCACTGTCACCATCCATTAGTTTTCTGTGACTGAACTTCTTATAATGATGTAACCTGTCTTGGACGTTTCTTGTTTCTTTCCTTCAACATGATGTCTGGGAGACTCATCCGTGTTGCTGGGAGTATCAGAAGCACATCTGCATTTACTTCTGAAAAGTTTACTGTCCAAAGAGAAATTTGCGATTCTAGTATCATCTAAGGACAGGTTTCATAATGGCTCTCTCTTTCAACTCTGGCTTCTCAGCCGACCTCCACTTACCCTGTACAGTGTAACAACTACACTTCTGAGTAATGCACAGTTCGTGGACCACGTGCAGCAGGGTCACATAGCAGGTGCCGAAGCAGAAAATCACCGTTCCCGAGCCCCATTCCACCCGTCACATCAGATTCCCAGGAAGACGGAGCAGTCTTCTGAACTAGGGCAGGAAGAAATGAAACACAGCTGAATGATTGTACTCACAGAGAAAATCTGTGATGTCAGGAAGATTGTAACACAGACATGGGGCGTTAGCTGTGGCTTGGAAGTGAGCAGAAACTATGCCTGCCCCTTTACGGAAGCATCCTGGGTGCATTCGCAGCAAAATTACAGATACGGAGTGCGTTGCCAAAGTTAGAGATCGATTTTTCAGAAACAAGCCCAGCAAGCAGATCAGTGGTTGCCAATGGTTGGGGGTCAGGATGACCAGGTGGATTACAGGGTTTTTTTTAGGACAGTGAAAGTGTCCGGTACGATAGCACAATTGTGAATACGTGCGATCACACGTTTGTCAAAGCCCATAGCATGTGCACCACCAAGAACGAACCCGAATGTAAACTGTGGACTTCGGTGATGAAATGTCAGCGTAGATTCATAGGTTGTAACAAATACAGCACTCTGGTGGGGGGTATTGATCGAGGCTGTGGTGTGTGGGCACAGGGAGTATATGGGAAATCTCTGTACTTTCTCCTCAATTTTATTGTGAACCTGAATCTGTTCTGAAAAAGAAAGTCTCTTAAAAAAAAAAAATCCTTAGGACTGCATGGCTCAATAAAATCCTGGCTTCGTGGGGCCAGTTAGCCCTCTTTTATCTGTGGTCCCCAGGGTCCTGGCTGAGCCCAGAAGTGGTAGGATGTGGGACTTCCGTGCAGTAATGTTCTAGAATGCCTCTGTTTCCCAAATACAGAAGCCTGGCTCCGACAGCTGCTGCCAAAAGGAAAATTACAAAAACAATCCTGCAGATGTCTCTGGAACATCACATAGTGACCCCGCTCACGGCGATGGTGATTGAGAACGAGGCCGGGGATGAGCGCATGCTGGCAGACTCTCCCCCGCCGGATCATTCCTGCTGCTCAGGTCAGTGCTTCTGCCTGGTGGAGAAATAGGACAGGTCAGCTTTCTTAGCCTGCACCAGGGTCCTCCAACCTCTGCTCTTCTCCCCCGCAACCCACCTCTTGCTCCCAGCCCTGGGTCCCCATGTGCCCGAGCTCTTCCTGTCAATTTACTTTGGGATGGTTTATTGCTGTGGTCTTAGAACTTTTGCTTACTTAACTCCCAAAGTAATTTTGAAGACCTATGCAACCCTGCACCCATTGTTTAAATCAACATTTAGCCATTTTTCACTATGCTTAAATAGTTGCAATGAATTTAATTTGGGGTATATTTTAAACATTGAACTTTTCAAAAATATTTTTTATTTATTTGTCAGAGAGAGAGAGTGAGCACAGGCATGGGGAGCAGCAGGCAGAGAGAGAAGCAGGCTCCCCGCTGAGCAGGGAGCCTGAATCGGGGCTCGATCCCAGGACCCCAGGATCATGACCTGAGTGGAAGGCAGACACCTAACTGACTGAGCCACCCAGGTGTCCCAACACTGAACATTTAAAATAAACCTGTTACATCACTGTTTTAAGTGTATCCAATGACAGGGAATACTTAACGTGGTACTCTCCATCATCCATTAAAAAAGTACATGAACAAATTCTATTTTAATTATTGGAAATTTTATATTGTTCTTTTTTCTAGTTGAGCTGGTATTTCATTCCTGGCAGAATGATGTCTCAATGTAACACACCGTCATGCAGGAAAGCCTTTCACTGAGCATCCTGTTTCTCTGCAAGAAAAATGTTTACAAATTTAAATGTTTTTCTGTTTCTTGTGACCATTAGATTCTGATGTTCAAAATTTTTTTCTAGATTGACTTCTATTAAAACTACTACAAGTAGATATCTGGTCAAAATAATATGCATGGATTATAAACTCAATATCCCTAAGTAAAATTTTATTGAAAATCATCTCTTAATGAGAAAAAAAAAGTGACTCTTTTTTCGAGTATCTATGGGTATATGTTATTTATTAATAGATTAAAAGGGATCAGATTCAGTGTCATTTCTACTTTAAAAAAATTTTAGGGGCGCCTGGCTGGCTCAGCCTGTGGAGTGTGCAACTCTTGATCTCAGGGTTGTGAGTTTGAGCCCCAAGTTGGGTGCAGAGATTACTTAAAAATCAATCTTTTAAAAAAAATTTTATAGGCCTAAGCCCTGATAAATCTTGTTGACATAGGTAAGTAGACAGGAATGGAATGAATTTGGTCATAGCAACTGTCACTCACATAAAACTTCTTCAAAGGTATATGCCAAACTCACATAGGATCTAGTAAGCAAAAATTATTTTTCATGATCTAAGGCATGACAGCTCGGGTCCTACTTCAACTCTGTTTAAAGCAAAGAACTGGGAACTGTCTGACTTGCAAACGGATTTGTGTCCCTTGCAATGGGTTGGAGCCATTCCAGTTTTCAGCACTACCCTAACCTTCCCGGGAGGTTTTTGGTGAGAGAGCATGTCTTCCACTTCTAAACTAGGACAAGGGGGTTTTCTTAGGAGAAGTACACGTGGAAGCTGAGAACCTCAAAATTGCCACAAAACCAACCCACGATTTCTGCGTCCTGTGGAAAGTCCTAAGGTGCGCTCAGGGGCACACGTGCCAAGTTTAGAAGACGTTGGCTTATCTAAACCTTCCTGCCCTCCCTTTCTCAGGAACTAGTCCTATTGAAACAGTCTTAAGAAGGGCCTGCATACCCTGGAGGGAACGCTTTCCACATTTTTAATTTTGTCCAAGTGAGATGCCAGCTTTACTGCAGGGGCCCAGGGTTCAAGGAGCTCTTACTTGTGACATCCCAGCCTGGGGCTCCACAGCTGAATTTATCTCGGAAGAAACTCGCCCTAGATAAACTGCATTTAGAAGTGATTTTATATTGCCTAGATAAAACGCCTAGGTGAACTGTCATTTGTTTTCTTGAAGACAGAAGGCTGCCTGTCTGTATATCAAAAAGCAAAATGAACTTGTTGTAACCAGTAGGAGAAACTCGTCGGCTGAGAAACTGAATTGTGCAAATTGTTGTTTGGTGAGGAAATAGGAAAGGATCCAGGCAGAGGCTGACTGTAATCCACGGCTTCTCCAGGGGCTGGCCTGGACATCCTCTCCCCGGCCTACGCTGAAGACGTGCGGCCCTTCTGAAGCTTCTGTGGGGCAGATCCCACAGCCCCGGTCCCAGTCTCTGCAGAGATCCCTCTAGTAGGCCTACACAGCATAAAGACAGGGGGAGCTGGAAGAGAGACAATTCTGGAATAAAAGTAATGGGAGCAAACCTTCACCAAGAACCTCTACGGTCTGCATAACACAGATTCTTGACGTTGTAAGAAATCTCTATGGAAAAGTAAGCTTGGAAACTAATGGCTACGGGTTTTTCTACACAGGGGCCCTGTATTATGGCAGCAAGGTTGCTCCCGGTTCTGTCCCATCTTGGGTCAACCCTTCCCCGACACCAATGATCCCAATGCCTGTGCTGGGAGCTCAAGTGCTCGAGGCAACTCCTCCCCCACATGTGATGAGAGGTAAGAGACCTTTACCACCGCTTTCACGTCCTGGCGTCCAATCGGATCACAATCTTGTGGAGCGTTTAGATACATTTAAAAAGTCCTGGTAAACCAGGTGACTTCTATAGGCATCGCTGACCTCCAGTGAGAGAAGAGAGTTCTGCGTATTAACCAGCTTGGGCTGCCATAACCAGGTAACCTAGCTTAGCTGGCCCAAACAACAGACTTTTGTTTCTCCCAGTTCTAGAGGCAGGGACGTCCAAGATCAAGGTGCCAGCTGGGTAAATTTCATTTTCTTGGCTTGCACACGGCCAGCATCTTCTCGTGTGTTCACACGACCTCTTTGTGTGTGCCCCGAAGAGAGGAAGGGTAAGCTCTCCTGTGTCTCTTCTTCACAGGGCACGAATCTCATGATGGGGGCCCCACCTCCAAATATCATCATGTTGGCGGTTAGGGCTCCAACGTATGAATCTTGGGGGTACAATCCTGTCCATAGCACTCTATTTCCAACTGTATGAGGTGAACCCTTGGGAATGGAAGAGATGTTTTTCTCAGGCAAGGTGGGCCAATGGGGTATCAGTGAAAAGAACATTCTCTTCGGAGATTGTGTGTGAACTTAAGTAAGTTACTTAATGTTCCTAAATGTTGAAAATAGGCATAATTACACTTAGGCAGCCAGATTGTTGACTCTGTGAAACCATTTGAAAGGGCTAGCACATAATAGCCAATAAATAAAAGTTAGTATTAAAGATGAGACGCTATATATTTTACAATCAAAAATAACTTTAATGTGGTTTCCTGTTGTTTCTCTCCCTTTCCTAATCTGATATTTGCCACCTTTCCCCCACCGAGGTTATGGCTGCCCAGCAATTAGCTAGCCCTGTGTAGAAAGCCTGGGCACACTTTCTTTTCCTTCCTTTTTTCTTAGAAAAGACTACATTTCAATGTTCTGAGAGAGAGCACATCCATGACCCTATTGGAAGGTCCAGAGCACCAGCTTGGGTTGTTTGAAATTTCAATAGCAGAGTAGCTCTTGATGTTCCTAGAAGTATGCAGCTTTTCTAGACTGCCTGCAACGCAGAATCTTCTAGCAAGAACATTTCTGACTGTCAGAACTGATTTCTCAAGGCTGTACACCCACCACTCTCGCCGAACACCATACTGTAACAGAGAAAACGTAGTGAGGACTTCGAATCAATTTTTAGAGTGAACGCAACTCACCCCTATGGCTTGTCTCTAAAATTATTCTTTGTGAGCCAAAAGTGATTTGCTTCTTCGCTCTTCCATCCATGGCAATGCTTTATCCAGAGGCCCCTCCACTGTCCCACCTGGCACATCTGAGGATGAAGCTTCCTGAAGGGCTCTGCACTAGCTTCCGGTCACCAGTGGTAATTTTGCAACACTGCACACGTGGGGAGGGCATCCATGTGTCAGGTTACAGCGCTGGCGAAACTGCCATCTTTACCACACCAAGTGGTTCTCAGAGCAAGAGACAAGGCGCCATGAGCCCCTCACACTATTGCTTTGCAAACCGAAGCTTCTATAGAAACATGTAGAGATAAAGCTAACCTCGTTTTCGATCTTTCCAGTAAGAATGCGGTGCTTCCTCCGAGTTCATATAGTCTGCTGTATGATGCAGTCCTGAGAGTCCGACAGTTCCGGGGTCAAACTCTGCCCCCGTGACAGTGGGCCGGACTCTAGAACCTCTCTAGGTCTCCATGAGCTCACCTGTAAAATGGGGTGGTGACACATTGTGGGGTAGTTATAACGTCAGTTCCTCGTAGAAGCTCATAAACCCCGGGTCCTCAGGAATCTATGAAGTTAGTCATGGGAGGCCCCAATCTACCTTCAGCCTGATCTAAATGTAAGCCTGCACAGACTAAACTAAACATGGCGTCTCATTTCTGCTGTCTAGAATGGTATCAATTCACTGATACGTGGTTACCTACCAGCAGGTCTGATGAGTGGGATTTTGATTAATTAAAATGGCAAAATCACTCATTATCTTTAATAAAAGCCATGTCCTTCAAAAAGTATTTCAAAACACCGTATTTGTGTAAGGGAAGAGGCTATCATAACAAAATGATTTTTTTTTTTTAATTGAAAAGGAGATGAGAACCTTTGTTCTGTGTTTTAACGATGCCCTCTAGTGCCCAGCTCAACACAAAATCAATTAACCAAGTATTTATTGACCTCATTGTGAGAGTTTGGTAGCGAGGGGTGCAAAGAAGTACCAGATCGTACTCCTGTTCTGGATCTGTTTATCTTCCATTTCATGTCCCAAAACACACACTTGACGTGAACGAGTGTATCAGAGTGGGTGGGAGAATGGGCTTGTCATTGGACAGCTTGGCTTTGGTCATAGCTCTGCCACGCACTAACTCTGTAATGTGACCTCGGGCAGGTGACCTGTTCTCTGCGAGGATAGGATGAGAATTAGTTGAGTTAATGTTTGCAAGGGACTTGGCGATAAGATCTAGGAAACAATAGCCTCTCAATGAATGGAAGCTTGCTCTTTCGGTTTTATTCTAGAAAACACAACCACTGTGGTTCCTACAGCTCAGACCTTCCTCCCTCTGGGGCCTCTAATGACTCAGGCTGGAAGCCTGGCTGATCTGAATTGTTCTCTGTGCTCAGTTACCAGATATTGTGGATTCTACCACAGGTCTCTGGAATCTTCCCTCGAGCGCCCGTCCCGTTTCCCATTCAATGTAACGTCTCTTGCCTCCGTTACTGCTGCGTTAGCTGCTGAGTGATCTTCCCACATCCACTGTCCAATACTTAACTTACACCATGACAAGTAATTTCCCCAAAATCAAATCATGTCACATTTATTCTCAAAAACTTCAAATAGATCCCCAACTTTAAGCTCCATTCTTTGGCGTCGTGCTCCAACTGTCTCCATTACCCCCATTTTCGGTCTTTTTCTACATTCTTCAAGAACCCATCTCCTAGTTACATTGAGGTACTTTGCAAACAAATCACCAACTTTTATACCCCCAAGCTGTGCACTCAGAATAAAATCTCCGTCTCTCCTGTGTCATTTCCCTCTTTTAGCTTCAACACTTTGTGTGAACTCCTTCACAGGCCTTTCTCAACTGGCCAGGCGGGGCTGGTCACCCTTCATCTTTACCCTCAAGCGTTGCGTTTGTGCCATTTTTGTGTCACTTATTTTATTCTCTCTTCCCTCAGTGGTTGTGTCTGTCTCTATGAGAGAAAAACTGTGAAGGAAAAAAAATTATTCATAATATTCGTTAGAGCACACACGGTCAGGAAGACCTTACTCAAGGGGGGCCATCACGATGGGTATGGGGACCCCCACAATGGGGTCTTGCAGTTGGGTGGAGAAGATTGGACTCAGCTCCAAATACAGCATGGCACACTGGGTGCAAAGTCCCTCAGAGGAAGCATCAGGGGTAAGGGGGATTCTGGAGTAAGGGGTAAGGGGGATTCTGGAGTAAGGGGTAAGGGGGATTCTGGAGTAAGGGGTAAGGGGGATTCTGGAGTAAGGGGTAAGGGGGATTCTGGAGTAAGGGGTAAGGGGGATTCTGGCGAAACGGACCGAACAAGATTCTTGCTGAAGGCAGCCAGACGATCAGACGTCGCCTGGAGGGCGGTGGGGGATGAGGAAGCCCGTTAGATATCAAGGGTGCTCAATATGGAGGGTGGGGATTCTAGCTAAACCAACCTCCTAGGATTCTTGCTAAACTTGGACAGTGCAGAGACAAACATGCAAGTCCAAAAGTTGAGGCCGAGTTGAAAAGGTTGGAGGAGCCTAAGTGGAGTTTGGTCAAGGGGAGAATCTTGGTCACTCCTTCATTAAATTGTGACTTCTTGAAGGTCTTATAAGACCATGTCTTACTTATAGCTACACCAAACATTGCCCAATTCGGTGCTTTGGATAGTTGTTGTTTTTTTCTCACCAACTATTTGTTGAATGATTAAACAAACAAACAAGAAGGATCAGTCAGAATAAGGTTGTCCAGTAGCAAAGGAGTCCTTTGTTGAGAGTAGCTTGATGCTTCATTGCTCCTGGACTTGATTAATATCCATCTGTATGCCAACAAATAATATTATGTCTCCTTTATTTTTACGTATTGTGCATAGCTACTTAAAAATACATATCTTTTTATCTATCTATACAACACTCAGTGTATGCATATATACATACGTAATATATATGTATACATAGTGTATACATATGTGTGCTTTTCTTATTCTTTGTGTCTTTCTTATTCATTGTTTTATCTCTAGCTTAGATCATACGTGAAAGTTTCAGAATAAGTATAAACTATATTTGTAAAATAACTTTAAACTTTGACGGAAGCTCCATGGGGAAGGGACAATGGGTCTGGACCCCTGGGTCCCCAACACCTAGAACAGAACCTAGCATCTAGTAGAAACGCCGTAAATGCTTGTTCTTGTGAAGTTAAAGACGTTCGGGAATCAAGTACTGCTCTATGTCACGTTCCTTTCTGTGAGTTTGTTTGATTTCATTTTCTCTGTGTATTTTCCAGTTGAAAATGACCCACACTTCATCATCTACCTGCCCCAAAACAAAAAGAATATTTGTTTCAATATCGACTCAGAACCTGGAAAGATTCTCAACCTTGTTTCTGATCCAGAATCAGGTAAAATAAAAAGATGCTGTGTTTGAAAGAGGCAGTCAGATCATCGTCCTGCTTCACTGTCACTACCTGGGATTTCTTTCTTTCCCACCTTACTAGAAGTCCTGTACCTTTCAAACGCTGATAACTAGTGAGAAATGAATTATAAATATATTCCTAAGGGAATTAGAATAGCTAAGAGACGGAGTATCAACTAGCAGATCGTACTGTGGTATAAATCGTTTAAAGTATAATAAGACGCAGTAACAAAGTGAGAGTTGCACAGGAAAAAAATGTTATGTAAGTCCTGACGCAAAAAAGTAGTAATTTTCCCATATCGTCGAATTTGGTAAATTTGAATTATGGTGCCTGCATGCGCAAAAAAATGGCACACAGAGAGAGAAAAAAAAAGTATGTTACCTTCTCCAGGGATTTTGGTCAACGGGCAGCTCATTGGTGCCAAGAAACCCAAGAATGAAAAACTCAGCACCTATTTTGGAACACTGGGATTTTATTTCCAAAGTGAAGACATGAAAATAGAAATCAGCACCGAGACCATCAGCCTGAGCCGGGGCTCTCATGTGTCCGTCCTGTCCTGGTCTGACACAGCTCGCGTCATTAATCGGAGGTGAGTCCTCCACCCACGACTACATAAATCAATCCAGAAATCCCTGATCGAGACGTAGAACTTACAGTCCTCATTTTACATGTGAAGAAGTCGAGGTTCAGAAAGATTGCTGTTGCCTACAACCCCGTTCCCGGCAGCCGAGTCCGCGTCTTTTGGCCACTGTGTGTCTCGGCGCCAGCCTGCGGCCTGGTGTGTAGTGAGGACTCGGTAAATACGTGCTGGATACGTGAATGAATCCATGAAAACTCCCCAGCCAACTCCATGTCCGAGTGTGCCCGGAAACACTGTGATTGTGTCTTATGAGTAATATTTCCCCGTGATTACCTGTTCATTGTTTTATATAAACTGACAGAATTCCGGAGCCAGGAGTGAAAACAACATTCTGTGGCAAAAAAAAATTGTTGTAGAGGGGCCTAGAACACTCGTGGGATCGTCCAGGGCGGGATGGCGAGCTCAGGTTCACGGAGGGAGGGATGGCTTCGTAGACAGTGTGCTCTAGAAACATTGACTCCATTTTGGCTTTCGCCCCAGGGTGCTTGTCTCTGTGAAGAAGGAGCAAACTGTGACCATCACCTTGGATAAAGACATGTCCTTCTCTGTTTTACTCCATCGCGTTTGGAAGAAGCATCCAATCAATGTAGACTTTCTGGGGATCTACATTCCCCCCACAAACAAGTTTTCTCCTAAAGCACACGGGCTAATAGGTATGGTGTTGATCGACCATGTGGCACGTGGGTCTCAGTCTCGAGCAACTTTGGAGGTTAGAACTTGGACAGTGCCAGGTCTGGACCCAAAGGACAGGTTGGGGCCACGCTCTGTGCCTGGGTCTTGATTTATACAGGTGACTGAGGACACAGGGGGTCAATGCCATTGATAGAAACCTTTACTGTCACTCAGTTTCCCCTAGAAACAAAGAGGCGTGGCCCGCCCTGCAGGGCCACCCACGGAGGAAGGCCAGGTTTGAGTCAGGGACCCGATGCAACAGGTCTCGGCCAGAGCCTCTCCTGGGTTTCTGTGGGAAGACAAGGCAGAGCGGGGTGGGTCCAGATTGGCGAGCTTGAATCATTTCAGCAGGCTTTGGGCTCTAGGGCAGTGTACTTACCTGGCCCCTGGCCCTGGAATGGCTTCCGGGCCAGCTAGAGGAGGTCTGGCTCTGGGATGGTTCGCGTGCAGATCACAGGCACGCTCCCGAGTCCTCTGCTGTCTTTCAGAATTGGCTGGGCCTGGGAGGGGCAGTCTCTCCCCGGCCGGTCAGGGTTTTCGATGTCAGATCATAATATACAGAAGGTAACAGACATGCTCCGTGCAGCCTGACAGAGCAGTGCAGGGCCTCGGTCGTGCTCTAGCCAACGCCATTTGCCATTGCTGGTGAGGTTTTCCCAGAAGCAGGATTTCATCCTCCCAAACCGGGCAAACAGAGGAGCAACAGACACTTTCCATTTTACCTGGAAGATTTTTTTTTCTGACTGAAGAGAGGTGAACTGGTTTGGGAAGTGATAACAAGAGGGGCGTCTAGGTTCACATTCTCTACTTTTTCAGGAACTGTTTAAGCATGTGGCATCCCAAACCTTGTCCCTGGGATCTGAGCCGTGTGGCCGGTGCTCACCCCGTCGTCAGGGCGGGCGTTCCGGTCCACTTCCTGCCCAGTAGGTCAGCCTCGTATGTGAGATGACCATGGCATGAGCAGCGCAGCTTTGCTCTTGGGAAGGACCCATCCCTCCCATCGCTCTGCTCTTCTCAATATGTCTTTCTACCCTAGAAATTCTAGAGGGAGGACCGAAATGCAGCTTGGGTCAAATGACAATGAGACTGTTTTTTTATTTGCCCTCGGGTTCCGTGTAAATCCGTGTCTGGGCTTTGTCTCACTAGGCCAGTTCATGCATGAGCCAAAGATCCGTATCTTCAATGAACGACCGGGGAAGGTCCCCGAGAAGCCAGAGGCGAGCATGGAGGTGAAGGGACACACGCTGACGGTCACCAGGTAGGCACTGGAGGCATACAACAGTAACGGAGAGCGCGCCTCCCGGGATTAAGCTCACACAGTAACATAGAAGCAAGAAAAGCTCTCGCAAGCGTGATCTGTGTCAGTCTGAATGGTTCATCAGGAAGAGACACATACACAACGTTGGCATAAGGACGCCGTGGGCAGGCCAGCCCCAATGCACACAAGGACTAGCTAGACAAGTAGGTCCCATTGAAGGCCCAGGGCGATTAAGCTGTTGGCCTCACCGTCGTGCATTACTAGCCCTATGGTCACAAGCTGGGTTACTGAAAAAGCTGATAAAGGAGGAAATCATAAGAATACCCGTGAACCAGGGCGCCTGGTGGCTCAGTCGGTTGAGCTTCCAACTTTTGGTTTCAGCTCAGGTCATGATCTCAGGGTCGTGGGATCGAGCCCCGCGCTCAGTGTGGAGTCGGCTTGAGATTTTCTCCCTCTGCCCCTCCTCCCTCTCTCTGTCTCTCAAAATAAATAATAAATCTTAAAAAAAAAAAACAAAACCTGTGAACCATAGTGCTGGAGAATGAATGGACACATTTACGTAGGACTGGAGCCGCCTTCTTCTCAAGAATGAATCTACCAAAAGCATTTTTGTGTAGCTTTTCTCACACAAACCATATCCGCAGGCTTGGTTTCGAAGTGAGAATCCCATATCACAAAGCATTCTGAGTTTAACATCCTTATCAATCTTTTCAATCACTCCTAATCCACAGTAGCGGTCTCCCCTGTGGTATCTGCTAGCATTTTAAAGCAGGTGTTATTTTTGCCTTTTAAGAGTTTTTACAAAGCAATCCACTTGGGTTTATAAGAAATGACTTTTTTGCACACGAATGTCATTGGCTTCCACGTAAGTGAGTGATAAAATCGCAGTCATAATTAAGCCGTACGCACCGCCACACATCGCTTTGTGAAGTAAAACGATGAGCTCTTGGGGCGCCTGGGTGGCTCAGTCGGTGAAGCGTCTGTCTTCGGCTCAGGTCGTGATCTCAGGTGCTGGGATCGAGCCCCGCGTCGGGCTCCCTGCTCAGTGGGGGGTCTGCTTCTCCCTCTCCCTCTGCCTGCTGCTCCCCCTGCTTGTCTCTCTCTCTGTCAAATAAATACATAAAAATCTTAAAACCAAAAACAAAAAAAGTATACCACTCCCCTGGTTCCAGCTTAGGAGACCAGTGAGTTACCAGTGGGCGTCAGTGAGCTCGTTTGATAAAGAAAGGGTGAGCACAGTTAATCATAAGATAAGCTTTCTGAGGTTGGTAAACACACATCTGCTATCTTCTAATGACAAAGGTAAATGTTGGGCCTCAAGTTCATCTACTGCAAGCACCTTGCGACACACGACTGACACTGAGTTGACCTGGGGCCGTGCACTGTCGTATATATTTTAAAGCTCATTAGTGACAATATGCCCTATGACTTTTTAAATCATTGGCTGCTTTGTCCTTTAAGTGAAAGGCATGAATTTCTCGGAAACAGCTGGCATTGCCCTTAAATAGAACACTCACCCACCCAGGGAAGATGGGAGGCATCTCCGATGCATTCTGCAGGTGACATGTGAGGTTAGCCCACATCACTTCAGTGTTGGATTCCTGCCTTCTTTCCAACTGAACATTAATTTGCACTCTTTACCTTGCTGGAAAAGTCTATTTTGGTCACTCTCCAAAGGGTTACTGGAATCATCTAAGGATATGCTGCTTATTCTCTGTCCAGACAATGTTCCGTATGACTTGGGCGAGCAGATATGGCGCTAGAAGGAAGGCGCTTCTAGGAACAGCAAGCGAGGGGGCGTGTCTCCTTTCCAGATCCGCAGGCTGGCCAAGCCTTGGACCGTGTTCTAACCCCGTGCGCCATTTTCCTTGCAGAGGTCTGCAGAAAGACTACCGAACAGACAGAGTGTTTGGGACAGAGGTCTCCTGTTGGTTTGTGCACAACAGTGGAAAAGGTTTCATCGATGGACATTACAAGGATTACCTCGTGCCCCAGCTTTATAGCTTTCTCAAAAGGCCTTAAAGATGGACGGCTTTGGAAATTATCTGTAGGTACGTTTTTCCCTGCGGCCATTCTTCAGTCTGAATAATTAAAACACTAACCAGACGTCATGGTGGTTCATAAAACCCGTTAATGCATCTGAAGAAAATAAACACTTTGCAAAGAAGATTTAGGATTTTGTTGAGTTTTCCGACATTAAGATGTGTCCATCAAGGTCATGCAAAGGAAAGTGGCTTTGGCCAGTCAGACTGGCCTCCGGACAGAGCCCTACATTTGTCATTTACTGAGATGATTTCATTATTCTCGAGTGTCAGGTCCTCAACCTTGTAGGCTGAGTACATTTTTACGCTGTCAGGTCCATGGGATGTTCATTTCTGAGAAGTGATTTAGCGAACATCGAGTAAGAACAGGGAAGTTACTTGATCTTGATTGTTCTGTGGCTGTAAATACTAAAGCCCTGTCACCAGCTATTGAGATAGACGTGCCAAGATTCCTGTGATGGCCCGATGTGGTTTGCCAGGATTCCCTCCACAGCGCTGGCCTTAGAGGTCCTTTTTAGCCACGAAGCCTGTGTAAGTCAGCGCTCCGGAGAAACAGAAATATATATGTGTATATATATACAGGGAGAGAGAGAGATTTATTACGACCATTTGTTCACATCATTATAAAGGCTGGTAGTTTCAAACCTGCAGGGTGGGCTGACCGATGGTGCAGGAGACCCAGGGAAAGCTGATGTTTTTGTTTGAAGGCCATGCGGCAGGAAGGATCAGGGTTGCAGATGAAATCCACAGGCAGCTGGAGAGTTCCCTCTCACTGGGTCATCCTCTTGTTCTATGCAGGCCTTCAACTGATTAGATGAGGCCCACTTAGCAAAGGCCATCTGTTCCACTCAGCCTATGATTTAAATGTAAATGTCATCCAAAAACACCTTCAGAGAAACACCGCAAAGCATGTGTGACTCACTCTGTGGGTACCCCATGGCCCAGCCAAGTTGACACATAAAATATACCATCACAAGGCCTTAGTTCACCAACCTCTTTCTGTTCTCAAAGCCATTCTCCAAATAAGATATGATACACATGGGTGGGCATCTGCTTATTAAATTACCATCCCTCCCAACAGTTCTGCCTCCCTGACGTTATCCCAAAGTCACCCCAGAGATGGTATGGCTCCCAAATTCTTCACATATTTAAAATCGCTCCGGACGTGACCTCACATGGCTGACTGCACATAGTGTTGATGTTATTACAAATTCAGAGACAACCACGGTTCCAAATTCTCTGGAAGCCACACGTTTCACACAGATTTAATGATCTTGAACGCAGAGGCTTCCTGAGTATTCCTTGCAGAACTTTGGTCTGTATTTAAGCAATTCCTGAGAGGAACGCCATTTACATTTTAAACCTTGTACGATTCGACTTTACTTCAAAATAAATTTAGCTAGCAGGTTATGTCCTAGCAAAAGGCTAACGACATTTATAAGGCAGAAGAAGTCTGCATTAATCTCACGGATCTTGGTGATGTGGTGCCAATCTGATTCCTTGTGAGTCTGTACTTTCCTTTCTTTATAACTCCCTTTAAAAATCAATTCCTAGAATTAGGATATATTCCCAAAGGCCAAAGTGGTAAAAATGCACTTAAAAAAATGTTTAAATGTACATTGTTATGAATCTTTCTCTCCATAATTTAGTAAAAGTCATTTTTATTTTAGAAAGTACACAAAACTCCCTTTTTGGACACACCCAACTTGTATTTGAAAAATCAAGTGATTATCTTTTGACCTAATTGTAAAATATTAAAGAAATGTGATATTTCTAGAACCCAAAGGTGACCACAGTGCTGAGGAGGTAAATGGCCTGGCCTTTCAGCTTCATCTGTGGTTACCTATGATACATTAAAAAAAGTCTACGACATCTTTCCCATTTCCTATTTCAAAAATACTGATCTTAAAGTGCTAATATTTAACACAAACTTCAAAAGTGGGTTCTTACTATTAATTCTGTTACTTGGTAAAAATTTAGGCCTTAAGAGTTTTCTACCTTGAAGACTTTTCTACCTTTAGATATATAAGTTTAGGTTGATTCCTAGTATTTTACATGTGCTCTGTAATTTTAAAAATAACCATGATCTTCGGCTGTGCATTTATATGCAGGATATTGAACAAGGGTTCTAGCAAATAAACTAGATTTAAAGTCAGATCCATGTTATGCAAATTATCAAAACCTTTATTAATAGCTGGTGTGTTGAATAATAAAACTAAACTCGTATTCATACTGTCCACGTGCCCCCATTGAGACCAGTAATATGCCTTCTCTCTATAATTAGAGTTAGATGAATAATCAATTTTGAATTTCAAATGAAAGAACCAAATTAACAGGGATAGCTGGAAAGGAAGAAATTCTTCCACTGTCTACCTCTTGGTTAGTTTCTGAAAGTATTATGCTTTAGCAATAAAACAACTTGACAATTACCTATATTATGTTTTCTTATTCTTTGGAGCACTTTGCAACCCACTGGGAATTGATCAGTATTTAATTTTGTGTAGAGTAGTGGTATTCAACTTAAATCTCCGCTGGGGTATCACAGGGCTGCTATCTGTCATATGTATTAATCATCTTTAGGACTTCTGTAGCCTAGCTTCAAAGTGCTTTGTAAGTATCAATCTAAAAGGTTTCCACTAAACCAAGCAAATATATATGTCTGATTGTCAGGGAAATGAGAGCCCATGTTTGAAAAAAAACAGCCTCTTGGCTCAGATCACATCTCTGTCATAAGTTTATATGTTTGCTTGTATTTTGAAATTACTGAAAATCAAGTACATTTTCAAAGAGTTGGAAAATTGGCAATCCAAAGAAATAACTGGGAAAACAAGGAAATTAAAGATTATCTCGATGTGTAGTAAAAATGAACTATGAATCAGGAGTTATTTTCGTACCTACTGGTGTGAGATCTTATGCAAATCATTCTACATGCTTTATAGGATGACTTAATACCATGAAAAGTGGCATTTTCTCTTCAGCCTTATCCCAACTGAAAGAGAGATAAGTCACTCCAAAGACCCCGTATGATCAAAGTAAAAGTTACCTGGCTGACTGAATACATAAAAATGCTTAAATAATACTCATGTACGCTGGATACATAAAAATGCGGTAAGAATTTAGTATTATTATTTTTAACACTTTTTCCACACTGGCCAAATCTACGGTGGTAACTTTCTCTGGAATATCCTTGTAGGAGAAAGAAAAATCAAGGATGTTTCCTTTTAATGAAAGTATAACGATTCAGTTATCCACTTAACGTTTCTGGGGGCACTTCAGCCAACCCTATAACCAACTTAACAATCAAGGCTGATTCATATTCTAATCCTGGGATTCTATTTTAGCAAAGTAGGAACTGAGGTGTATCCTGATATTAGTTCAAGGAGTCTCTTACTGAGGCCCAGCCAAGTTAGGGTGGATTTTTAAGTCGCTGCCCCAGATGATCAAGTTTCTCTTTGTTGGCCAATCATTTCATTTGAATATCAGTTCACCGAACACTGTCAATTCCTACACGACACACATCTTGGGTCCACACCCACTTCTCACATTTAAATTTCCAGCACCTACTGCAATGGCTTACTTACCAGAGACGCTCCGTAAATGTTTGTTCAATGAATTTACTCAAGTATGACAGCAAAAAATGGAGAGACAGGAGTAGATAAGGGGAAAACAGCAAAGAAGGCAATAGGATCCAATGGCAAGCCCCATGAAGAAAACTCAGGGAATGTGGTTTCCCAAGACACTATTACCAATAATTTCATATGACCTCAAATGAGATAATGAAAAAAATAAGAGGACAAACCACATACTGTGAGAAAATATTTGCAAAGGCATATCTGATAAAGGACTGTTATCCAAAATACACAAAGAACTCTTACAACTCAGTAAGAAAATGAACAGCCCAATTAAAAATTGGGCAAAAGACTTAAACAGACACCTCACCAAAGAAACACAGATGGCAAATAAGCACGTGAAAAGACGCTCAGTGTCATATGTCACCAGGGAATTGTAAATTAACGTAACAGCGAGACACCACTACACACCTATCAGAATGGCCAAAAATCAAAACACTGACACCACCAAATGCTGGTGAGGATGTGGAGCAAGAGGAACTCTCAGTCACTGCTGGTGGGAGTGCAAAATGGCGCAGCCACTTTGGAAGACGGTTCGGCAGTTTCTTACAAAACTGAACATACTCTTCCCATAGGATCCAGCAATTGCGCTCCTTGACATTCACCCTGATTTGAAAACATGTCCACATAAATACTACACATGGATGTTTATAGCAGCTAATTGACAAAATCTAGAAGCAGCCAAGATGTCCTTCAGTAGGGGAATGGATAGATTGTGGTACATCCAGAAAAAGAAATATCATTCAGCACTGAAAGGAAATGAGTTATCAAGCCATGAAGAGACATGGAGAACCCTTACGTGCACGTTACTAAGTGAAGGAAGCCGATCTGAAAAGGTTACATACTGTATGATTACAACTATATGACATTATGGAGAAGGCAAAACGATGGAGACAAGAAAAAAAAAAATCAGTGGTTGCCAAGGGGTTGACTTGCAGGGAGGGAGGGATGAACAGTGAGAACACAGAGGATTCTTCAGGCTGGTGAAACTATTCTGTATGATACTATAATGGTGAATATATTTCATTATCTATTTGTCCAAACCCATAGACTGTACAATACCAGGAGGGACGCTAACATGAACTACGGACTTTGGATGATGATGACGCATCAATCATCATCACGGGTTCATTATAACAGATGTGCCACTTCGGTGGGGGATGTGGGGAGCGAGGGAGGCTGTGCGTGTGTGGGGACAGGGGATAGATACGAAATCTCTGTACCTTCGCTTAATTTCCTGTGAACTTAGAACTGATCTAAAAAAAGACAAAAAAGTCTATGTAAAGAAAAGTAGCTTGTGATGTTTTAAAAAGAAAAAAAAGTCCATATAAAATTTGATTTTAGGTGCCTGCAGGCACTTTGTGTAACATAACCACTAATGGCCTCTAAGAACTTGCAGGAAAAAAATGTCCTGGCACCTAGAATCTTACTTTTGTGCTTCAGATTTTTTAAAAGTTAAAAGTCACCTCAATTACGCCACTTTATTTCATTCTGCAGATAATTTCAGGAAGATGTTGGGGAAAAGAATAAAAATGTGGGAGGTAGGAAGGAAACATTTTTTTCCTATGTTTTTCATCAGAAAACCAGGGAGGTGATTCCAAACTTAAGAGATTTGGGGGAGGCATGTGCAATCTGTCGTGGTTTATTTACCATATTATTATCGGGAAGAACCATTTTCCCTCCTGAAATTCTTCGGGCCAGATTAATACCAGGCCAGACCACAGACGTGTGGCTCCATTTACCAAACTACAACCCACCACCATGTCTGACACTTACTATGCATTTTCTGTAGTTCTCACAACAACCCTAAAGGGACACATTTTTTTTTGACAATTTGTGTATTAAAAACACTGAAATTCAAGAACATGATTTTTTCTAAGATTACATAGCTGGTGAAAAGAACAGTCAAAATTCTATTGCAAGTCTGCTCAACCCCAAAACCCAGTTCCTTTTCATGGGACTATGTTGTCAAGTTAGTTCAGAAACACTTGAATTCCTCCTGGAAGAATCGTGTTGGCAAAGCTACTGACATCATCCTGTTACTATGTCTTGTGCTGCGTCTTCTGTTTCTGTTCACCAGCATATATTCTCCCAGCTTCTGACAAGAGAAGTTCTCACCTGTCCCTGATGCTAAGTCGAAGACAGCTGGCCTCGGGGCTGGCACAGAACCTGAGTCTGGCCATTCAGTATATTCCAACCCTTGCATTTGGAGTGATCTGTCCCAGGGTGGACCAGTTAAGACTCAGTTCTGGTCTTCGGTCTGAACCGTGGGAGAAAGGGAAGATGTGAAGCTGGAGATGCTGGCAGGCATCTGGCTGGTGTGAGGGGCTGAGTGGAGCCAACAGAGAAAGGAAACCCGCAGAGACCAACCCCCAATAAGGCTGTTCACACTCTAAACCCCGCTGGAAGCTAAGGTCTGCTCCTTTTATCCTGTGTACTATACATTCATTAATTTAAAAAAAATCTTTTTTTCATAACCCAGGTAGGAGGTGGAGTTCCTATCTTTTGCATCCCTAATACACTGCTCTGTTACTTAAAAATGTATAGCTTAGCATTGTCGATCGGATTGTAAAATGGTGCAGCCACTTTGGAACAGTCTGGCAGTTCCTCAAAATGTTAAACATGGTATCCCGTGAGTTGCAGTGAGACTCAGCGACTCCATTCCTAGGCGCTGGACACGGACGTCCACAGAAAGTCTCGTACCTGAATGCTCATATAGCGGCATTACTCTGCCGAAGCAGAAACAGCCAAAATGTCCATCAGCTGACCGATGGATTTTAAAAAATGTGGCCTACCCACACAGTAGACTACCGCTCAGCAAGCAAAAGGGGGTGAAGTACTGATACGGGCCCCGACGTGGATGGACCTCGAAAACATGATGCTACATGAAAGAAGTTCGTCGTAAGAAGAACACACGTTATATGATTCCACCGATGTGACGTGTCCAGAACAGACAAATCAGAGACCGGAAGTAGACCAGGGGTTGCCAGGGGAGAGAGGGAGGACAGGGAGCGACCATGAGCACAAGGTGCCCTTCTGCGGTGATGACAATGTTCTAAAAGTAAATAGTGGGGATGGGTGCGCGACTGCAGAGGTACTAAAACCACAGAATCGTGTACTTTCAGTGGGTGAAATTACATGGTGTGAACTTTATCTCCATAAAGCTGTGACTCTCTTTATAGTCTGAGTTTTTAAAATGTCCTTGTATTTATAGTTCACAGCTTTACTACAGAAAATAGAGAGTATATGAAAGATTTCCTCTAACTGTATGGTTCTAAATAGTCTTAATAGAAAACACTTTACAATAACATTCTTTTAATGAAGATAAAAAGTCATTAAGGAAATATTACAAAGGAAAGAAAAACAAGAACAAAATTACATTGTTTTGATACTTCATGAGACATAATTAGATTTTTCTATAAGCTTCGCTGAACAACTATACAGTAATATTTAAATAAATCCATTTGCTTTATACAAAAGAAACACCCTAACACAGTAGAGTCTCATAATGCCTTGGTGAACACCAATTTGATGCTTTAGGATTTTAATGTGTTAACAAATTTTCAAACTCAGGCAAGTTTCGAAATGTCTTCATATTGAATTCCTTCAACTCTGCGTCCTTTTAAAGGGCCCTACAAGTTAAAACAATTGAAAAAAAGATTAAAAACACCCAGGTACTTAGAAGACAAGAAAATGACACTACCTGTAAAGACCCAGCTGCGCCTTTTCCGTACCCCTGCGACCCCATCATGGGAGCCAACGCTGCTCTGTGACTCTGAACTCTAAACTACTCGATGGCCTACTCTTCACGAACTGCTGCGACTGCTTCAGTGACTGTGAAACGTGTCGTCACGACATGCTGTGGCAGGGACCTGCTGGCTGTTCGGTGTGTCCTCTGCTCCCTGGATGCCTCCCCGGTTCCCCGTGTGGTCAGGTGTGGTCGTGAGATGGAGCCGCGGCCACAGAGAGGAACGGAAGTGACACACACGGTCCTCGCATGCGGCCCACCCCGCTCGGCCTTGGCTTGAAGCACACGGACACGGCAACTGTCAAACCAACTTGCTGAAGGTGGTGGAGACACGAGCTGGAAAAATCCTGGGCTCACACATCACCCCAATGAGAAGAGCTGTTCCCCGATCAAGAACACCCATTTTGGACTTTTAGAATGAGAAGTTAAATTCTACCGTGTTTGTGCCATTGGAGACCTTCTTTTTCAACAGCAAATATTACGGTAAGCAACTCAGACACTCATACCAAACATGTTTGTCCCGTTTAGCTTGGACGGCTCGGTTGGTCTTTCTTACCAAAAATGAGCTCAACTTTAAATGCATTTGCTTTTGGGGCGCGTGTGGGGCGTCGGTTTAGCCTCCGACTCTTGGTTTTGGCTCAGGTCATGATCTCAGAGTTCTGGGATTGAGCCCACATCAGGCACCACGTTCAGCAGGGGGTTTGCCTGAGAGTCTCTCCCTCCCTCTCCTTTTGTCCCTCCTGCTCCTGCTGTCTCTGGCTCTCTCTAAAATAATAAAATCTTTAAAACAATAAATAAATGTATTTGCTTTTTCTGTTTGTATCCAAAAGAAAGGGAAAGGGTTAAACTAGATACTGGGAAATAACACCAGTCCCGAAAGTGAATACAACCTGGGAACACAGAGGCATGAGTGTGGGCCCTGAGAACAGACTGACCAAGTTCAAATCCCTCCTTCAGCAAGTGACGTACCCCACTGTCCCCAAGGGGAAGTAACAATAGGCCCAGCTTACCGAGCTGTTGGGAAATATTAATGAGTCCATAAAGTGCTTACACAATATTTGGAACATGATAGGAGTATGAGCTCAATAATTCTTGGCTCTTATTAAACCTTTTGGTTAAAATTTGAAAGCTGGTCCTCTCTTACAAAATATAAAACAATGATGATGAGGATGACTCTAACCCCGAAGGGAGATTTCAACATTTTTTATTGCAAATCATACGTCCCCATAACAATCCTTTATTAAATGCTATTCCTTTAATATAAAATAATGACTGTATCTAAAGAAGTAAGTTCCCAGATAAAGCACGACTCAGGTTAAATCTTTCATTATCAAGTATAAAGGCCTGTGGCCAAGTACGCTTCTCCGATAAGAATACAAAGCTGGGGAATGAGAAGGGAGCCAGTCATTCGGTTAATTAGACAAATAGGCTAAAAGGCTTAAACTGTTTTTGAACAATTTGTTAAACTGTAAAAAATCTGCTTAATAAATGAGTAAATTTCAAATATTTTGGTACTGATGCTACAATTTCAGATGTCAGAAATGATAAAAAAGAATGGCAAGAGAAATCCCTTAGAAAGTTCGCGTGTCTCGTGGCAATGATGTGAAGGAACCATGCGGACACGGACGAGCGGACACACGCTCACACAGACAGATTGTTTTTTAAGTGGGAGCGAGCTGCGCAAGAAAAGAACAGCAGCGGGTGGATTTCTCCTTTGAAACGTGCATGCGGCTTTGCAGTCAAGCAGGCCTTTCACGCGGGGCCCTCCTGGGTCCGGCCTCACTGCGGCTCTGTGCGCCATGCAAGGTCAGGAAGAAGCTTGGGTACGGCGAGGGAGGAAAAGAACAGGCCCGTGAAACCCACCCGCTGTGACCCAAAGGGATCTGGACGGAACCTAAAATGCCCTCCGCGGGGATTAGCTGTTTTGCGTTTCCCTGAGAAGAAAGCATGAATTGAAGCAGGATCTCATTTGGATAGGACGATGCACTTAAAAAGTGCAGGAGGATCATTTTGCCAAGGAAATATGAGATTTTCCATGACCTCATGCTGGTTGAGTCAGAGAGAAAAACTGACCAAGTTTTTAAAAAAACTTGATCTTGAATTTAGTCGGATCGCCACATTTCTCAGTACCAGGGGAGATGCCTTCTCCTTTCCTTCCCTTATGGTTTACGTTCATCAACGCCAGTTTTTAAGTTCATGTTGTCAGAGACAGAAAAAAAAAGCTCAATTTACTTAAATGTGGTTTCTCTCAGATAAGGACCTACACGTTTTGC
The DNA here is from genome assembly GCF_024610735.1 of Ursus americanus. Classification (NCBI taxonomy): domain Eukaryota; kingdom Metazoa; phylum Chordata; class Mammalia; order Carnivora; family Ursidae; genus Ursus; species Ursus americanus. The sequence goes on along the minus strand of NC_142157.1, from coordinate 30,362,884 downwards.
CAAACAGTCCAGCGATGGGTTCAGGTGCTACGACCCCCTTCGCGCAACCCCTGAAACCCGGCAGTTACCCGTAGTTCTAGAGGGCGCTCAGGGCGGTCATCACAATCTCCGAGGGGTCTATTATCCCCCCAAATGCTACCGCTTATGGTACTGGGTGTGAAAACGGATTTCACCGTGAGAGGCACCGCACAGTCATCTGTAGTTCCAAAATGGGTCAGGCGGCGGGGGAAAGCCCGCTTCAGGCCCTTCCTTCCCTCGGGAGACATCTCAGGCCTCACAGGGCCTGTCAGTGAGCCATCCGTTCCACGCCAGTCAACAATGTTACTTGCACATCAGATTTCCTGGAATTACTGACCTCTGCTATCTTTCAGCCCTTCATGAAAGAAGGGGAGGACTGTTAAAATGTTGATCTCTGGGGTTTTCCCTCCATTCCTTCTGCCTCTGTAGTCCCCACTAATTATGCCATGCCAAATTGAGTTTTATATTAGATGTGAGAGAAAAAGAAGTCAGGATGTGGAACTGTATATATTGCATACAACTTTATAAAATACAGAGACCGGAAAGGAACAGGTCAAACCATTAAAGCAGTTATCTGGCTGGGGGATTATGGGTAATTGTTAAGTCATTTGTACTCAATTGTCCTCTTCAGGTTTTACACAGTGAGTATCGCTATAGACTGAATGTGTCCCACCCAGGAGTCAGAGCTGTGACCTAACGCCCTATGTGATCATATTTGGTGGCGGGGCCTTTGGGGAGTGATGAGGTCGTAGGGGTGGGGCCCTCATGAATGGATTGGTGCCCTTTTAAGATCCCAGAGAGCTCCTTTGTCCCTTCCACCGGGTGAGGACACACGAACCAGGAAGCACGCCCTCCCCAGACACTAAACCTGCCAGTGCCTTGTTCTCGCATTTCCAGCCATCAGAAGTGTGAAAGGTACAACTGCCCATCAGCCACCCAGTCTACGATACGCCGTTACAGCAGCTCGAGTGGGCTAAGACACATATGCATTTCTTTTGAAATCAGAACACAAAATGCTTTACGATGGCAGAGTCATTACCAAAACTAAGCTTACAGATTTCCATACAGGAAGACAAACAAAAAACCCAAACAAAAAACCCAGACTCTAAAATAAAACAAAGACCAACCCAATGAGAAAGAACAATGGCACATTTTTAAAGCATTCAGAAATTTCTTTGTGTCAATGTACGTACGGTTTCAATGACTATAGTAGCTGAGAAGGTCTTCTCGTTGATGGATTCTAAGGTGCCTTCATTCCCTCTGTAGCCTCCGTTTAAAACGAGAATTCTTTTTCCTACAGTAGAAAAGAATATCACCCTAAATGCAAAGAAATGTTCATTTTTTTCTTCTACTTTGTTACAGCAAAGTACAGTTACACTGAACGAACACGACGAAAACCAAAACCCCTCTTAGAAGTTCTCAATCATTTTAGAACTCTGTAATATTCTAAAGGAGATGTCTTGATCACTGTTAACATTATAAGAATCCTCATGGCTTCTTTCACTCACTTGTCAAAGGGATTGCAAGGAGTAGAAGGTACTTAGGGGAAATGTCTATAGTCCAGAAATAATCAGAAAAAAATTAGCTTACTTTGGCTTTTTCTTTCTTTTTTTTAAGAGAGAGAGGGTGTGTGAGTGGAGGGGGAGGTGCATAGGGAGAGAGAGAGAGAATCTTAAGCAGGCTTCATGCTCAGCACAGAGCCTGACATGGGGTTCGATCTCAGGACCCTGAGATCCTGACCTGAGCTGAAATTAAGAGACAGACACTTAACCAATTGAGCCACCCAGGCACTCCACTTTGCCTCTTTTTAAAAATCATAGGATGGTTTGGCAGTTTCATATAAATTTAAACATATCCTACTATGAGTGAGCTATTCTAAGTATCTTCCCAATAGAAGGAAACCACATGTCCATATAAAGACTTGCATATGAATGTTCTTGGAAATTTTATTTGTAACAGCCAAAAAAAAACTATAACCAACTGAAATGTCTATCAAAAGGGGACTAAACAAACAGAAAGTGGTACATCCATACAGTGAAACACTTCTTAGCAATAGAAAGAAGTGAGCTACACATACACGTGACAACATGCGTGAATCCAAAATAATTATGCTCAATGAGAGATGCTAGACCAAAAACCAGGACACATGGTATGATTTCATTCATATAAACTTCTAGACAGGAACTCATCTGTAGTGATGGAAAGCAGACAAGTAGTTGCCTCGGGCGACATGGGAGGCCGGAGTGGAGGGGTGGCAGAGAAGAATTATAAAAGAAAATAATAAAACTTTGGGGGGTGATGGGCACATTCATGATCTTGATTGTAGGGATGGTTTCGTGAGGAGTATTCACGGGGTAAAACTGATCAAACTGTATACTTTATACAAGTGCAGCTTACTGTGTGTCAATTACAGCTCACTAAAGCTAAAAAAAAATTTGTAGCCATAAGGTGAGTTTCATTTAAGTGGGAAATAAAGGATCTGATAAGTGGAAGTTTTAGAGACTAATAACACTGTCACCATGCCAGCAATGATACCACTACAAAGACTGGGTCGGAGGCAAACCCCCTAACCGAAGTAGCATTCATACTAGATATTTAAAAGTACCCAAATGATACAGACAATTAAGGACAAGAAAAAGCAAAACAATACAGATTTTTACTTTACTATCTCAGGTAGCTAGAGAAATATATTAATAACAACCACAGTATGACTGATTTTTTTTTTTCTTGTAAGTTTGTGTTTTGCTTCAGGAAAAAAAAAAAAATGGATCCCAGGAAAGGAAAATTGATTTATGCCACAAAATAGCTTTCACAGAGGACCGATAAACAAACTACCGTGTCACCTGAAACGAAGCACACCACTTATACCGGCAGCTATGTATTTCCAGAAAGGAAATCCGTGTCTCTAACTATACAGTAAGGTCAAGAAACTACGGTTTTAAGGATGGAACCACTCATTTTGATAGCATACACATTAAATGGTCTGCAAAAAGATTTACCTGGTGCTGGAATTACTGTTTCTAAATGAGTCTGGTCAAGTTTCAGCTTGTCTCCAGAGTCAATCATCTTTACAACAGCTGTATATTTGTCAATTACTTCCTGTCATGTGAAATCAACACTTTTATAATAGCAGAAATAAGTGCACACAAATTTCAAAGGACGGAAATAGGTAAGATGAACACAAACGAAATTCCAGTCAAAAGGTAAGAGTAACTCCTTCTATAAATGACACTGTTTTATAGATTCCATATACCACTACGCATTCTAGGCTCTTTTTAAATTTTCAAAAAGTTTATTATTTTTATTTTAATTCCAGTAGAGTTAACAACAGTATTATATTAGTTTTGGGTGTACAATATGGTGGTTCTATGCTTCCTAATAAAGAATTCAATTCAAGGCTTAGCGAAGGTTTTCGTGGGGGAAAGAATAAAGGACTGGTTGGCGATCTTAGAATACGATTTCAATAAATACAGTGAGGGGACGAATGCCTAGCTTGAAGTACAAGAGGAGGCATTTCTGCATGCACAATGCTGGGTGCCAGAATGGAACTATTTAGGAATGGCAACGAGGGAAAAGGACTGGAGCATAGACTTTAAAATTTTAAAATCCTAGAGCAACGAAAAGTCTTTCGGGCAAAACACAACAAGGAAGTCCTCCTTGGAACTCCGGGGACGTGATCGGCTTGCCCATCGTTAACAAAGAGGACGTGTCTCACTGACTGGCAAGGCACGCAGAGTGAGCGAGTGAGTTTAAGCTGTGCCAGCGGGATTCCATACATACGATTTGCTCCAATAAGAAAGCACACCAAGGTGAAATAGAAACTATGGTCGCAAAGGAATCATTTTTCCACCGATTATGAACTCAGCTTCTGGAACCATGAGGAACCTGAGACACAATTCTCCTCCCCTGAGGACGTGATTTTTCAGGAATATCAAAATGGCTTGACTCGGCCAGCCCCCAGCTCCTTTCACAAATTCCATCCACAGCCTCCCATTCTTACCTTCACAACACCCTTTTTCTTATGATATTTCTCTCCGAGTTTTTTGGTTATAATTTTCACGATGATTTCCTAGAAAACAACAACAGAAAAATAAAGATGAAGGGAAAGACATAAAGTAAGCTTTCCGGTTTTCCTCCTTCACTTTACGTTCACCAAAAATCATAGCAAAACGTAACTGCTCTGCTAAATAAGAAATTTTGGAGTTCTAAGCCTTCCCAATTATGCAAAACATTCCCTTACTGATCCTTTGTTTCTTCTTTCTCCCTTTATTCAACATGGTTACCAAAAGGGAAAAAAAAAATACCTGTCTCAAGGCTGATTTCCACACTGAAGGTCTCTTGAAATCTAGGACTTTTATCTGTCAATCTCAACCCTATTAATCCATGTCTTTCACAGAGAGCTTCTTTCTCTCTCTCCATTCAAGGAAGTGAAAAGGGCCAAAGATATTACACGATTGGTGTTCACTGCTGATAAAAACTCAGATGGCAGGTCTCACCGGGAATTGCAAGGAACTGGGTCTTTGAGCTTACGCATGACATTTTCTACAATGTTCTTTTCTCATTAGGTTACTCTGAATTTTTGATACAGACAGGATTCTTCCAGATTAGCTCCAGCTAAAAGTACCGTTCTTCTGAACATCTAATTCTCAAATGGGAGAGAAATCTGGGCTTGTTTCATATTAATGCAGTCTGAGTTTGCTTCTGCATCGTCATTTTTCCGAGTTAGATTAGCTGTCTAACGGCTGATCATGAAAATTCCATCGCCTGACTTAATGCTAAACTCACTACGGTGATTCTGTATTTGCTACTTCCAGTGAATGTAACAGAGGTACCAGACGGTGACAAGTAAGCCAGGCTAAAAATTTTATTAATCAAAATTCAGTAAGGACTTTGTAGGGAGGATATATTAGAGCAGAAAAACATGTTTAAGAGAAATGGTCTTACTCTTAAGCCTCTGTTCTAAGAACCTAAAACTTTCTAAACGAAGCCAGGTAACGCCAAAAGATCTTCTCTGCTTTAGCCAGAGTATTTCTGGGCTAAATTTCTCAAAGGCCCTCATGAGTACACACTTAAAATCTGAAGCTAACTCCTCACATCACTGGGCTTACTGACATGCGCTCACACAATAGATTGGGTCATATATTTCTTTTCTGAGTTTAAACAGTAAAGCTCTCCAGTCTACCTGCGTGGACTGCTGGTTATTTTAACAACATACTGGGCATTTCCACATAAGAGACACACTGAGTCATCAGAGCACTGTTGGATGACCCTCACTTTTAATGTAATGCTCTGCAGGAGGAACTAGGAAAAACATTTGAATAATTTATTATAAGAGAGAATTATCGAACAGAAAATATAATTGAATTGAAAGTATTATCAATGCAAAGAAACTTTTTGGACTAAAACTTGGAATGCTTTCTCTCTCTCTCTGGTTTTTTTTTTCCTTTTGGTTTCTTTTCTTTCTCCTTTAAACCAATGAAGGGCATACATCAGAATCACCTAGGAGGCTGGTGAAAATATGCATTTGACCGTAGGAGACTAGAAAGTGGTAGTAGTAAAACATATGTAATCTGGAAAAAACACTTCTCTAAGAATTTGTGAATTACTCTCTGGGTAAGAACGACTGCTTTCGGCAAAATTCTTGGTTACATTTTCATAAACAATAATCAAACTATTCATATTTACATGCTCGTTACGGGAATGGAGAAAACAGAACAATACATGGGTGGTTTCTTGCCTTCAGATCCAGCCTTCACTGGTCTTGACCAAACCTGTACTCAGAGACGGGGAGTCAGGGTGCCTGAGACACCCCACGAGGTAGTTCTGTTGACCAGCTGAGAGCACAACCTACTGAATCAGATCGCCAGGGAGATCCTGGCTCGGTGCTTACCCTATGACCTTGGGGAAATTACTCAAATGCTTGATGCCTTAGTTTTCTCACCTCTAAAATGGGAATTACAACAGGAATTACCTTATAGGGCTGATGGAAGAACTCGTTGAGGTAATTCGCTGTTGAAAGCAGCAAGTACTGTCATGTTAGCTAACTTGCTTCCTCGGCCTTTACATGGGCACCGGGCAGAAAGGCCTCCCAAATAGAAGACCACCAACTAAGACGCGGAGGCGAAATTGTTTTCCAGCTTAGAGGGAGCAGGACTATGGAGATCTGAATGAGAACTCTGGACTTCTTGACCTTCTAGGTTATTGTTAATCTTACTTTTTGAATCAAAATTATCTAAATGACATACATTCTCACTACTTTTCAGTCTCTTGTTATTGCTCAAACCAGCTTCTATCAGAAGCTGTAACGAAGGCACCCTGAGCATCTTACGAAAACTTCCCACCTGGGTTCAAAACGGAGCATCAATAAATAATAATGTTTAAAGTTATTTAAATGTTTCAAAATTTCTATCTTAAAATAACATCAATAATAAATAAATATACAATAAAATACAAAGCTCTACTTCAGTTTGTAAAATAAAAACCGGCTTTTTTCGACAAAGTACCTCAAGGGAGATTCTAAGTTTAATAAACTGTAAGTTGAAAACAAATGCTTCAGCATCCACAGTTCTACCTTTCAGTCCCTGAAAGTCTGAAAACACAACCCTTGTCTTATAGCAAAAATTGGAAATAATTCCAGGCTTAAATTCAAGATGTCCACAAATGAATCTGACATTAAACTCAAGAAATCTGGGGATGCCTGGGGGACTCAGTCATTAAGCGTCTGCCTTTGGCTCAGGTTATGATCTCAGGGTCCTGGGATCAAGCCCCGTATGGGGCTCTCTGCTCAGCGGGAAGCCTGCTTCTCCCCTTCCACTCCCCCTGCTTGTGTCCCTCTCTCGCTGTCTCTCTCTGTCATATAAATAACTGAAATCTTTAAAAAATAAAGAAAGAAACTGAAGAAATCTTACCAGCCTATAAACGTCAAGTAACTCTCCAATACACGTGCAACTGATCATTTAAGATCAGATAAAAAGAAGTCATGAAAGTTATAGATCTATCCATATGATTTAAGTATATTTGAGAAATTCAGTCATTTATACCAAATGCTCTTTACATGATTCACTCTCTTAAAAGCATTCAGGACTTAGGAAGCTCCAGGTGGATACATACAGGCTGTAGCCAGTGGTCTGTTCGGGCAGTTCTTTTCTTTTCCTCTTCGATCTGTAGAACACAGAAGATACAGGATTCTCTCTTAAAAATCCTCAGTTTATTTCAAATACCATTCAATGTAGCAAAGGAACACCGTAAACCATATACCCGTGTAATTTACAAGCTCTGACGAGACATTGCAAAACAAGACATTTCTTGCAATTAATTTTTGATTAAAAGAAAAAAAAGCACTTGGGGGGGGCGCCTGGCTGGCTCAGTGGGTGGAGCGTACGATTCTTGATGTCAGAGTTGTGCGTTCGAGCCCCATACTGGGAGTTGAGACTACTTAAAAATAAAATCTTTTAAAAAACCATGGGGGGCGCCTGGGTGGCACAGCGGTTAAGCGTCTGCCTTGGGCTCAGGGCGTGATCCTGGCGTTATGGGATCCAGCCCCACATCAGGCTCCTCTGCTATGAGCCTGCTTCTTCCTCTCCCACTCCCCCTGCTTGTGTTCCCTCTCTCACTGGCTGTCTCTATCTCTGTCGAATAAATAAATAAAATCTTTAAAAAAAAAAAAAACCACACACACATACTTGGATGTACAAAAATATGTGACAAAGCACATCAAGTGGCCAAGAAAATAAACACAAGCGACCTCTACTTGGTCAAGACTGAAGGCCACGTGCCAGCGCTACATCAAGCAACGCTTTCATGTGGTAAAGACACAACACTTCAAACCAATTTTCTGCAGCACGGTCACTTCTACAGTGACGGCAAAAAGGAGCTTCTCTGTTTGATAAGGATAATAAATCCTATGAATGTAGGGCAAGAAAAAGATAACCACAAGAGATTAAGCACAAGGGTGTCCCAACAAAGAGCGCTGTCTGGCCGCTGAGGTGCCACATGGAGCCTTTTTCTTTCTTGACGGCCGTAAGTGAACTCGAAGTCCCAACTTTCCATGGGACAGAATGCTGCCATTTTGGTTGATCATGAATCCCATTTTAACGTCTCCAGCTTTCCAATATGAACAAAGAACACTCCAAATTCAGCAGGTTTTACGAAGCCGGTAGATCTGGCTTCCCATTTTACTTTGAAATAGATTCAGGAACTTCCTGTCATGGCCTATTGAGACATGTAAGATGTTGATCCTACTTCCCTCTCAAACCACAAATGCTACCACTCTCATACCCGCCATGCTCCAGCCACATGGACTTTTCCTTCAAGATCTTTCCTGCCTTGGCACCTTTTCACAAGCTATTCCCCATGGCCCGCCCTCAGATCCCCTTAGCACTTAGCATTTGTAATAACTTACTCACCAGTTCACTTGTTCATGGACCGTCTCTCTTACTAGAATGAAAGCCCTGTGACACACAGGGACCGTATTTTTCTTCATACTACACAGACACGTGACCTCGCACAGATGCCCAGCACATAACAGTGACTCAGTATATGCTCAGTGATGGAGCGACCACATCTCCCAGTGTACGTTTTATATTATACTCTCTGTTTAGACCGCACTGCATCGTAAGAACACCCAGATATGGGGAAGACCACACAGTTGCCTCTATCCCTTCACAAATGAAGAGGAGCGTTGGAGAGACTAGAGGAAATGGTATGAGGGGGAAAAACAAGCCAGCTTCTTATATCCACTTCTTCTCTTTGCCTGTCCTTCTCCTTTCCACTTACTTCATAAATGTACTGATAAGGTAAGGCTATGTGTGGCAAGGGAGAGAAGAAGATTTAGAACTGCTCTAGAGGTGCAGGTAAGATTTAGAGCCAAAGTGTGGCCCTAGATCTTAAATCATGGGTTTTCAAGGATTCATCACGGAGGCTTAGCCATCAGGTTAAGTCAAATTAAAACTATGTCATAGCTTCTTCTCGCTGGCTACGAGGTGGCAAGTGAAGTCAGAAACAAGAGGAGAGCACGGTCTGGTGGGAGGAATCCATGGAGGATGCCCATTTCACAGAGCCACAGAAGGGAAACAGAGCTTTCGTTTCTAGCTTCAGTGACCGCCAAAGTCCTCCTGATTGAATTCCACTGACCATGAACACACAGAGAGTTCTGAAGACAGCATGTGAGGCAGGAAAGTAAACCTGTGATGAGCGATTCCAACTCTACTCACATGGAACTGGGTCCAGACTCCCTTGCCCTACCCTAGTCTGCATGCATTTTCCGACTTTATGTTAATCCAAGGACTGGTGAGACTATTTAACTTTCCCTAGTTTGAATTATGCCATTCCTCTAACTGCTAAAACATCAATAAGCAGCTCGTAAACTATACCTCCATGATTTCGTCGAGTGCAGATTTCTTTTTTTTCTTTTCTTTTGATTGAGCTGAGCTCCGGGAGGATTCTTTTCTTTTAACTGACGCTGCATTCCCGATGGTATTCAATGCGCTTGGTCCCAAGGAACTGGTAAAAAGAAGAGCCATGCTTGTTAACAAAAACGATGCACAGAAGAAGGTTTTGTGATGTGCAGGGGAACAGTACAGAAGAAATTTGTGACACGATTAATTTACAACAGATCAGTCAAAACTACAGAAGACCCGTCTTTACGCCTGCAGGACCTGAAGCAGCACGAGAACACGTAACCACTCTTGCCTCAATGCCCTCTTCCCTCTCCTTGCCCCTTCACTTAGTGCCAACATGATCAGCACCGCACAGTGGTGACAGCGCCGGCTTCGGAATTAGGGAGATCAGGGCTTAAGGAGACTTCTGCTTCTGACCTTGGGCGATTGACTTTTCTAAGCTTCAGTTCCTCATCCATTCATGAGGATAACAATGTGACCCAACTCAGAGCTCAATTGCAAGGATTAAATAAAAGGCTGGCAAAGAAGTCTAGCCATTACTGTCAGTTCTATTTTTTGAAAGCAATCTCAACATGTCACCTAATTTCTGATTGCTCCTAACTGCCTAGAATTGACAGTGTAAATTCTAGTTTTTTTAGTGTGGTATAAAATTGTCACACTGGCTCCAGAATGCGCTCTCTGACTTCTTGCATACACTAGCCATTCTGAATAACTCGTTACTGAGCCATGCCAGTTTCATGCCTTTGCAAATTTGCATGCACCTCTTTTATACCTAGAACAATGTCTCCAATTATCTCCATTTGTTCCAATTCTTTAAGATCCACTCTTCATGAGGGTTTGGACTGCCACAGCACTTTGTAGCATGTATCACACTCCACCTTGTATTATAATCATTTGCATATATGATTTGTACATATAATAATGTGTGTATATTTGTATACATTTACTTTTTTCCTGTAAAGTGAGTCACTATCTCATGACTCACATAAAATACATGCTCAATTAATATGTCAATTAATCTTACCAGTGTAAATTTAGTTCGTCATATTTGCAAAAGACAAAGTACAAATACATGCGTGAAGCTATCATGGAGATAACCAAGAAAAAAAGTGTGATTAACAGAAAAACAATGGAATTACTACTTGGACTTTTTTTTTAGAGAAAGAGAAACGTGAGTGGGAGGGGTGGAGCAGACAGTGAGAGAGAGAGAGAGAATCCTAAGCAGGCTCCATGCCCAGGCCAGAGCCGGACTTGGGGCTTGATCTCACGATCTTGAGATGAAGACCCCGAGCCCAAATCAAGAGCAAGACACTTAACCAACTGAGCCACCGAGGTGCCCCTATTTGGACTCTTTTTTTTAAGGCGCTTAAATGTAGGATTAGACTTACTGGCAGCCAGGTTACTGCAAGGATTCCTGTTCAGCTTGGAGTCAACTATCAGCCCTACTACTTTTCTGTACAGGGGATGCAGGTCAAGATTCCCCCGATCGTTCCTCATGGAAGTTGTTCTTCCTTCACCGAACTGTAAGGTTTTACATTCACCCTTTTGAAATTTCACTTACTGGGTTTTGTCCCATAACTCAATCCCCTGAATAGACTTCTAAGTTCTGATTCCGTTACCGGACAAATCCCCCAGGTTTGTGACAATTATAAATATACACATTTGGTTCTGAACAGATTAAGTCCATACATAGATGAACTCTTCAATTTGCTGCTTAAAAAAAAAAAGTTCTTTAGATTTAAAAGTACTTTCAGCTAGGAATCCGCCAAACTTACCACCAATTCCAGATCACAGTCAACCACAGTATGTCTATATAAGAGGCACGAATAACCGGAGTAAATGGGAAATGAGGACTGAGTGGGTATTTGGGGTCTAGTGATCATGTTTGCATGTCTGCGTGTTTGCAAACCACCTATTTCCTACTATGATCAGCAGGAAACGCTTGCTAGTCTTGTTTTCTGAAGATTTTTTTTCCGTTTTTGAAAAACATTAGCTTATTTTTCTGCTTTTTGACTCTCTTCAAATTCTCCATAATTCCTGAATTTTATCAACAGGGAATCCTCAAATACACTGATAAATTACTTCAGTATTTTGGTATTTCTCTCAGCTTGGAACCTTGAGCTTACCCAAGGCTACTAGAGATTCTTCTTAAAACTAAGCTGCATAAAAAACAAACAACCCGGGGTGCCTGGGTGGCTCAGTCGATTAAACATCAGGTTATAATCTGAGAGTCCTGGGATCGAGTCCTGCATCAGGCTCCCTGCTCAGCGCGGAGTCTACTCGTCCCTCTCTCTTGCCCCTCCCCCCAATCGTGCTCTCTTTCTCTCTCAAATAAATAAAATCTTAAAACAAACAAACAACCCAATTAAAAAATAAGCAAAAGTGAGGCCCCTGGCTGGCGCAGTCGGTTGAGTGTCTGACTCTTGGTTTCAGCTCGGGTCGTGATCTCAGGGTTGTGGGATCGAGCCCCACATCAGGCTCTGTGCTGGGTGGAGTCTGCCTGAGATTCTCTCTCCCTCCCTCCCTGCCTCTCCGGCTCATGCTCTCTCTAAAATAAATAAGTCTTAAAAAAAAAAAAAAGCAAAAGACATTTCTCCAAAGAAGACATATAAATGGCCAAAAAGCACACGGAAAGATGCTTAACATCACTAACCATTAGGGAAATGCAAATCAAAACCACAATGAAACACCACTTCACGTCTCAGGACGGCTGGTATAAGAAAAACACAGAAAACAGGAAGTGTTGGCGAGAATGTGGGGAAGCTGGGACCCTTGCGCTCTGGTGGGAGGGATGTCAACTGGGGCAGCTGCTGTGGCAAGCAGCGAGGCAGAGCCGTCATACGATCCGGCACGCCGCTGCTGGGTCTCTACCCAAAGGGACTGAAAGCAGGGACCTGCACAGGTATCTGAACACCAATGTTCTGAATAGCATCGTTCATGACCGCCCAGGGGTGGGAGTGACCGAATGTACTGACTGACGTAGAGATGAAGCCAATGTGGTGCGTACACACGAAAGGATATTATCCAGCCTTGAAAAGGAAGGAAATTCCAACACGGATGAACCCTGAAGACATCAAAGTGGGTGAAAGAAGCCAGGCAGAAAAAGGCAATCGCTGTATGCTTCCCTTCTCTTCCCAATCCATAGAGACAGAAAGCAGAATGGAGGCTCTGGTGGCTGGGGGCTACCAGGAAAAGGGGAATGAAATGTTCAATGGGGACAGAGTTTCAGTTTGGGCTGATGAGAAAGTCCGGGAAATGGATGCCAGTGACAGCTGCACAACAGTGTGAAGCTACTTATCGCCACTGACACGTACGCTTAAAAATGGTGACAACGGTCAACTTTATGTTCTATGTATTTCATCACCCAAAAAACTAAACTGAACAGAAGAAAAGTCTTCTATCAAGAACATTTATTTGGCGTTATTAAATGTCTACAGCATGACAAGCAATGGGGATAAAAAGATGAACAGAACAGCCCCTCCAGATCTCACGCCAGGGTGGGAGAGCAGACACCAAAGGATATTCCGGGAAGGGAGAACAGTAGACATAAAGGCAAGGAAGAGTGAGCCACAATGGCTCATTTAGGACAACACAAGTAATTTAGCATAACTGGAGGGCAAGGGGTGGGAGAGGCACCGGATCACAGTGGTCACACAGCAGCATGGGCAACAATGACAAGTTATCCCACAGGTGAAAGAAAGTCATTTAGAAAGATCCTTCTGCTTGTAATACCAAGGTTCTACTAGAGCTAAAATGAGTAAGGAAGAATATAAGAAATGCTGACAGAAGAAATTTTGAAGGACAGAAGTCAGTAACACAGAAACCAAAGAAATTACAATATCAAGAAAACAAAAAGTTGGTATTCTAAAAGATAAATAGCAAATTTGAGAGCCTAGATAAAAAGGATATTCTAGAAAATCAAAATTATACAAATTATTGAAATTTATATAATCAAGGTTATAATGAAAAGTTGAATAAACTAATGACCATAACAAAACTGAATCAGTAGTAAAAAGTATTCCCTCGCTTGCAAAAGATACCAGCACAATATTTTACCAAGTTTTACCAAGTTTTCAAACAAGTGATAATGCCTACCCTAAAAACACAAGAGTCCAAAAAGAATACCTACACAAATCATTTTAAGAGTAGAAAATTAAATATCAATCTCAATAATGAACTTTAAAGATGCAAAACAAAATAGTCCATTTTTTTCAGCTGTGTATTATGATTATTATTAATTTTTTTTTAGAGAGAGAGAGCTCCCCCCCACCCCCCACCCTGTGCATGAGCCCGCAGAGGGGAGAGGCAGAGGGAGAGGAAGAGAGAGAATCTCGAGCAGACTCCCCACCAAGTGGGGAGGGCAATGCAGGGCTTGATCTCACAACCCTGAGATCATGACCTGAGCTGAAATCAAGAGTCGGACGCTTAACCAACTGAGCCACCCAGGCGCCCCAGCCGTGTATTATATTTAATCTTACACTAGCTGCTCTAACAACATCTCTCCTCCCCAAAGATGGTAACAGATTGGAAATGGAACGTTTGCTTCCAGAACAGCCCTAGAATTCTGCTTTCAGTAACTGGAGTGGATCCTAATGCGATTAGAGAAGCCCCAAAACAGAAATGGAAATTTAGTGACCTCTGTTCAAACACTAGAGAAGCAGGGCTTATCTTTGTACCTCAATATAATCTAAAGTATCCATTTTTTATATCTAGATCCTTTTGTTCATTCTCAGTTTTAGACATACAAGAGATATAAATCAACAGGAAAATAAATCTCATCCTCTATACAAATGGGCCATAATTGCAGAAAAAGAAAACTTAGATGAGTCTTTCCATTGAATTATCTGTGACACTATTTATGTGTTATTATAGATACCTGAGACTGAACTCATAGGACTGAGTCAAATAACACTATTTTTACTAATAACATCAGAGCCTGACACTGGGGTACAGAAGGCTAACTAGCAGACCCCAGAGATAACAGGTCCTCGTCCTTGGAGTTAATAAATGTTACCTTATTTGGAAAAGGGTCTCTGCAAATGAGATTAAGTTGTAGATACTGAGATGAGATTATCCTGGGTTGCCTGAGTGGGCTCTCTATGCAACCACATGCATCCTTTTACGAGGCAGATTTGACACAGAGAGAAGGTGATGTGAAGATGAGCAAGGAGAAATTTGAAGACACTGCTTCTGAAAACGGAAGGATGCAGCCACAAGCTAAGGAATGCCAGCAGCCACCAGAAGCTGGAAGAGGCAAAGAACGGATTCCCCCCAGAGCCTCCGGAGGAAGCGTGGCCCTGCACATGGCTTGATTTCAGCTCAGGGACACTGACTTCAGACTTCTGGCCTCCAGACACAGAGTAAGTTTCTGTTGTTTCAAGACACTTGGTTTGGGGTGCCTGGGTGGCTCAGTGGGTTAAGCATCTGCCTTCGGCTCAGGTCATGATCCCAGGGTCCCAGGATCAAGCCCCCCATTGGGCTCCCTGCTTGGTGGGGAGTCTGCTTCTCCCTCTGCCCCTCCCCCTGCTCTCTCTCACGTTGCTCTCTGTCTAATAAATAAATAAAATCTTTAAAAAAAAAGATACTTCGTTCATGGTAATTTGTTACAGCAGCCATAGAAAACTAATACAAGGGAGCCCAGTTTGGGGGCCACTGGGACCAATTTTAACATTTTTTTTTTAAAGATTTTTTAAATTTTATTTGACAGAGATAGAGACAGCCAGCGAGAGAGGGAACACAAGCAGGGGGAGTTGGAGAGGAAGAAGCAGGCCCATAGCAGAGGAGCCTGATGTGGGACTCGATCCCAGAACGCTGGGATCACGCCCTGAGCCGAAGGCAGATGCTTAACCGCTGTGCCACCCAGGCGCCCCGACCAATTTTAACATTTATCTACACTTAGGAATAGCAAATAATAAAGGAGAATGGTGAGAAACACGTACGGGTCTAAAACCATAAGGCACTTGTGATTTGGTGTATTTGAATCTGTTTTCCAGCTCATATCCTACCGATTTTTTGAAAAGAATTTTCTTTTCAGATGTACTGTATATGGAACCCAACTAACCACCTCCTTCATGGTATCTAATGTCAGTGTCAATTCTGAAACATTTAGATCAAGGTGAAGAGCCCTGGCAAGCCATTCCGTGGCAGTAATGCATTGCTCTATTTCCTTCCCTTCTGGCCACTTATCTAGTTGTGCAAAGAAGCACTAGCCTATAAATTAACCAAGAAAACTGAGTGAGGTCTTAAATAAACAACATATAACATACTAAGTAAAATAACAAATATTGGCCAATTCAAAACTAAATTCTGGTCGACGCTGGGAAGTACCAGTAGGAAGGTACCTTCCCGACTATCTTATTGTTTTGTTTAATCTCCACAACCAAACTGGACACACTGCACATCACTGATAGCGAATAAATATTTGGTGAAGGAACTGATAAGAACCGCAAGAGAAGAGAACGTGAAAAGGGAACAGAAGCACCTGACCACACGCTATGCCAGGGTTTGGCAAACTCCAACCTGAGGGCCAAACGCAGCCTGCTGCCTGTATTTAGAAGATTTTACTGGAATACAGCCACGTTCATTTGTTTTGACACGTTGTCTGCGGCTGCGTTCTCTCTCCGACGGCAGTCAAGTGTTTGTGACAAAGACGTATGGCCAATAATGCCTAAAATATTTACTATGTGGCCTTTTACAGACAAGCTTGGTCAGGCCCCGCTCGGCTACGACACCAGGCAGCAGGGAGGGCAGCTAGGAGGGCGTGCCTCCTGCTACATTTACACTGTTCTAAGGGCTAAGAAGGTCGGAGAATAACCTAGTCTCTGTTCTCACAAAATCTTAACACACTAGGCAGAACAAAGACTGTATACCCCAGCTCATATTTAAACTTGGTAAGTGGGCTGTGATAGAAAAATCAACAGCACTGCCATAGCACAGGGGGACCCATTATGTGGAGAAGGACTCACGGAGAAGCAAAAACTTGTCACGTGGGCATTTAATCAGAATGAGCCTTTCCTCAGAAGCACCACATCATCATGGGCAGGTAAGGAAAAAACAGCTGCTAACCAACAAAACAAAACCACCGCCAACAAAAACGAGACAAAGAAGAAAATTACAACCAGAAAAAAAAAATTCCCAATCCTGCAGCTTTTAAAATGTAGTACTCAACATCTCACAAAAATTCTCAAGCTCTAAGGTGCCTGTTCACGGAGCTCACCTGGATTTGGATGACGTTGCTGCTGAACTGCAAGCTCCTTTATTCAAATTAAATGTAACTGGAAGAAAAACAAATGATATTTTTTTACATGTATATTTCATCACATATATAATATACATATATATAAATGTATGTGAGTGTGTATGTGTATATATTTCAGGAAAATTATAAAACTTATCAGATAAGTCACCATGATATATCCACATAGAAGCTCATGGACATTTTGAATAAACGAGAGCTGGAACGCTCCTATCCAGAGATGATGAATTCCTGCGGATAATACTGAGCAGATGCTCAGAGGTGGGTAAGATCTACATGTGATCGAGCTATAGGGGACAGCCTTGGCCACCCCCCCCCCCCGCCTCCATGGCTCCCTCTCCCCACGCTAAGGGGACAGGACTCCAATTTTGTTTAGGTGTTTATTATACCTCTTATACATGTTTTGGAGGATGCTAGAGTCTGAATGTATCCCCCTAAAATTGATCTGTTGAAAAGCTAATGCCCAAAGTGATGGGATTAGGAATTGGGGGGCTTTGGGAGGTGATTAGTAAGGTTCCTTCAGCCAAGGTAAGCCAATCGAGATGATCCCACTTTCTTTCCCAGTGGCTGTGCTTGAGGTGGAGGCTGCTATGGACTGGCCAGTGATATTCAAAAGGAAGTCTGCTGGCAGGAGGAGTGTCTTCTCGGAAAAGTTTCCTTGCTCACAGGGCACCCCAGAAGAGATGCCCTCTGTCATCCTCTGGACAATGCTGGGTGTGCACACGATGGCCAAGAGTGCCGAAGCACCCTTGTGCCCAGCTGTTGACGGATGGCATGGCATCCAGAACCGCCATATCTCTGGGGACTCTTCTCCCGGCAAGGTATTCCCTTATTATTTAGGCTAATTTTAGTCGGTTTTGTTACTTGCAGCTGAAAGCATCCTACCTGATTCATTGTTACCTTTTCATAAATCAGTAAAAAGAATGCAGTCCCAGAAAGATTATATGTCTTCCCTCCAAACACGCTGCTAGTTTTTGGCAGAGCCAATACAAAATCATCTATATTAAAAGAATAAGAAAAAAGTAAAAAGTACCTTTTTCTTCATCATTTTCTCTGCTTAATTCTGTAAAAACAGGAGCCTCCTAAAAGGAAAAAAAAGAGAAAGAGAGAGAGTATGAAGGTTTGGTTCACAGTGCATTTACTATCAATATGCAAGTCCCAAATTATGACTTGCTACTCATGTTGCAAGGCAGCTCCAACATGCAGCTCTAAGATGATTAAGATCCAGCCACCTGGGTGGCTCAGTCGGTTAAGCATCTGCCTTCAGCTCAGGTCATGATCCCAGAACCCTGGGATTGAGTCCTGCATCAGGCTCCCT
Organism: Ursus americanus; assembly: GCF_024610735.1. Lineage (NCBI taxonomy): Eukaryota > Metazoa > Chordata > Mammalia > Carnivora > Ursidae > Ursus > Ursus americanus. The sequence goes on along the minus strand of NC_142157.1, from coordinate 30,344,895 downwards.
GCTCAGTGGGGAGTCTGCTTCTCCCTCCCCCCTGCTCATTCTCTCTCTCTCTCTCTCAAATAAATAAATGAAATCTTTAAAAAAAATAAAATAAAATAATGAAGATCCTAGTTAAGAAATTATATGTACTGCAAATATTCTTTAACTGAGAATTATTCTAAAGAGGAAAAAAGTGGCTTCTCTGTATCACATCGCAGAAGCTTACCTACATTTTTATTTCTACTACAATTTAAACAGGAAACAACATAAAACAATAAACCTTAAGAATTCTAGCTAGAGGATGGGGCGCCTGAGTGGCTCAGTCGGTTAAGCATCTGCCTTCAGCTCAGGTCATGATCCCAGGGTTCTGGGATCGAGCCCTGCATCAAGTCCCTTTCTCCTCTCCCTTCCTCTGCTCATGCTCTCTTTTGCCCACTCTCTCTAATAAATAAATAAAATCTTAAAAAAAAAAAAAAGAATTTTAGCTAGAGGATTGCTTTAAAAAGCAAAACCCTTCTACACTGTGGGATAGTTTAGTGTAAGATCAAGGGCCTAAGGCTAACTCAGACAGAACTGCAGGTCAAACGCACGTCTGCACATTATTAACTTCGTCACCTGTCAATCTCACGATCTCCCTATACCTCGATTTTTCTGTCTTTACAACAGGAACAATATGCATATTTAGAGGTGTCATAAGGATAAAATAGGATAAAATAAAGGAAGCATTTAGCATAATGCCTGCAATAGTGTTTGATAAATGTTAATTGTTCTTTCTACTAACAAAAATGTTGTTCTTGAGATCCTGCTGAGATACTCTTTTCTCCATTAGGATCTCACAAAGGAAGGTGAAAGACATGATGTTACTTTTTAAAAATTGGTAATATTTAGCAGTGCAATGAAGAAGCCCTGATCAGTAGGACTTCCCCTGCCTTTTAGGGGAAGATGCTATTTATACTTGAAAAGTACGAATTAACTTGAAGATTTTAGTGGAATTAAGCTACAATGTTACAAAACAATGCTATTCCAAAAAAGTAAATCAATTTTCTCTGTACAAGATGTGATCCTTCTTGATTTCCACAATAGGAAATTACCATTTTCCTTCTATTGAAAACAGAGGTTTAAGTATTAAAAAGGTGAGAGAATCGCAAGAATAAGAAGCTTTCAATCTCAGGAAGGGGGTTAAATTTGACAATACAGCAGTTTAACCATTGTTTTTATTTTAATTTAATACAGAAAACTCCTCAAAGACTGTGAATACACGCATATGAATACATGCATGTGGAAACAGTACCATAATACACATGCACATGCATCGCTTATCGAGGAGGTCAACTAACATGGTTGACTCATGTTAGTTGACTCATCAACGGATCTTTACTTTCTTATTGCTGGCTACTTCCTGCATCACGCCGCACTAAACAGCTTCTGTAAGGCATATACACTAATGATCAGAGCGGCTGTATTCACCAGAGCCAGAAACTGAAAACAAGCTGCATGTTTCTCACCAGGAGAATGGATAAACTGTGTGATATTCATAAAATGGAATAGCAGACGTCACTTTAAAAAAAAAAAGAGTTAAATACTGATAGGAAAGAACACAGGTACAGGAAACATAAAGAACGTTCTGAGTTACAGAAGCCAGACAGAGAGTATATGGTATGATCACATTTCTACAAAGTTCAAGAACACACTAACAGATAATCAATAGTGGTATATTAGAACCCTCGTTCCTTCTTGGGGGATGGGGAATATTAACGGGAATGACTATGACCCTGGCAACGGTCTATATCTTGATCTGGGCGGTCACTACATAGGCCATCCGCCCATCCATCTAAAGACACATACATGTGTAAAATTTCACTGAGCTGTCACCTCAAGATTAACGTCCATCATACACTTTATCACATGTATCTTATACCACGATAAGGTCTTTAAAAATACTAAATGGCTGGTAGTTTCACATATGTACTAAGTTATGTTTTCCTGTACACACATAACTTTTGGTATACAAGCAGCGTGAGCAGGGAGTTTTTACCTTCTACTTACTGCTCTATCCCCAGTGCCTGAAAGAAGGCCTAGAAGAAGGGGGTACCCAATAAACATTTGTTAAAATAAATGCCTTACTCTAGTTATTCCAACACCTGAACCACCTGAACCATGTCCTCCTTCCCCGATTTGTCTGGGTTTTGCCCACTGATTATTCAAGTCCAGAGGCTGCATCTACCTTCGGATACTCCGCATCCTCCCCAGGCTGGGGCGAGTGCTGGCCCTCTAGGTTCCCACACCGTGTTTAACTCCAGCACTGCATTAATTCCAGCCAAGTGATGTCATCTGCTCTGTCTTCCCCATTAGCTATCGCCTGTGCCTTAGGGATAAGGAAACCAAGGTCTGGAAGATTATATAATTCTATAACACTGTGAGTCAGTAAGTTAGGAACTGAACCCAGCTTTGTCTTCACTCCAAAACCTGGGCTTTTATACTTGGCCACGTTCTTTCTCCTCTTAATTAAGGAACAAGACCTACAAATGTCAATTCAATGCTTAAGAATTTTGCTTGAGACCTTTTTCTGTTGCCTCCTGGAATGATATTGTTGCCCACCTGTTCTTTCCCTTCCAGGCCTCTTCTCACTTGTTCTTCAATAAATTTGGCTGTTTTTTCCTCATCATCAAGGTCCTGCTTCTTCTTTTTCTCTAGTTCCAGTTGCCGGCGGATAGTTTCTGGGTCCCTGTCTATGTACTGAATATACCAGCCTTTTGGGGTCTCATCCACCTTGCACAAACCTTAAAAGAAAGACAAACTTGTATACAATCAAAAGTAAAAGTAAATACAAATGTGTTCTATCTCTGCGTCATATGCTTATTCATTCAAATACATTCCCTCGAACACATTCAAACACACAAATTCATGCAGCACACAAATTTTCCATATTCACAGCTGATGAAACTTGGATATTTTAAGTGGAATATTTTATCTCCTCAGACAGAAAAAATTATTATTCTTATTTGTAACTAGCTAGGTTAAGTCAACTATGTAAGCAAGGTAAACATGTGAAAGAAGTATTACCTCGTTTAGTAATTATTTAACTGTGTCTAAGTAGTTAACATCCAAGGAGTACGTGATATTCTGCTGACTTAACTAAGTAGAAATTTTCCCCATAAAATGGAATAAAGTAACACACTGAATAAGTAATATATTGACACAAAATTTCTTCCTCTTCTCTTCTACCGAGCTTCAGCCTATGAAGATCAGAAATGGAATAAACTGCAATAAATTGTTTAAAAGCTCCGTGGGGTGCCTAGATAGCAGAGTCCCTTACGAGTCTGACTCTTGATTTCAGCTCAGGTCATGATCTGAGGGTCAGGAGATGGAGACCCACGTCGGGCTCCCTACTAAGTGTGGAGTCTGCTTCAGACTCTCCCTCTGCCCCTCCCGCTCGTGTTCTCTCTCTCTAAAATAAATAACTATTTAAAAAAATTAAGAAATAAAAAGCTCCTTAAGCAGGGGTAACAAAAGTTTCTGAAAGTAAAATGAATATGGGGGTAAAAAAGGGGAAGGACTGATAGTAATTCTTACCCCAGGTGAGAGGCTGCTTCGGTCACACGTCTTTGCCCTATCAAAGAACTATTCCAGATGCTCACGTTCAAGTGTAACACACGCAGTCAAGCCCGGGAGATTACGCTCCTCTCCACCAGTTCGTAACTGCCCTACTTGTCCTCGTTTCCGTAAATTTACACAGAAACTGTGACAATTCTCTCTCCACCGGAGCCACATAACCACTAATGAAATCCTGGTTTATGCTTACCCTCTCTGCCCAGCCACTTAGTGAAATCAGTCAGGGTCTCCCACTGAGTGGCGTTCATATGGATGTGCTCTCGGTGGCTGATATACTCGTTATAAACGATGTTGTTGTGAACTCTCTTAGTGCCTAAGAACAAAACATGACACTGTCAGTTCTGCGCAGGTTATAAGATCATGACGTTATTATATTCACAGTGCCCAGATGCTCACCAAAGCGTCTCCTGAGAAGTTCTAGGAAGTCATTTCGGAATTCCCTAATAAGGAAAGAAAAGAGAGCATTAGGGTAATTCTAAACATAAAGCATCCTCTTCCTGAAATGGGAGCCACCATACAGTGTGAATGCCCAAATGATATACAAAACATCTATGTGAATATCTGTTACGAACCCTTAAAAACTGAAAAAGGAACGGGGGCGCCTGGGTGGCACAGCGGTTAAGCGTCTGCCTTCGGCTCAGGGCGTGATCCCGGTGTTCTGGGATCGAGCCCCACATCAGGCTCTTCCGCTATGAGCCTGCCTCTTCCTCTCCCACTCCCCCTGCTTGTGTTCCCTCTCTCGCTGGCTGTCTCTATCTTTGTCGAATAAATAAATAAAATCTTAAAAAAAAAAATTGAAAAAGGAACGAATCCCAAAAGACTATAGCTTTCAAGAGCTACAGTCAAAAGTCAATCTGGAGTTGAAACTTTAGCCTTGGCTGAGCAGCTGTAACCAAAGTGACTACAGTCTTTGCAGAGGCTCCTTCATCAGGTCTCTTAATGCTACTGAATGTGTCATAACACCACCTTTTTGATGGTAACAGAACTTCCCTTACTCCACGGGAGACTGGCACTTACTGTCTCCCTCTGCACTGAGTACACTGTGCTAAGTCCAGGTAAACATAGGTGACTAAAACAGAAATCTTGACCCACGTTACAATCTAGCAGAAGCAATCAAAACAGAAATCACACTGCAAAAGAGATGTAATAAACTATCAGGGGAGTCAGGGAGGTGCCCAGAGGTGATCTCTAATATGGGCGGTGAAGTATAAATAGGACTTTAGAGGTGTAGAGGAAGAGAAGGCCTTTCCCAGCTGGCAGAGAGACACGAAAGCACAGCATCTGGGAAATGATAATCTAATTGAGCTAATGTTGAGAGTAGGTAGAAATGAGGGAAAGAACAGACTAACGAGGCAGGGGTGGAAGACACAGCTGGAAAATACTGGTGGGGCTAATCTGTGAAGTACTGTGAACGTCATGCTAAGGAGGGTGCGTTTTATGCGTGCAGTGGAAAAGCACCAAATAATTTATTTAGGAATTAGTCTGTGAAAATCTATGATTTAGAAAGATAATCCTGTAGAAAGTACAGAACAAGAATTCTCAGTGTGGTCCCCAGAACAGCGGCATCGACATACATCACTTGGGAACTAGATAGAAACGCCAAGTCTCCGGCCCCACATCAGATCTGCTGACTCAGAACGTGCCACCGCGGTCATAAGCCCTCCAGCTGATTCGGGTGCAGGTAGTGGTTCGTGATCCGCGGGCATAAGACATGAACAGGAGGGGCAGAAGCTGCGGCTGAGAGTTCAGGGAGGCAGTCACAGAATGAATTTAGGCGAGAGATGATGAGAAATATCACTAGAGCCATGAGAATGGAGAGGATGCAGGTTTAACAGTCACTGTAGAGAAGAATCGACAACAGGGACTTCCCAGCCTGGCATACGCAGGTATCAGCCAGCCCAGGATAACAAGCAGGTGTGGTGGACAGAATACTGCCTTTAGCTTTAAAATGTTGGCTCTGAGAGAGCCTTCAGAAATACAGAACTGGGGCGCCTGGGTAGCGCATTCGTTAAGCGTCTGCCTTCGGCTCAGGGCGTGATCCCAGCGTTCTGTGATCGAGCCCGACATCGGGCTCCTCCGCTGCGAGCCTGCTTCTTCCTCTCCCACTCCCCCTGCTTGTGTTCCCTCTCTCACTGGTTGTCTCTGTCAAATAAATAAATAAAATCTTTAAAAAAAAAAAAAAAGAAATATAGAACTGTGCAGAAAAAAAAATCTACAACTTAAGACAGATGTTAGGAATGAGCGGTAAGATGCAAGAGTCATCCGCCATAAAGGTTAACAGCTGGAAGAACAACAAACTCCTGCAGCCTGTGTACTATGGAGGGAAGGAAGCCGAGTGGGCAACATTCTTGCCCTTGAAGAGCTGGGAGGACAGGTAGAGGGGTTAAGAAAGAAAGTCAGCAGAGGGAGAAGGAGTAGGAAAGAATGGAAAACAGAGAGGTGTTCGTGGACAGTTAAGAGCATTATGAACCAAAAAAAAGATAAAGGGGAAGATGGAAAGAGGCATGAGCAACCCTTCAGGAGGCTGGTGGAGGTGGAGGGCAGCTGCCGTGGATGCAGTGAAAGGGGGTGGAGAGGAAGGCCCCAGTGTGCATGGCTCTCGCCAGAATGGTATTTCCCCAAATGTGGCACATGCAGCCCAGTGGTATTCCAGATGGTCTTAGGTGGTTCACAGATAAATCTTGTTTGCCTTTTTCACTGTGCTACTTGCCTTGATGGCACAAAAGCCAGGCATCTTAGCCTGGTCAAGGCAGTGGGCAGTGAGGCCACACTGTCCTAGCGACCCAGGTCATCTTCATGGGCAGGCACTCACAGTGAAAGTCAATGTCGGTTTCATCGAATGTCCTGGATAACAATATCATTAACAGTATTAAATCTCACCCTTTGGGGCTATGTCTTTCCACTGTCCTGTGTGATCAAACAGGGTTATGAATAAACCACTTCCGCTGCTGGACAGTGGTTGTCTTGAGCGAAGTACGTGTGTGATTGTTTGAGCCATGCGCCGAACCACCTTCTTCCATGGAGCACCAATTTATTGGAAAGAATGACTGACAAATCAACCATGATTACTCCAAATTGGTTATTCCGTAGATATTTTCTCAAAAATAAACAACGGGAGCCTTGTCATGTCAAGGAAAACAATGGACAGTATTTGTTGCCAATGATAAAATTTGAGCTTTCGAGCAAAAATTTGAATCTGGTAAATTAACATCGACCACTGGGAATTGACATACTTTCCCAAACTTAAAGACATTTCTGATGACACTGATGCTGACATTAATAAATCTGACTTTATGCTATTATGGAACGAAATGTATCATCATTCAGAATACTCAGTGAGCCAATGTTTTCCAAATGACAAACGCATGATGATATAAGATCATGCATGGGTACGAGATCCATTTAAAGTGAAAGACGGAGGGGTCACAATGTAATAGAATGCGAAATGTTCACTGATGTGGTTTCGGATTCCGCACTGCAACTCATCTTCAAGAAACTACCACGCCAGGGCAGCCTGGGTGGTTCAGCCGGTTGAGCCACTGACTCTTGACTTCGGTTCTGGTCGTGATCTCAGGGTCCCAGGATCGAGCCCTGCGTCTCAGCAGAGAGTCTGCTTGTGGATTCTCTATGCCCCCCCCAAGCCCACCACCCCGCTTGTGCAGAGGCTTGCACAATCTCTAAAATTATAATAAATAAATCTTTTTAAAAAAAGGTTTAAGAAAGAACCATGACACTGTGTTTTAATGTAGTATCAAAGAAGAATATCCAAAGTTGTCTGAAAAAGGCTATTAAAATATTCCCTCATTCCAACTGTACATCTATGAACAGGGTGGGCTTTCTTTACGCGCTTCACCCAAAACACTTTGAAACAGACAGAGCACAGAAGCAGTTGTGGAACCAAGTGTCTTCTATTAAGTCAGACATCGGAGAGATTTGCAAAAGTGTAAACAATGTCACCCTTATTTTTTTGTTTAGTTTTGTTTTAGAAAAGACAGGCTTTTTAAATTAAAAAATTCATTTATTTTAACCTGTAATAGGTTTACTAGTATTTTAAATAAATACATTAATTTTTTCATTTTTAATCCCTAATTTACAAATAGCAATATATCAATATCAAACATAAACAAAAGCTCTCTGGGGCTCTTCAATTATTTTTTAGGGTGTAAAGTGGTCCTAAGACCAAAAGGTCTAGAACTTTGTAAAGAAAGAGTTATACAGAAGCAAAACTAAACATTATAGTAATAATAATTAACAGCTATTAATCAAGTACTGGGTGCTCTTCTTCTAAACACTTTAAAAGTATTAACTGATTAATCTTTATGTAAACTCTCTAAAATAAAGCGAACGATTGGAAGGCAGTGCTGTTTTTAGTCCCATTTTATAGATGAGCAGACAAAAGCATAGACAGATGTAAGTGGGTCAGCCAGTCACAAAGCTCATGAGTAGAGAAGCCTGGATTTGCAGGGTTTAAGGCAGGCAGTCTGACTCCAGAGCTGTGCTCTGAGCCACAACCGAGTGAGAAGCAAAGGTAGTTTTTTATGTTTGAAGTGCAAGACTAAATGGTGAGAACCACTTTTGCAATAATTTCACACTACAACAAACTGTCAAAGGAAAACAAAACCTGAGCACAGGATAATATAGCTATCGTGTTAATGTGTAAGGAATGAATGGAGCTCCCAATATAGAAAATACTAAGCATCTACTAAATGTCCAACTGAATAAAGCTTATGAGAAAAGGATTTCTTCACGTTACTTACTCTGAAAAATAATCCATAAACTGCTGGGGATTTTCAGAAGCCAGCAAGAGTTGTCTCTGATGAGATTCAGACATACAGTGACATTTGAAGCCATTCTACAAAAATGGAAAGGTAGTAGTTACATTCTGATTTAGGTCATCAAAATGAGCCCTAATTGAATCAACCCTAAAAAGCTGCTCTTTGATGATAACAGTAAAAAAAAAAAAAAAAAAGAAAAGAAAAGAAAAGAAAAAAGAAAAAGAAAGAAAAGAAAAGAAAAGAGGGAAAAATTCACTAGCTCTAAGCACACTTATTTTTATTTAAAAGTTTACGAGGTTGAGTTATGCAACCCTGCTAATTAAAGAATAATCCCAGACTAAAGAGACAGAAAAACAGTATTTGGAAAACAGACACTAGTAAGAAGCATGACAGGACACAGTACCAGAAGAGTGACTTTCTTTTTTAAATCACTTTGACAAATTTTATTGAGCACCTACTTCATGTAGTGCTGTGCGAACGCAGATGGAATGACGTAAAATGGGCCAGTAGTGAATTTCCATCAAGGGGACAATTTTCCCTCTGTTTTAGTTCATTATCTAAAATACACTGCGGCATATTACAGAAACCTCATGTTAAATACACTGAACCTGTATCTTCTTCAGATGACTATAAAAAAATTACAAGTCTTGACTTTGTATCTACTCAACATTTACTACTCAACTTAACATTTATAACTGATTCTTCACTAGAAAGAGAAATGAAAAATGTGTCTCTCCTCCCGTATTCCCCATCTCAGTGAATCGCACACCCACAGCCAGGACCCTAGAGCCAGGCACCCTCGAGTCCTCCTCTATGCCTGCCTTCGGTGTATCACTAAGTCCACTCTTGGCCTCCTTAACAACTCTTCTTCTGCCCCTTGGCTCAATCCCATGCAACTGGCCTGATGTCAACACTCCATCTTGCTTAGCCTCCCGAGCTTTGGCCACCCACAGACTACCTACACTATTCTTGCCTCATCTGTGTAGTACCTGTGAATTACTCTTACTTAAATGTATCTTAAAAGGAAACTTCGTATCAGTCTCATAATGAAAAACCAGTACTACTTTCCATAAACTGAAAATAAATCAATAAAATGAAAACAAAATGATGTTATTAAATTCTAGAAACCCAAGAGAGTGGATGGGCAGGAGGGGATACTCTGGATCTGACATACTTCCCCTTCAATCTTACAATACTGAGAGATGGGAAACAGGGGAGGACCTTGGAGGGGTCAACTTTCTCTTCCACCCTCCCAGGTAGAGAAGGCAACAAAAAGATATGAAGGCAAATAGGACAGAACCACTACAAGCGTCTTACTCTGAAATTGGTATCTAAAGGAAAGAATTAAGCTTTTATCCTCCTTTTCCCATAGAAACTATATTTTAGGGTAACATTTAAGGATAACCAAAGAGCCCTAGTTAATGAGAAAAAGCTCATTTTTATAAAAGAATGGTAGCCAATAATACATTTAGAAAAAACAGAAAAATAACCACTTTGCAACTCTTAAGGCAATAATGGACTCAAGCAAGGATGCTAAAACACCTTAGTAAAAGGTTGATGGGAAACTAGATATATCCTTTACTAGTTACTTGCTCATGCAAGAGGGAAAATATTACACTCTAACATTACTTTACAGGCTGTCATATTTACAATCTTAGCACTATCAGACATTATGGGCTTCCTTATGTGATGTAATATGAAATACACAGGATCACCTATCAAGTTGTCTTCCCCAAAATATTTAACCTGAACCTAATCAAGCCTTCTGCTCTAAGTTCCGGTTTACAGAAACTATAAGTTAGAGAAAGAAGGTCAAAGACAACCACAAGAAAACTTAACTGTTTCACACCAGAAAGTGGTAATGCTCCAAGGCAGTTACTGGCCTAGTCTCTTCAAGTCAATGTCAGAAAAACAACTGAACATCAAAGATATGGAAGCAATCAAGCATCCACTGCTACATGAAGAAGATGGATAAAGAAGACACACACAATGGAATAGTACTCAGCTATAAAAAAGAATGAGATCTTGCCATTTGTGACAATATGGATGGACCTAGAGGGTCTTATATCTCTGAAATAAGTCAGAGAAAGGCAAATTTCCTAGGATTTCACCTATATGTGGAATCTAAAAAGCAAGTGGATAAACAAAACAAAAGCAATCAATCAGACCTATAAATACAGAGAACAAACCAATGGTTGCCAGAGGGAGAGAATGGGGGGGGTAGATGGGCAAAACGGGGAAAGGGGAGTGGGAGATACAGGCTTCCAGTGATGGAATGAATATGTCATGGGAATAAAAGGTACACCATGGGGAATATAGTCAATGGTATTGTAAAAATGTTGTATGGTGACAGATGATCACTACAGTTGTGGTGAACACAGCATAAGGTATAAACTTGCAGTATATAGCATAAGGTATAAATTATGTTGTACACCTGAAACTAACGTAACTAATGTAATCTGTGTGTAATGTGTGCCAATTATACACATACAAAAAAATATAAAAAAAGAAAAATAATTTGGGTTTCGGGGGTGGGGTGGGAGAAAGGGTGAGGGAAGTGGGTTCTATACTCAGTTTAGAATTGAGAGAGAATTAAAAGTCCTAATAACCCAAGAGCAGAAAGTTTTAAGGAAATGAAACCATTCTCTATGATACTATAATGATGGATATATGTTATTATACATTTTTAAAATGATTTTATTTATTTATTTGACAGAGAGAGAGAAAGCCAGAGAGAGAGGGAACATAAGCAGGGGGAGTGGGAGAGGAAGAAGCAGGCTCACAGCGGAGCAGGGAGCCCGATGCAGGGCTCGATCCCAGGACCCTCGGATTACGCCCTGAGCCGAAGAGAGACGCCTAATGACTGAGCCACCCAGGCACCCCTGTTATTATACATTTGTCCAAACCCATAGAATGTCCAACATCAAGAGTGAACCCTACTATAAACTATAGACTTTGGTGATGATGATGTGTCAATATAGCTTTGATTGTAACAAAGTACTACTTTGTTGCAAGATGCTGATCTGGGGAAGCTGTACATATGTGGGGCCTGGGTGTGTATGGGATATCTCTGCACCTTCCGCTCATTATTGTTGTGAACCTAAAATTGCTCTAAAAAAAATAAACTATTTTTAAAAGTCCTGATAACAAATCCAATTCATACCTTTTGATTCGATCTTGGTTTGAAAAAAACTTTTAAAAAGCATTTGTGGGAACAAGTGAGGACATGTGAATATGGAGTGTGTATCAGATGACATAAGGGAGTTTTTATTAATTTTGTTATGTGGGATGACGTATTTTGTGGCTATGTAGAAAAATATCCAAATATCTTAGAGATGCATACTTAAGTATTTAGAGATGAAATATCCCGATGTTTGCAATTTACTTTAAAATATTTCTGAAAAAAGTAAAGATAGGCAAGTTGCTTAAAATGTTAAATATGGGTAATAGATATACAAATGTTCATTGTACTAGTCTCTAGTTTTCTGTGTGAGAATTTCATCTTGACTATTAAAAAGAAAGAACTGGAGAGAGAAATGAAAAAGAAAAACTGCATCACTGTTATTCAGTGTAAGTCGTACTTAAGTATCTCATACCTCGTTAGCAAACACTGGAGTAGATTCTTCCAATTACCCAGTGTTCCTCTGCACCTACCCAATCCCACTCAATCTCCAGAGAAAAATACGATCCTGTCACTAGCTTGCTCTCAATTCTTCAAGGTGCTTTATCATCCACCTCATTAATGACAAAAAGTATAAACTCCATTGTACGGCCTACAAAACTTTCTGTGATCTGCCCAAAGACCCCCTGAGCCACTGTACACATAATCCACTGATTTAAAACTCACAATCTTACCGGTAAGTACAACTGTTATTCTCACTTTACAAGATAAGCAAACAGAAGGAAATGTAAGCAACTTGCCCAAGACTACACAGTTAGGAAGTGGCGCAGCTGGGATTCAGGATTCTGACAGTCTGACTCCCGTCCACAAGGCTATCTACAGTCCTACCCTGGGCCGGGCACACGGTAGGTGCTCCACAGACGCTTGTTAGATGAGTAGTGTGCCAGAGCTTAGTTGTCCTTTTTCATCTGATCCTGAAAAGAGGTGTGAATCCTAACCACCCTGCTTCTCTTGAGTCGCGTCAGGTCAGAGATGACTGTCAATGTTATCCCCCAGGCATCCAGCTCTGCACTATTCAACGCCCCCGTTTTATGACAGTTCGAGGAGCATCACGTCTACGAGAGCTGCAAAACCTTATTTCATTTCTTTTTGGAGGAAGATCGTGGAGGAATGAGATGTTAAAGACCACTGGTTCCCCCAGGATGAGGGCTGCAGGTAAGGATGGCCCTACCGAGTAGAGTAGCTGACTCGCCTAGCGCGAACCCACGACTAGGGACCTGAGCTCCACTCCCTCACCCGCAGCGTCAGGGGCTTGAACCTGAATTTCCAGCCGGGCCCCATTCAGGCCCGCTTACCTCGTCCCGACACTGCTTCTGGCACATCTGGCAATACCAGCGCAGCTTCTGAAGCCCCTTGGACTTGATCCTGTTGGCGATGGCCTTTGGGGTAAGAAAATCTGACTTCCCCATCGCGACCAAGCTAGCGACAACTTTGCTGAAGCCCAGCGCCCTGCCAACCGGAAGCGGAATGAAGCTGACAGGGGTGGGTAGGCGGGACAAATCCCAAACGCGAGCCGGAAGGAGGTGGGGCCTCGGGAGGCTGAGCCCCCAACGCTCGCGAGGCTTCCCTTCGTCTGGCGGGAGGAAGCGAGACTGAAGGAGAAAGCAGAGTGGGAGGGCGCTTCGGGAAGGCCCCGCGCATGCGCGGTGAGACCTGTCTGACCGACCTTCAGCCGGGCCGGTACCACCATGTTCTCTCGGGCGGGCGTCGCTGGGCTCTCGGCCTGGGCCGTGCAGCCGCAATGGTATGGCAGCTTGCGGAAGCAACGGGAGGGTTGCGAGGAATGGAAGAGCTCGGTCGGGGGGAAGAGGAAGCGAGTGGAGGCAAGTGGGAGGGGACAGGGGTCGCAGGGCCTGCCAGGCCCCCTGTCCCGAGGAGGCCCCGGGGAGCCCGGGCTGCAGGAAGCCCCTCCGTTCCGGGAAGGGTGCGCGAATGGGCTGCGGTGACAGCAAGGGCTCGCCACGTCTCCTGAGGCGGGGTGGGGTGGGGTGAGGGCCACGAGGAGCGGTCATCTTGGACCTCGGGCTTGAGACTTTAGTCCGGATTGATTTCAGGAAGGTCTTGGATTCACTAAGCTAAGACATATTTAGGGAGCCCCTGCTGCGTGCCGGGCAGGTGAAGACCGAGGAGTCTTTCCCCCGGCCCACAAAGGGGTAGGAGAAGACCTAAGGCAAGGTCTAGGGGAAGGTTAAGTTGTGCTTTGTGTCCTTGACGCCTTTTGAAACCCTCTAATGCTGGGCAGGGTTTGCATGGGCCAGTAAGAGCTGTTCGATTCATCCAGGACGTGTATTAAGCGCTTACTCTATAGCGCGGGCTCTTTGCTAGGCACTGCTGAGTAAAATAAGTGCCTTCGTGGGCTTATGGTAGTTCGGGTGCAAAAGGGACCAAAAAAATCCGCCCGATGGCGATCGGAAAGGAAAGACACCTAGCACTATCTTGAAACTTTTATGTTGAAGCAGTAACCCTGCAAGGTCATGAAATTGTCCCAAGGTCCTTAGGAGGAGGAGATAGATGGCTTTCAAGCGCCATCTGTTAACTGCCGTGCAAGTTTAAGGATTTTAAACATTGGTTTCCGAAAAAAAAAAATGCGTATTAGAAGTCCAAGCAATAGGCAGATAAACGTTGGTTTGTGGGTGGTACCATATAATAGGATGAAATGTCTTAAAGCTAGACGGAGTCTGGAAGAATTTCAGACACGGTGCTAAGGGGATTATTGGCTAAAAGCTGAGTGTAGCAATTCCTCCGTTTTACAGTAAGGAAGAATTCTAACGAGCTGCAGCGCAAAACTAGATTTTGTGTCCTAATTTTCATGTGGAGAGACTATAAAGCCTTAATGGAAATAGGTACGTTTTTCATTAAGCAAAAAATTCATAATAGAGAAAAATTTTAGGGTAATAAGGTGATGAAATAGGATGTGAATACCTACATGAAACTGTTGGTGGATTGCCTTCAAAGTCAGATTTTTTTTTTCTAATATTGAAAATGAGTACTCATGGCAATTAAGTCACCTTAGTTGGATTCTCAGTCATGTAGGTTGTCCCATTTGTTAATCACTCAGCACACATTTGCTGGGTGCCTGCCCTGCACCGAGTTGGTACTGTGGAAAGTACTAAAAAGTTGGTGGTAAATAAATATATATGGTCTTAATGAGCGTTATGGGACAGTTTCTGGCATGCAGTGGTGCTCAGCAAACGTCAGCTCTCCTTCCCCTGTTGCTGTGCAGAAATGTCATCTGTCAGTATTTTTACCTGAGGTAGTATCCAAGTTCATCTTTAAGAAATGGAAAGAGTTTCTGAAATGAGGACAAAATATTTTGCATAAAATTGTAGCAATTTTTTTAAAACCTTGTAAGGCAATTTGAAGATCTTATAATAAAGGATGGTTTTAAGTAACAGTAGTCTGACATAACTGCTAGGCTTCTAAATTGGAACCTCCATTGGCAGATACAGGTTGTAATCTTGACCTTAACCCCTTTAGAATGTTGGATTTAAATTGGTAGGTTATGAATCTTCATCAAACATTGAGGGAAAGCATTTTCACATATTCCATTTTTCTGGGTGCCCTTTTGCTTCCCACTTATAATTGCCTTTTAAGTACAGAAATGAAAACCATCTTAATGTTTCACACTCCACAGAATTAATTTGGAAGGGGAGAAAAATAGCTTTGCCTTTACAGAACCATGAAGGGGCATTTTCTCTGTTCTGTTTTGGTTATTGGAAGCTTTAAAAATGCAATTTGTTATTGTTACAGGTTTTGTTTCAGGGAGGTTAGCTTACTAACATTAGCTAAAATATTAGGCCTTATTAACATCTTAGTGAAATTATATTAATTGTTTAGGGTATCAGTAAAATACTTTAAGTTTCGGGAAATTAAATTTGTTTTTAAGTAGCATTTAAGAAGATGGAAATAAGGAAGAGACGTGTGATTTTTCTGTCTTCAAATCAGGGGAAGATAAATGTTATTTCATGTTCCCCATTCTCTAAAGTGGACTGTTTTATGGTAGCATACCAATAGCCATAAATTGAATTATATACGCTGAAAAGGAAGGGAGATGGCATTTCAGGATACACAAGGCATATTGTATTCGGAGATTGAAGTGGCAGATATTTACTTACTTGTAAAAGTAAAAAAATGTGAGGCATCAGGGTGTGTAGTGTAGGAGATCCACTCTGGAGCCAGACTACCAGATTTGAATCTCGACTGCCACTCACCTGGCTGTGTGACCCTGGACAAGTTACTCCGTGTCTCTGCCACCATTTCTTTACCCGTTAAATGGAGGTAATAGCGCACAGTTCAGCACTACTGGGTTAGCATGAAGATAAAATGAGTCAGTATTTAAATTGGTAAAGAACAGAGTGTGCTAGGAGAAATGCTGGTATGGATCCAGATACGTGAACTGAAAACTGTAAACGACATTATGCAGTTCCTCCATAAAATGTAAGAAGGTTTATTGTACTTGCCAAACAAGACTGGATCATGGGTGGTCGTGGGGGAAAAAGTGCCAGGGAGTCATTTTTTGGTGGAGAGGCAGGTGATGGACTTTCATACAGTGATTTATTATTAGAATTAGACATACTTCATAATCTTCCCTAAAAATTAGCTGATGCTGCTTCTTCCTTAATTTTTGTATTTATATAGCATGATACACTTAACATTCTTGCAAACTCTGTAATTTCTTTGAAGAATTGTTCCCCTAGCAACCTCGTTGTCTCCCTCCTCTAATACTGTTCTTAGCTTTGCTAACAATGCTGTATGATCATAGTAAATAATGGTAATCCAGGGGTGCCTGGGTGGCTCAGTCAGTTAAGTGTCTGCCCTTGGCTCAGGTCATGATCCTGGGGTCCTGGCATCAAGTCCCACATCCAGCCCCTGCTCTGTGGGGAGTCTGCATCTCCCTCTGCCCCCCCCCATGCACACGTGCACTCGCTCTCGTTCTCTCTCTCAAAGATAAATAAAATCTTAAAAATAACAGTGTAATCCACAACCTCTGACTTTTCTATCCACTATATCTGGTATGTTTCAATTTTCTCCAGTAATCTCCCAAGGATTTCTCAGGACTTGATATAGTTTTCCGGAACAAACAACTGATTCAAAACTATATTTTCATTTGCAAAAATTATATATTCAGCAGAGCAAGTTGCCCCTAAAGAGAGTTGAGATCAGCTCGTGGTTATTCTTTTTTTTTTTTTTTTTTTAAGTTTTTATTTATTTATTTATTTATTTGATAGAGAGAGAGAGACAGCCAGCAAGAGAGGGAACGCAGGCAGGGGGAGTGGGAGGGGAAGAAGCAGGCTCCCAGCGGAGGAGCCTGATGTGGGGCTCGATCCCAGGACTCTGGGATCACGCCCTGAGCCAAAGGCAGACACGTAATGACTGAGCCACCCAGGTGCTCCAATCGTGGTTATTCTGTATGTACTCAAATTTTACTTAAAAATGAAATAACATAGATGTCTTTAGAACTGAATGAAAGCTAAACATGAGAGGACTTCAAAATAGGAAATTAGGGCATGTGCACAGCATAATCACAAAAGATCCTACCTCTTCATACTTCTCACTTGGGAGACTTGTGGAAACCAAAACATTCTGTGTTCATCCAAATATGGCATGCAATTCAGATTTATTCCCTATGATATTCTCTGACTAGAAACTTACGTCCCTTAAATTGGAGTGTCTGCCTGGATCCATCATGTCCAAATGTCACTGCTTATAGTCTATACATTTAGATTGGTAGTGGTGAAAAAGTATATATACAAAAAAAAAAAAATCAACAAATGATGTTATTTTCCAAGTGCCATTATGAAAAGATGTTAATGGAGTGGTTAGTATGTCAGGTAAGTGTGCTCTGAGATAGTAGAGCTTGTCAATATTTGACAACTTCTTTCTTTTCCATTAGTGGATCCATTCTTAGAACAAGTCTAACATTTTTCATGTAGTCTCCGTCCTCTTCTATTTCTTTCTCTATGACAGTGTAATACCAGTAGTAAGATATATAAATCGAGATTGTTGGGACACCTGGGTGGCTCAGTTGGTTAAGTGGCTGCCTTTGGCTCGGGTCATGATCCCAGGGTCCTGAGATCGAGCCCCACCCACACTGGGCTTCCTGCTCAGTGGGGAGTGTGTTTCTCCCTCTCCCTCTGCCCCCCACTCGTGCTTGCTCGCTCTCTGTTTCTCAAATAAATGAGAATAAAATCTTTAAAAAAGAAAGAGATTGTTAAAAATAATGGTTTTGGTTATGACCTTTCAGATTTTTTATGCACATAAACACATAGAATCACAAAAAATGGGGTCATAGAACAATTTTATAATATCCTTTTCTGAGGGTATTGTGAAGAGGCTTTATATTTTAGTACAGTTTCAGATTTCTAGAACAGTTGAGCATATAGTACAGAGAGTTCCATGTACCCACATCCCACTCCGGACAGTTCTCGACTTAACCACATGTCGCATTGGTGTGGTGTACGTACTACAATTAGTGAACCAGTATTGGTACATTATTTAGGTGCATGGTTTCATTAAGGTCATTCTTTTGTTGTATATTCTGTGGATTTTGACAAATGCATAGTGACATCTATGTACCATTGCGGTATTACAGAATAGTTTTACTGCCCTAAAAATCTCTCCCCAGAATCCTAGCCACCACTGATCTTAACTCTTGCTGTAGTTCTGTCTTTGCTGGAATGTCAGATAGTTGGAATCAGACTTGATTGGCTTGGCTTAGCAATATGCAGTTAAGTTCCCTTCATATCTTCCGTGGCTTGATAGCTCACTTATTTTTATTGCTGAATAACTCCATTGTATGGATGTACAAGTTTGTTTTTCTGTTCATTCACATATTGAAAGACATATTGGTTGCTTCCAGTTTTTGATGATTGTGAATAAAACTGCTATAAACATTCGTGTGCAGGTTTTCGTGTAGACATAAGTTTTCAGCTCAGATGGGTAAATACCTAGAAGCGTGATTGCTGTATCGTATGTTAAGACTGTTTAGATTTTTAAGAAACTATCAAACCATCTTCCAAAGTAGCCGTATCATTTTTTATTCCCACCAGCAATCAGTGAGAGTTCCTGTTGCTCCACATCCTTGCCATCATTTAGAATTGTCATTTTAAAAAAAATTTAACCATTCTTGGGGCACCAGGGTGCCTCAGTCGGTTAAGCATCTGACTCTTGGTTTCAGCTGAGGTCATGATCTCAGGGTCGTGGGATCAAGCCCTGTGGGATCAAACTCCATGCTGGGTGTGGAACCTGCTTAAGAGTCTCTCTCTCTCTCTCTGCCTCCCTCTCTCAAAAAAAAAGAAAAAAAGTTAGCCATTCTTACAGGTGTGAAGTGGTATTTCATTTTTTTATTTTATTTTATTTTTTTAAGATTTTATTTATTTTTTGGTGGGGGGAAGTGTAGAAGAACACAAGCAGGGGGAGCAGCAGAGGCAGAGGGAGAAGCAGACTCCCCGCTGCGTAAGGAGCCTGATGTGGGGCTTGATCCCAGGACCCTGGGATCATGACCTGAACTGAAGGCAGATGCTTAACCGACTGAGCCACCCAGGTGCCCCAAAGTTTTTATTTTTTTTATTTTTCTTTAATTTTTTAATTTTTTTAGTAATCCCTACTCCCAATATGGGGCTCGAACTCACGACCTCAAGATCAAGTCATGCTCCTCTGACTGAGCCAGCCAGGTGCCCCATTTCATTGTTTTAATTTGCAATTCCCTAATGACATGATACTGAGCACCTTTTTAATGCTTATTTGCCATCTGTTTCTCTTCCTTAGTCAGGCTTGTGTTTAGATCTTTTGTTCATTTTTTATTTGGGTTGTTTGTATTCTTATTGTTGAGTTTTAAGAGTTCTTTGTGCATTTTAGATACAATAGTCCTTTATCAGATACGTGTTTTGTAAACATTTTCTCCTGGTGTGTGGCTTGGTTTTTCCTTCTCTTCATAGTGTCTTTTACAGAGCATAAGTTTTTAAAATTAATGAAGGCCAGCTTAATTATTTTTTTCTTTCATGGATCATGCATTTCATATTTTATCTAAAAACTTAGAGCCATACCTAAGGCACCTATGTTTTCTCCTGTGATATGTTACAGAAGTTGTATAGTTATGTGTTTTTCACTTAAGATCTATAATTCATTTCACGTTAATTTTTGTGAAAGGTGTAGGATTATTATCTAGATTAATATTTTTCCATATGGATGTCCCTTGTTCAGCACCACTTGTGGAGAGTATCCTTTCTCCATTTAACTACCTTTGCTTCGGTATCAAACCTAAATCAGTTGACTGTATTTGTGTGGGTCTCTTTCCCTATTCCTTGTGCTGTGTCTTACTCATTCTATAACTGGAAGCCTATATCTCCCACTCCCCTTCACCCATTTTCCCCACCCCCCCACCCCTCTCACCCTGGCAACCGTCAGTTTGTTCTCTGTGTGTGGGTCTTATTCCGCTTTTTATGTTTTCATTTGTTTTTGTTTTTTTTTATTTCACTTATGAGTGAAATTCTGGGCTCTCCCTTCTCTTCCAGTGATCTGCTTGCCCATTCTTCACCAATACCATACTGTCTTGATTACCGGAGTTGAAATCAGGTAGTGTCAGTTCTCTGGCTTTGTTCTTCAGTATTGTGTTGGCTATTCTGGGTGTTTTGCTTTTCCATATAAATGTTAAAATCAGTTTATTGATATATACAAAATAACTTGCTGAGGTTTTTGTCTAAAATTGTATTGATCAAGTTGGGAAGAATTGACATTTTAGTAACATTGAATCTTCCTATTCATAAATATGGAATCTTTCTCCATTTATTTAGATCTTTCATCAGTTTTGTAGTTTTCTTGTGGCATATTTTGTTAGATTTACATGTAGTCTTTTGTAGTTAGACTATATGTAGTCTCTGTGTTTTTTTATTGTGGTAAAATACGCATAAATTTACCATCTTAACCATTTTTTTAAAAGATTTATTTATATTTATATATATTTATATCATTATGTGTACTATGTATTTATAGATTTATTTATTTAAAAGAATTTATTTATTTGAGAGAGAGAGCACACACCAGCTGAGGAGAGGGGCAGAGGGAGAGGGAGGAGAAGACTCCCCACTGAGCAGGGACACCCCCTCCCCCCAGCTCCATCCTGGGATCATGACCTGAGCCAAAGACAGACACTTAAACTGAGTGAGCCACCCAGGTGCCCCCCGTCTTAACCATTTTTAAGTCTACAATTCTATGATATTGTTTTTCTTTTTCTTCTTTTTTTTTTTTTATGCTGTTGTTTTTCTAACTTTAAATTTCCAGTTGTTCATAGCTGGTAAAAAGAAAGCAGTTGACTTCCGTGTAGAGACCTTGTACCCTACAACCTTACTGTAATTGGTTCCAGGAGTTTTTTTGCCAATTCTTTGGGATTTTCTACATAGACAGTCATGTCGTTTGTGAATAAAGGCAGCTTTATTTCTTCCTTTCCAAATTTGTATACCTCTTATTTCCTTTTTTTGTCTTACTGCATTAGCCAGGACTTCCGGTACAGTGTTGAATTAGGAGTAAGGAGAAAGGACATCCTTGCCTTAGTCCCAATCTTAGGGGGAAACTCCCTAGTTTTTCATCATTAAACCATAGGGGGTTTTGGTAGATTTTTTTTTTTTTTTAAGATTTTATTTATTTATTCGACAGAGATAGAGACAGCCAGCGAGAGAGGGAACACAAGCAGGGGGAGTGGGAGAGGAAGTAGCAGGCTCATAGCGGAGGAGCCTGATGTGGGGCTCGATCCCATAACGCCGGGATCACGCCCTGAGCCGAAGGCAGACGCTTAACCGCTGTGCCACCCAGGCGCTCCTGGTAGATGTTCTTTATCAGATTCAGGAAGTTCTCTGTTCATAATTTGCTGAGGGTTTTTGTGTTTTGTTTTTTTGTTTGTTTGTTTTTTACTGTGAATGGGCATTAGATTTTGTCCAAAAAATTCTCTGCGTCTATTGGCCATATGAGTTTTCTTCATATGGTGTGGTGGATTATATTATTTGATTTTTAAATGATGAACCAGCCTTGTATACCTGGAATAAATCCCAGTTGATCATGGTGTATAATTCATTTTAATACATTGTTGGATTCAGTTTGCTAATCTTTTGTTGAGAAATTCTGCATCCATGTTCATGAGAGGTAATGTCCTCTAATTTTCATTTCTTACAATGATTTTATCTGGTTTTGATATTAGGGTAATGCTGGTCTCATGAAATTAGGAAATGTTCCTTCTGCTTGTAATTCTACTTCCCTGTTTTGGCACCAGCTTCCATGTTCCATGAGTTACAGATCTCTTTCCCAAGTCTCACGTGTTTCCAAACCCATTGGACATTTCCACCTTGTCCCTGGTCTTTGTGTCATATTCATTAAAATTCATTATCTCTAGAGAGATCATCCCCACTCAGTTTTCCTACCTTGGTTAATGACAACACTGTCTACTCAGGTCATTAAATTGGAAATCATTCTTACTGGTTTCCTTTTCACTCTTAAGAACTCGCTCATAAATCTGGTCTTCCTGCTGCTTTGCCAACATGTTAGTTGAGGTTCTTACCTTCTCCAGTCTGGAAGCTGCAGCAGTCCCATGCAGTCCCCATGTCATCAATATTCCAACATCATTTTGAGTTTTTCACTGCCATCTGAGGTACTTAGAAACTAAACTGGTTGTGGGCTTATAAATACTCATTGTTTCCCTACCTGTGAAATAAAATTTAAGCTTATTAACCCAGCGTATGTCCAGCTTCAAAACTACATCCTATTTGGAATGTCCTCCTTAGGCCTACTTTGCTTATGCACAAGTTTATAGATTCTTCAGTTCTCGCACGGAGCTTTCTGAGCCAACACAGACACTTTGTAGACATTTAAGGGCTAACAGTTAATTTATATTTGATAACACGTTGTCTTCCTTAATAGGGTGGCGTTCCTCTCCTGTTTATTTTTCATAAATGTAGCTTTATAAATATATACGTGTGTATATTTAACATGCATATAAGTCACATCATTTTTACTTTTATGCATTAGCACTTTAATCATAAAGACTAGAAAAATATTTAGTGTTACATTTTATGTAAAACCTTAAGTTTTTATGAATCTTGTTTATGAGATAATAGTATGCTTCTTGTGGTCACAGACCATGTCCTGGAGCATAGTGGCTGCTTAGTACATTTTTAAAAAAGATTTCATTTATTTATTTGAGAGAGAGGGAGAGCGAGCACAAGCAGGGAGAAGAGGGAAAGACTTGCAGGCTGGATCCCAGGACCCTGGGATCGTGAACTGAGCTGAAGGCAGATGTTTAACCAACTGAGCAACCCATGAGTCCCTACTTAGTACCTTTTTATTGAGTCGAGTTGGAGAAGTTAAGAATTGGTTTAAATAAACTGTACTTTCACACATGTGGTCATGTTAGAATATATAATTGATCCTAAGTGTTACTTGGAAAAGTTTCAGTGAACTAAGGAAGTCAAGGTAGCTTTTTAGAGGTGGCTGACCTTTGTTTTAAGTATACTTGGAAGGACTTTTCTGTCATAGAAACAGTGCCGGCAGAGGCATGAAGGTGGGACTAGAGCATGTGTGATCACAATCGTGACTGCGGTGGAAGGTCTGTGTTGTTAGGGCAGACAAAATGAGGCCTTAGGTAATAGGGTTCGTATCAGTATTAAGGGATTAAATATATCTATATGTGTGTGTATATATAAATATATGTATGTCAGAGTCCTATATTTAATAGATTGTTTCTTTATGGGGCATTCTTTAAATTTATTAACTTTGAAGGTTTTTCTTGTACCATGGGGCTATTTTTCAGAAAACTAAAATATTTTTAAAACCTTTATTTTCAGGATCCAAGTTCGAAATATGGCAACTTTAAAAGATAGTAAGTACTTTATCTCAATATGTGAATGAAGAAAAGCTAAATTTTGACAAATAAAAATAAAAATGCTCTTTAGCCCCACATATATTTGATCAAAATTGACAAAATGATTCTAGGTCATATGTGTGTGACATTGAATTTGTTTTGGAAAAGACCAGTGTGAGGCAGCACACGGTTCTGATTCTGTTGTCTGTACTATGCCAACGATAGGAGTAGAAAAATCTGTATTTAAATATTTTAAATGTATAATGCGCTGCCCTCTTCCATGGCCATCCTGTCCTAGGTGGCAGCTGGGTTTGACTTTCTGTTAGCACTCATGTGGCCACCCTGCCTGTCTGAGGAGCAGCTGGCTTTCACCTTTGCTCGGTACTCGTTCTGACTTCAAGCCTCAGCATCATGCTGTTAATCGATGGTCTGAGTGCTGAGTATTCTACCTTACAGTTTAAAAAGCTATTGCGATAAATTCACAACTGAAATGATAACTCCTTTTATCATAACATAGTACTTCTGTTTTTCAGTTACCAGGCGACTAAAGTCAATCAAAAACATCCAGAAAATCACCAAGTCTATGAAAATGGTAGCAGCAGCAAAATATGCCCGAGCTGAGAGGGAGCTGAAACCAGCTCGAGTGTATGGGGTAGGATCTTTGGGTAAGTGAAGGGTGTAATTCACAAATTACAAAGAACTGTTTAACAGAGATCACCACTAGTGACTTTCATTTGGTGCTTGGTGACGACGGGTCTAGTCTGAGTGTTTGACATTACTCATTTTTCACAGCAACCCTATAAGGTTAGAACTGCTAGAGTCCCTGCTTTACAGATGGGAAACACTAAAATCAAGTAACTTTTCCAAGGTCACATACTTAGGTGGTTTGGCGTCAAAGCCTGCCTCTTAACCGCTGTATGTGGCTTTGAATGTTAAAAATACTCTGAAAATTTTCCCAGATTATTAACTATATATTCAAAAGAACTTAGAAATACAGTGCATTCAACTCAGGTGCTTGACTTCGTCCCATGATGTTGTGATGTGCTGGTTTAAGACTGCGGGGTGGGGAGGTGGTACCCTGCAGTGGAGTTGACTGAGCAGGCGTGGACGGGACTCGTGAATACGTGAGTGGGATGTGTAAACGTCAACTGTAAAGAAGGCACATTTCGCTTATTTTGAAATTGAAGAAAATCTATGTAGTATCTGTGTATTGATATATCTACATATTAGATTTAATTGCCTCATGCAAAAGTTTCTTGTGCTCTTTCATGTTTTTTAAACATCCATTTATACTGGTTAAAAAAAAAAAAACAACAACTTCGTGTGAGAAAATGTAGAGCACTAGGCCTTGGTGGAAATGGGTCATTGCTCTAAAAACACCACGTTTAGTTTCATGTAACAGGTACGGAAGACAGTTGGTAGTTAGGGTTCAGCGATCCTTATCAACTCCAGCCCTTTGCTGTCATGAGTCCCATCCGGTGCACAACAAGTCCTAAGTGCCTTAGTGGCTCAGTAAAGTTTGGTTGATAAATTACTCTAGCCTATTTACATGAAGAGGGAAAGTTACTTCACTATTCACCTTTCTTGCCGATACAATAAGAATAATAAATTTGTTTCCCTCCAAAGTCTATAATCACAAAATTATCTAATAAAGAAGAACTGACTTAGGTGGCTGATTAGAGTATTAGTGGTAAAATATTAAAAATTAAGCCAAGGCTGCCAATCGGTTCTGAAGTCCTTCAGACCAAATACTAACTGTTAGGTATTAAGTGGCTAATCATTTTAAATATTTAAAATAGAAAATTTTAACAGGCATTTTATGCTGTACAATATAAAACATAAAAAGAGACTTAAATATTCTCCCCATTCCCCTGAACTGTGGAGGTGAGTATTTACTTCTCTCTGCTTTTTTGGTTTATTTGTTTCGAATTTTTATTTAAATTCTAGTTAGGGGTTACCTGGGTGTCTCAGTCGGTTAAGTGTTCTACTCTTGATCACAGCTCGGGTCTTGCTCTCAGGGTGGTGAGTTCAAGCCCTGCGTTGGGCTCCATACCCAGGGTGGAGCCTACTTTAAAAAAGAAAAAGTCTAGTTAGCATATAGTGTAACATTGGTTTCAGGAGTAGAACTTAGTGATTCATCACTTACATGTAACACCCAGTGCTCATCCTAACGAGTGCCCTCCTTAATGCCCATCACCCTACTTCTCTGCTTTTTATGGAGGGTCCTCAGGTTTTGGCATTTGAGAATCCCTGCTCTATATTGAAAAAAGTATGTAATAGGAGGAATTTTGTTGACATGGGTGAATGTGGTGGCCGTGAAGATGCTCCCTGTGCCCGTGGGGGCACCAGCTGTTGGAATTCACCCTGCGTTTGCACCCAGGCCACGCTTCCCACGGGCCATGCCTAGCCAGCACCTGAGCAGCAGGATGCTCGAGCAGGCATGTTCTTGGGAGACTTGCAGCCCCCCAGCAGTCTTGCTGAACTTCCCCTCAACTGCACAGTGGTCCAGGAAGCTGCCACCCAACCCGTCTTCCCTCCTTCCTGCAGGTCAGACCTGCATCATGATGTGATGTCCCTGCCGACTCCTTCCTGCCTTCTCCCACAGCCATTTCCTCTCTTTTCCCAGTAAAATCTGTGCATATTTCATCCCGTTTAACCCCCTCTTGGGGTCTGCTGCTTCCAAAACTAGACCAACCAAGTGAGATGGTTAAAGCAATCCCCAAAATAAAAGTGGCATCTGCTATTTTAATGCCAAGTTTTTATAAGAGCTTGATATGCGGATTATAAGAGCAGGTCAGTAAATACTTGCTTCTTTTTAAAAAGGCTTGTATGCTGAAGATTTGCATCCTTCACAAGTCTGATATCTAGATAAGTTGGTACTCTGTAATTCGGGTCTCCTTATAAATTCTTTAATTGTACTAGAGATTTCTTTAAGTCAACAGTTGAGGTAAATTGTCTGTTAATTGGCCCTTGGTGCCTTTATCATACAGAGATTTAAACCTTTATGGTTTTCAACCTGATTGTAAATTGAGTAAGTACACAGACAATTTTGATTATATCCGTTAGATGCCACCTAAATTTCAAAAACATCCAACCCTTTCAGCTCTTTTGTAAATTAGAGATTTTTGCTGTATTTGGTGTGTGTTACATATTTTAAATTTCTTGCTTTTTGTTTGTTTGTAATTTAAGCTCTGTATGAAAAGGCTGATATTAAGGTGCCTGAAGACAAGAAGAAACACCTCCTTATCGGTGTGTCCTCAGATCGAGGGCTCTGTGGTGCTATTCATTCCTCGGTTGCTAAACAGATGAAAAATGAGGTGGCCACGCTCACAGCAGCTGGGAAAGAAGTCATGCTTGTTGGAATTGGTGATAAAATCAGGGGTATACTTCACAGGTAATTTAAATAGATATTATTTGTGTGTAGATGGGTGTAAGCATGAATAAGTGGGAGTGTCTTTGATAGTTCATTTCAGCAAGGTGTCTTTTTTTGGTTACCTATTTTTATACCCACAGAGAGGTTTTTGTTTTGTTTTTATTTTTTCAGGACTATCAGAATATATAGATTTCTTCTGTTTTTTACTTGTCTTGTGTTTCTGCTTCATCCAGCCCATGAATGCAACAGGAATATCAAAAGCTAGTTTTCATTTTACACACACGAGGACTGTCAACAGCTAGCACAGCCTGCAAGTGTCAGAAGTGAGCACAGTTAACTGAGACGTGGAAGAGAGAGAAAGACTAGAGAAACACAATGCAGGAGAGGCCTGGTTACTAAACCTTAGTTCTTGAGCCACTGAGTAATCATGACAATGGATGGGACAGCTCCATTCAGTGACCAGCCCCCTTGAACCACAGTGATAAATTTTTTCCTTGTTCCCTGTGTTATTTAGACAGAAGTATTTCTTTAAACTACTCTGTGCGATCTCTGGATTCTCTTGTAGGACCCACTCTGACCAGTTTCTGGTGTCCTTCAAAGAAGTGGGAAGAAAACCTCCTACTTTTGGAGATGCGTCTGTCATTGCCCTTGAACTCCTAAATTCCGGATATGAATTTGATGAAGGGTCTATCATCTTTAATCGGTTCAGGCAAGAAAAATTTAGAAAGCGAAGCTTTTTGACCCTTTAAAATAAGTAAATGCTTACTTAACAGTTTATTGTTTTGAGATTGACATTTGCTTGTATAATTTCTAGGTCTGTCATCTCCTACAAGACAGAAGAAAAGCCCATCTTTTCCCTTGAAACCGTTGCAAGTGCTGGTAAGTAGTTTTTGCAGGAAAAGTATTTTTCTGTGTAGAAAGCAGAGATGTATACGTTCGGGAAAATAGCGTTTGTCAGGATGGCCTGTTTCAGCAGTAGAAAACGATGTCGGGCTCTGTTACCATATATCAATGGCTTCCACGATCTCTTAATCCATTCGTTATGACTCTTACTCCATTCCTTCATTAATAGAACATAAATAAATAAATGATTAGACGTGCTTTCTGTTCTCAAAGGTTGAAGAGCCTAGCTAGAATTGGCTTTGCATTCTCTGTCTGGGAGCTCTCCCCAAGCACGGTACAGTCCGCAGCTCTGAGTAGTGACGTGAACAGTGCTCACAATTAATGTACATTGGCCCGCTCAGTTCTCGTCTTATTGTTTGAGTTAACGTCATCATTGCTCAGGGAAGCATCCTAGAAATAATATTCTGGAACCGACTTTATTTTCCTGAGGCATTTTCCCCTTTTATCCATAGTATTTCATGTATTAAGACATACACTTTTTTAACATTTTAATGTCTCTGAAGTTGGATGTTTCTGCCAGTCAATGGCATGCCATTTTTCATTGACTGTTGTTATTTTCTTTCTTAATGGGCTAAAATTGGGGTTATCATCTGTAGCATTTTAAGTGTGATTAAGTACAATACTTCAGCACTTTACCGTAATGAATGAACGTCGAAGTGTGCCACTAAATTTCTGCAGCATAATCAAAAAGATGTAGGTTGGCCTCTGATTCCCTGCCCCCCTCTTCCATATTCCATTTCCCTCTCATTTTCCTGATGGACACCGGAAGATTTCTCCAATAATCAAATGGCTAATTTGGGATTTTTGTATTCCACTAAACGAGTTTCAGTTTTTTCATTAATTCTTTTATTTAAATGTATTAAGTATTTGCTTACATTGTGCCAGGCACTCTGTTGGATGCTATCCAGAGGACTTGAGGACATGAAATGCAGAGAAGTTATTTTAATTGTTGGCTTCTTAGTTTTTATTAAGTTAAGCATTTGCAGTAGAATATCAGATGCCTTGTTTACACGTTATAGTCTGCTGAAAATCTGCTATACTCTGTAGTGTGGAAATAGATGAAACTTTTAGAACTGAGTGTTTTAACCTATCTTACATTGACTTCTCTTTAATTAAGGGTTTTTATAGTAGTAAGCTGTTTTGATTAAATCCCTCTTTGCACTGTATAACTTCAAAGAAATTTATGACTTGTTTTAACAGAGAGCATGAGTATCTATGATGATATTGATGCTGACGTGCTGCGGAATTACCAAGAATACAGTTTGGCCAACATCATCTACTATTCTCTAAAGGAATCCACCACGAGTGAGCAAAGTGCCAGGATGACGGCCATGGACAACGCTAGCAAGAACGCTTGTAAGCACACAGTGGATCTCTTCTGAGAGCGTTCTCTTGCTGAGAGTAGCGTGAGGACCTTTGCATCAGAAACGTTACCCATCCCTTAAGTACACCAGGAAGCAAGAGAACAAGGATCTAGTTCCAGGCTCTGCCACTGATTCTGTGATATCTTTGACCAATGACCATCTCTTCCCTTGAATGTTTTTCATCTCAAAAGGTAGAAAAATAATCATCTCTGCCTTAAGGGAATATATATATCTCACTTGATAGACAGTAAATTTGCAAGTATTTTGAAAAAGTATCCATGGAAGTGGTAAAAAATATCTTTGTGAAATTTTTTGAGAGGCCAGGTTTGGTACTCAAAAAGACATAAAAATTCTTATTTTTAAATTAAGCAACATACATCTATGAATACGTTAAGGAACAAGTTACTCTTTCGTAGTGTTAAATTGTGTTGTCTAATCCCTTTGTTTTGTTTGTAGCTGAGATGATTGACAAACTGACTTTGACGTTCAATCGCACCCGCCAGGCTGTCATCACGAAAGAGCTGATTGAGATCATCTCTGGCGCAGCAGCTCTGTAAGTAGTGGCAGACTGCTTCAGACACGTTTCCTCCTCTCTCCGTGTCTGCTGGCTTAACATGAGGACGTTTCCATTTGTTTTGCTTTGCTAAAGGTGAAATGATCCATTGCCTAACCTTGTAATCTACTTTTAGGATATAAAGATTTGGTGAAATGAGATCTCTGGTTTCTTCTGTTTCAAGCTGAAACTTTTGGCCTCAGTTTCTTCTTTTTACAAATCAATATATTGCTAGCTCTCTTTCCTAAAGCATTAGGAATAAGGATGTAAATAATCCAGTATCATTTATAAAATCTGTCTTTGGAACTTAAAACATACCATGCTCTCCAACTATAGGACTGGTTTTGGGTTTGGTTTCATATAAATCTTGGGTTTTTTGGTAAATCTTGGTAAAAATTGGTTCTTCACTAATATGTCAGTACCATATGCCAATGTACCATTTTCCTCAAGAAAACTTCGTGGTTGTCTAGATATGTTAAGGTTTGTGAAACCAGGGTTGAGAAAATGGGGGTTCTGTTTTTAAAATGACTAAATTGAACCCCCACCATGTGCCAAGGTCAGTGCTAGGAAGTGTCAAAGGATGTAATCAAGGCATTGGTGTTCTAACAGGATACAAAAACATGCAGGTAGTTGTGATGAGAGGTAAATGTATAGTAAGTTATCTTTGATTCATTCTTTCTTGCCTCCTCTTAATTGGTCACTAAGTTCTGTAAATTTTACCTTGTAAATGTCCTTTAACTCCTTCCCCTTTATGACCATCTAATGCAGATCCTTGTCATTTCTCTCCGGAATTAAAAAGGATATCAAGTGCCCCTTATGTGGCAGACCCTTTGCTAGACACTGAGGATGTAGTGGGGACAGTATTTGCCCTCAGAGAGCATTGACATTATCTTAAGAATTGGAGGAGACATCATCTTAGGAAAACAGACATTATCTTAGGAATTGCAGGAGAATAGGGGTCAGCGTGCTGTGGCTCAGAGCCAAGAGCAGTTTTGACATTTTTAAAGGGTTATTTTGTTTTAAAAACAGAGACAGTATGTGACTCACAAAACCTACCTTATTTACTGTCTGGCCTTGCAGCAGAGTGTTAGGAGGAAAAGAGTAGAATCCATTCTCTTACATAATCACCCTGCAAAACACATTAGCTTGAGGTACGTGATCCTGTGTTTTCTGGCCACCAACACTCTCTAGTCTAGTCTTAACCGCCATCATGTCTCACTTCCCTTGAACTTCAGCCACATCGTTGTACTTCCAGTTCGCAAACATGTCATGTGCTTTTCCCTGAAATGCCATTCTTTTCTTCCTCTTGCACCCTGGATTCTTCATCTGATAGACTCCCATTTCTCTTTGCTGAACTGAGAGAAGCCTTTCTTCCAGGAAGCCCTCCTTCACCATTCGTGTGGGGCACCCTCTAGCATCCTGTGCTTCCCCTTTTCCTCATTTACACTGTTTTATTAGGAACTGCCTTTTTATTTGCCTGTATTCCTGTGGCTTGGGAGGGACTGTGTCTTACTCACTTTTGTAGCCCTACCACCTGGCACATACTTCCTCAGTAAATTTTTTTTTTTTTAAAGATTTTATTTATTTATTTGACAGAGATAGAGACAGCCAGTAAATATTTGTTAAGCGAATGAGTGATGAGCCCTGGGAAGTGGAAATTCAGAAGAGGGAGAAATAACATTTCATTAGGTATGGGAAAATGTGGATCCATGTTTAAGGATCAGGGATAGATAGGTTTGACACGAAGGTGAAATTTAAATTGGTCCTTAAGTATTATCTCTCCAGGATAGAAACTGGGCAGAATGCCAAAGAGACACATAAAACTGATGGAGACCATTGTCTAAGTTGTCGGTCAGATCCATCAGCTTTGCCAGCCTAGGCGTCCTTGTCTTATTTTGCTTTCCAAGCATGACTTTGTTAAGACAAACCCATCTCTCAGTCTAGTCACTGATGTTGTGTTAGCATCATAGAGTACGGTGCAGTGATGAATGGCCCTGCCACTTACTAGCTTGATAAACTTGGCTAAGATACTCTTTCTGTGACTCAGTTTTGTCCTCTATAACACGGGGGCTAATGCAAGGATTACATAAGCATATTATTCGTTCTCTTCCTTGCTATATGTCCTACTGCTAATGCTAATGCTGTTTTCTTCTTGGGTGGTAAGTTTGAGGAAGCTGGGAGAGAGAGCTGCATTCTGCAGGTTCCAGGGACTGTGATCCAAAGAACCAAGGATCCTGTTTTGCTCTTGAAAAAGGAATGCCGGGAATAAAATGCGAGGATACAGCATCTGCAGAATTGAGGACCGTACCCTTTCTTGACTAGAAATGGGGGAAACCTGGCAAAAAAGGAGCAAAACCAAAGGAAATGAGGAGAGGGAGCTTGGGACATAAAAACTGAGAATCAGAAATTGACTATTAAATTTTGGCTTTCTAGAAAAGCAGTCTAAATCCTTTATTAAGGGTTGGCTGTGCAGTCCAAGCTTGGAGTGTTTATATGAGTGGATTGCATGCTCTGTAACCTATCAGTTATTCTGGTTACAACTTTACTATTTAATACAAACACATTTGGCTCCTTGGTAATAGATTGTGTCCTATTTATAGGGAGCGTAGTGGCTTCAATTACACTTGCGTAGTCTTGCCTTCTTGCATCAACATGGTTTTATTGTTCTAACCAGACTGAAATTAGTAACTTTTTATAACAGTCATTGAATCTGTTTTAAAGGAATATTTTGGTAACTAATTTACATGATAACGTTCAAGATACAAGGTGCGGAAATGGATGTTTTTAGTTGGAAATGATACCTGATTAACTAGCATGGATTGCTTCTTGACTGGCTTGTTTTGTTTGTCTTTTTTTCTAACATAATAACCAGGGATTAATGAAAACCAAGTTTCATCCTCAGACAAGAGGTAAAGTGGCAATATTTCACACTCTCTCCCCAAACCCCTCCAGAAAGAAATTCAGCTAGATATGATTGACGCTGATGAAGCAACAGTGAAACAGATTCTCTTGCGATTTAGATTTTGGCCCATTTATAGTAGCTGCCAGCTTGTGGTAGCATATGGGTAATGCCAGGGGGCTTTTTTTTTTTTTATTAAATAAACTTTATGGATAGAAAATTAGCATTATTTTGAAATATTAAATATAGATTGGTGAAGAGCGGTGGTTCTCAAATTTGATGGTCTTAGGACCCCTTCATGTCTGACATAATAGAAGAAAGCTAGATTTTCATCTATTTCTGTATTCATTCTGTCCTGATGTTACATGTCGTAGCCTCTGGAAACTGCTACCATATACTCTTGAGAATGAATAAAACAGGCAAATAAGCAAATAGTTTGGCCTTGGAAAGGTCCCGAGACCAAAATTTGAGAACAACTAGTATATAGTAACATTTTATTAATGTAAAGTCAGTTCTTTAAACTCCACTTAAATAGGTATTATCCCTTGACATGATGATTTTTCCCTCTAAAACTTACTTTTGTTTGTTCTGTACTTTGTTTTTCAGGTAAAGAAAGAAAATTCAGCCAGCTGATTTTATTTTTAGCTTACTGCTGTCCTTGTCAGAAGAAATTGTTGGTCCATTGTTTAAACTATTAAAGACAGCAAAATGTTTGTAAATTATCTTACAATAAACAACTTACCATGAGAAAATCACTGTCTTTTCTTATACAGGAACAATAGTTAATAGTTTTCAAAATGAGATGTTAGAAGTATTTAAAAATATTGACATGTTACTGCTAGAATTTTTTGTTAAAAAGATAATTTAAGAGCCTCTGCTCATTTTACAGTTCCAGAACACCCTTCAAAAGTCCAGAGTGTTTGGGGTCAGGGGGAAGGAAGAGGCAACAGGCCACAAGCTAGCCCAGGCTTTCATTCTTCTGCTCTTTCAAAGAATATTCAACAAAATGAAGTAAAAATGCTATTGGAGTCATTTGCTCTTTCTCATCTATGGGATGTAGAATTCCAGGCATATACTTATTTTAAATTTTAAATATTCAGTGCCTGGGTGGCTCAGTCAGTTAAGCATCTGCATTCACCTCAGGTCATGATCTCAGGGTCCTGGGACCAAGCCCCACATTAGGCTCCCTGCTTGGCGGGGAGCCTACTTCTCCCTCTTCCTCTCTGTGATCTCTCTCGCACTCACTCTCTCAAATAAATAAAATCTTCAGTAAATAAATATAAATAAAATTTAAATATGTTTTCCAAACACTGAGAAACCTTTCAGTATGATAATTCATTCCATATTCACATTTAAATAACCATTAAGATTGGATGCCTGACCTGATTATGCAGAAGCTGTCCATGCCAAAATGTCAGGGTTTCCTATTTGTTTAAAATAGCGAAATTAGGGGGTTTTTTTTAATTACAAAAGTAATATATAAGTTACAAAAAGACTACAGAACTATAAAAAAATAACATATAAAAGTATATACCCATTCTAAACAATATGATGCTTTTGACTTTTTTTTTAAAGATTTTTTAAAATTTATTTGACAGAGAGACAGCCAGCAAGAGAGGGAATACAAGCAGGGGGAGTGAGCGTGGAAGAAGCAGGCTCCCAGCGGAGAAGCCTGATGCAGGGCTCCATCCCAGAACACTGGGATCACGCCCTAGGCCAAAGGCAGATGCTTAACGACTGAGCCACCCAGGTGCCCCTGTTCTGACTTTTAAAAACCATTAAATACATTTATTTAGAAAGATTTCTTCAAATGCTTTATTATTTTACCAACAACTATTTTCACAAAAATGAATTGAACAGTAATATAAAAATTGATGAGCAACCACAAATCTTACAAGAGGGCTGCCGGAAGGAAGAGAAACTGAACAGTATCCAGGGTCCTTTTCTAGCTTCCCTGAGCCTTTACAAGAGTCACTTGATATTCAATGTGTGTCAATGAGGCTGAGGCATCGGCTGGACACACGTGTGTTCAGGCTCCCAGATCGCCTTCAGAAATGTCAGCAGGAAATGGGGCTAAGTGGTGCTTTTTCTCTTGCTTCTAAACCCCTTGGCCCATCTCCAGTTCTGAGGACAGCAGCAGAGCACGCTGAGGGTGAACTGCATGTTCTAGACAACACGGCAGGAAGAAAAGCAGGAACGTAAGCACATCGTCACATAAACATCTGTCAGGCTCAACATGACAGGCTCACAGGTTCAGAAGAGGATGACAGTTGTGGGGACCTCATGGTGCCAGCCCTCTGTCTCTGGAGTATGGACATTCTGGTCTCTCAGTGGTCCTATGTCATTTGCGTCACTGTCCTGGGTTGGAGCTCATTTCCTGTGTCACACGTTTCCCTCTCAGGTATTTTGGTGGTGTATACCTTCCAGGTAAATAGGTAACCCTTTTAAGACCTTGCATATCTTAAAATAACTATTCTATGATGTTTTCGTGGAGCCAACTGGGATGGAGACCCCGCTCAACCCTTAGCAGCGGTGTGATCTTAGGAAGTGACGTTCTTGAGGTCTTAACATTCGTAAAATGCAGATGAAAACAGTCCTTAACTTCATCGGGTTGTTAGGAAAATCAAATGAGCTAATGCTTGCCAAATACTTAGAATCTGATACGGGGTGAGTGCTGAAGAGAAAGTGATGCCCCCAGTGAGCTTGGGCCCCCCTCGGCCTGTGCTCTCACTGACTTGGCACGGGTTCTTTATCCTGGTCCCCAGCACTTTCATGTTCCACGTCCCACCGGGACAAGATGATAAGGACCAGGGCTCTTTGAGTGAGTCAGAGCTCTGCTTTCAAGATGAAAGTTCAGTCCACAGGTCCTGGGTCCTAGTGTGTCAACAAGACAGTGTGACACTCAGTATAGCAGCCACCCCCTGTCCCCACTGCTGCAGCTCTTGCAGGAGGCTCTTTGCCTCCTTGCCACCACTGTAGCTCACCTCGAATCCACTCTCAACACCTTCATTGAGAGAAAACGCATGTGCAGTAAACACTGTTTAAAAGTGCATAATCTAGGTTTTTGGTATAGACAGTTGTGCTCTAATTCTACATGCTCTTGCAAGATGAATTGTTCTAGAAGGCATCCATTTTTTGAGCACTGCCTGCCTGCTGGATAGACGCTGTCTACTGGGCATTGATCAGTAATTGAGGTGAACGCTAGCTGCCCTCCTGAAGCGTACAGCCAAGAACAGAGAAGGATGAGTTTTGTTTGGGGCCTCTGTCAAACAGTAAATTTGAGTTATAGATGGGATATCCAAATAGACATTAGTAGTCGATGAGATGCAGTTAGTTACACTAGTCTGAAACTCGGGAAAAATGGAGGATAAATCGTTATATTGGGGAGTCATCTTTATATAACCATGAAAATCACCAGAGTGAAGCATATAAAAAGAGAACAAATACTTAAAAATTAGGCAAAGGCATTAGAGGAGAAAGCAAATATTTGATATAATTGAAATCAGGGTTCTCACTTTGGGAGGAGGGAGATATAAATATGAAATGGGAGGAGGTAAGGAATATGGACTTAGGGGTTTGAATCAGGCATCAGTATGTACTTGCGATTTTTGGAATATTCATATTTTCTAGTTTTCTCCACCAAACGGCCCCTGAAGCAATGACACCCCAGTAATAATGAAGGTCAGCTAGAGCCCATAGCTTGGTTTCTAAGTAGTGCTCCTCACTGGGAAGAACCAGAGCCCCTTGGAGCGATGGCTAATTCCAAGTCCAGGGCAGGGAAAAGCATAAGGTAAGCCTGGAAAAATCTTGTGCCACCAAGTATGGAAACACCCAGTGAATGACAGAGGCATGTTAAAAGCACACAGCAGCTGGCCTGAAAAGGCTCCTGCTGGCCTAATACGGGACAATTTAAGCAGCAAAAAAATAATAATGTTAAGAGATTCTAGCTCACTGAATAAAAATCTCTGACTTGATACTAAAATCATACTAGAAAAAATGAGGAAACTTTCCAGAACGTCTGCTAAGAAAGGTAGAAAAAAATGCTCGGGTTAGAAGAATCACGGCTTCATAACTACCAGAGTAATGACTGACTGACTCAGTGAGAGATCAGACGTGGCTGCTCATAAAACGACAGTGGTGAAAGGTTGTGGAGAAGCAGGTTATTCAAATCGTCTCAAAGTATCACCTTATAGATTACTTATTAATCTCAACGCTTAAAAAAAAAAGGATACCTTGCAATGGAGAGACTGGTAGACACCTAACCTTTACAAATGACCAAACTTTGTCCCTAGTGATGGCACAAAATGACCCTTGCTGTTAACCTGTGTAGGAATGTTGCCAAAAATGTTTAGCTTGAACCTAATCAGGTGAGAAAACAGATTGCGAGACATTCTATAAAATAACTGTTCTAAAAAAACAAAAGCAAAAACGATAACAAAACTCCTGGACTTTGCAAGAATGTCATAAAAGACCAAAAAAATAAACGAAAGCCCTACAAACAACTGGGGGGACCGATTTTATTGGAAAAGACTATAGAGATGTCAACGAAATGCAATGAGTGATTCTTAATTAGATTCTGGATTGAAAAATTAAAAAGCTATTAAAGGCATTTGGGAACTACGGGAAGATCGAATACCCACTCTATACTGGGTTATACTATTGTATCACTCTTGAGTCTGTCATGTGCAACAATGGTATTATGGTGTCGTGGAAGGTGTGATGCTGGAACTGTGTCAAGAAACAGCCCTCAGCACTTAACCCTCTTTGGAATTGCCTCAGCTGGAGACTGCCCTGCCCCAGGTCACAGCCCCGCCACCTGCTGCAGCCCACACCCAGTGCCTGCTCAGTGTGGAAATACAAAGCCAGTCCCCCTTGCCTAAACTCAGAGGATAGCTCCCGTCCCCCATCCCCATCTTCTTTCCTTCCCTGGGTCCTGATCCCAGGAGCACTCACAGAGACTGATCTCAATCTCAGAGGCTGCTTTCTGGAGAGGCTCACTCCGGGGAATGTGTATTGGAAGGGGTGGAGGCAGTAGACACTAAGACAGGATTTTTGGAGCTGGGTCAGCCACCAGGCTGGCCCCAAGGACCTCAGCACTGGTGGTAGATGGCTCATGATAAGCCCCTGGCACAAGATAGGTAGTTCCAGAATGTGCAGGTTGTAAAACTTTCACCAGTGGCAAACTAGGGCGGTATGAAGTGGAAACAAGTTGGTATGAGGTATCAGTGTTCAGATATTCAGGCAAAGTGGGGACAGTAGGACTGTAAAATACAGGCCAAAAGGGCTGTGCTTAACTGCGTATCAGTCAGAAGCCACATGAATGGGCTCATGATAAGAGACGTTAAGGGATTGGGGGAGGAAGTCACCTGGCGAGTTTTAGGGATGGCTCCCAGAACAAGGGTGGGTGAAACAGATGGGCAGCCAGTGAGTGGGCTCCTCAGTCTGTACCATCAAAATAATTCACGGACAGACAACTAGGTGGCTGAGGACATTTGCCTCGCTGAGCAGCCATGATTCCTTGCCCAACGTCTGGATCTGAGCCAGCTTTCAGACGAAACTCTTTAGCCTTTAGGAGGAAGAACTCAACACCAAATGGAGAGGAAAATGATTTTCCTACTCCTCCCACAAAGGAACCAACAGCCACCGACTCAAGTAACCATCCACTGGAGAAATGAAATACTCAAACATTTTGAGGATTGCTGAACATAGGGGCAGAGTTGAGACTGAAACCAGGAGATGCAGAGTCATCATGGGCCTGTTAGAGTGGGGGCAGAGGAGACCCAGTAATAAAGGAAGCACTAGGTCCCACAGTTGATGGACCCAGTCATGAGTCAATTCCCTGATTCCTCAATGTGTAGTTACATTAGACATATAGGGAAGTTGGCACAACCTCTACGTTGATTCCTTGGCCTGTGGGGTCAGAATTGTGGTAGTGGGGAGGCCAAAACAAGCTTTTGAGATTGGTCCTGCAGCTGGGGGGGGAGGGAGAAATTAGTGGCATCCTTAAGGACACAAAGGATGAAGGGCCGGTGGTCCCCATTGTATCTCCATGTATCATCTGATAATTTGGCCCCTACAAATGAACTCTCAGTGACCCACCTGCAAAATTGTTCTTGTCCCCACAACTCTGGCTCCTCCAGGTTGATAGTTCTAATTTGTAAAAAGAGGAATGCTTTCGCCACGGGACACATAGGAGTCCCACTGAAATATTAGCTACTGTTGTCATCTGAGCACTTCAGCCAGGGGTCAGCATGCAGAGAGAGAAGTCATTGTGCAGGTAGGAATAACTAACTACGATCATTAGGAGACCATGCCAGAGTTACACAGTGGGCAGCAAGGAGAAATGTGTGGCACCCAAGTGGTCTGGTTGGGTGTCTCTTGGTATTCTCTTGCCCCGTGTTGACGGACCACAGACAGGTTCAGCAGCCACTGGAATACTCCTTAATCAACCTTCTGCAGGCTGATCTCCATCCCAGAAATGACTTCCTGGGGAATCGAACCCGTGACATATGGTTATGTAGGGGGAATGTTCTTGCTTTGAGGAGACACATGCTGAAGTATTTCTGGGTTAAGCATGATGAAGTTTGCAACTTATTTTCAAACGGTTCTGAAAAAAAAATGTGTGTATACGTATATAGTAATTGTAACAAAGCATTAACAATTGATGACTCTAGGTGAAGTATATGCCTGTGCTTACACTTTTCTATTTTAACTTTGCTGTAGGTTTGAAATTTTCTGAAATAAAAGATTAAGGAGTTGAACACACACACACACACACACACACACACAGGCAAATGAAGAGGGGTCTAATACAGAGATTAGAGGGAACCTCCAGAAGTTTTGAAGGGGCAGTAAGAGAACAAGGTGTTGTGAAATCCAAGGTATAAGAGAGTTTCAAAATTAAGGTAGTGTTCAATGCTATCAAATGGCTACAAAATGGTCACGTAAGGATAGGACTAAAAGTGTCCCATAGAGTTAGCATCCCAAAGGTCCCTGAGAATCTTGGGGACACAGGTGTCAGTGAAGAAAATATTACAGGCACCCCACCACCAAGCACCATCTCTGCAGAATTGTCATTTGGCTGAAGCACCACATTTTCAGTTCTACCGTGGTTTTAAGACTTTTAAAAATTGAGTATCTATTATGTTCACAGTTCTGGAATACTCCCTGTAGGGAGAATGTAGATTCGCTCAGAAACACGATTTATTGGGAAAGGCATATAAACTCAAATAGTAAATGCACTGTGCCAAGTAGAAGAACAGAGAAACTGACAGAGAAATACAGAGGAGAGAGATGAGGGGAAGGAAGGAAGGAAGGAACACTCCAGAACTTGGAGTGGGGGTGGGGGGAGCACAAAAGGACATACTTAAAAGACCATTAGATCAGCCATTACAATTGGCTAACCACAGGCTGGGTAATATTTACAACTAGAGATATTTATCACAAAGTCCCGATTTCTGGCAATTTGGAGAGATGTGGCAA
This sequence comes from Ursus americanus, assembly GCF_024610735.1. Classification (NCBI taxonomy): domain Eukaryota; kingdom Metazoa; phylum Chordata; class Mammalia; order Carnivora; family Ursidae; genus Ursus; species Ursus americanus. The sequence goes on along the minus strand of NC_142157.1, from coordinate 30,304,929 downwards.
CAGTTGGCTGGGGCTAGGAGGAGCCTGGAGCAGACAACAGTTCCCCCTTCTCTCAGCCTGCTTCAACGATTTAAGGTACTTGTTTTGCACTCTGTAGGTAACTGAGTTTTACTGAACCCAGGGCTGGGATTAGAATGGGGCGAACGAGACAGGAATTTGGGGGAGGTTTTTTTAAAAATTTGGTTTGGATTTTTTAAAAATACTATATTAAAATATGATCTTCAGTTTTCTGGCGCTCCCATAAATTTTGCACCGAGGCTAGTGTCTCACTCGCCTGACTCTAACCTTTGAGCAGCTTGGGCTTGATTTAACCTATACACTGGTAAGTAGCAGCATAGGCAAGATCAGATCAGATCCGCATTTGGGGGCACTTAAGTTCCCACGCTCCAATTCCCGCCCCTGCACTCACAGCCTCTCGAGTTCCCACTTCTCTCTAAAGCCCGCATTTTAATTTCACATCCTGACTCCCTCTTTTGCCCCTAAACCACTGACGGTCCCCTCTCCCTTCCCCTCCAAGTGAACCCACCGGGAAGGCCCCAAGCACCTGCCTCCTCGGGCGCATCCTCCACCTGCACTCAACACAGCCGTTTCCTGCAGCCTTCCAGGCCCGAGAGTTGCTGCCGACACCATCGCTCCGCTCCAACAGGGCGGAGCTTCCTCATTGGCCCGCTCAGCATTCGGCTAGTGCTGCCTCGCCCCGGCGACCGTCCAGCGGGAGGCGGAGCGAGTCCAAAATGGCGGCTCTCAGGCTGGCGCGCTCCGTGCTGCTGGCGCTTTGAGGTGGTCGCCAGGGGTCGGGGGGACGATTTCCCCGCCGCGGGGGCCCTAGAGGATGAATCGAGGGCTCTGCTAAGGTTAGGCGGTGGGGGTGGAGAGAGTGGCAGCAAGGGCTGCGGTGGAGTCCACGGAGCGGGATGTGCGAGAGTTACTCCAGGTCGTTGTTGAGGGTCTCGGTGGCGCAGATCTGCCAGGCGCTGGGCTGGGACTCGGTGCAACTCAGCGCCTGCCACCTCCTCACGGACGTGCTGCAGCGCTATCTGCAGCAGTTGGGACGGGGCTGCCATCGGTACTCTGAGCTGTGTGAGTACCGGGCTGGGTGCGGGAGGGCTGCCTCTGGCCAGTCACGAGTGACACCTCCGGTCTTGCCTTCTCTATCTCAGCGTCTCCGAGGTGTTTGTCCTCTACCCCTACCCCGAGATCGGGCATTTTCTCGGCCTCTGACGCCCCTCGGATTCCACTGCCCCTGGAAACTCCAGTCATCCCTTTGGTGCCTCTTCCTCATCCACTAACTTCCCGCCTCTAGCCGGGACCCCTGTCTCCGCTCTCAGCTCCACACCCTCTCACCTCTTCTCTGATCGGAAATATGCATCGGTCTTTCTCATCATCTCATTTTTGCTGCGTGTAGAACCACCTCCAGAATGCTTTGCAGCCTCTTTTACTTTGGTCCTTTTCCTCCCTTGCCTGCAAACTACTACAACTAGTTGTCACAGGCGCTCCGTCTACCGGCCGTTTCTTACAAGGCTAGCCATTCTTCAGCTCATAACAACACATACTGGTTGACAGCTCTGCTCCGTTGGGGACACTGCCTCTTCTTTCTGTATCTGTTCATTTCATAGAGAGTGTCTCTGCTTACTGTTTCCCAAGGCCAACTTTGTCAGTTTCACTTAGATTAACTTTCACTTACATCTCGTTACTCATTGATTTGCTCCTTGATATTTTTATGTCAGTGGTTATCAAAGTGTAGTAGAGGGAACACAGGCAACTTACAAGGGTCCCCGGATAGTCTGAGCTGCAGTATTTATGGTTTTTAAGTGAGTGTCCAGTAGTATCTATAGCTGATGGTATTTAATACAGAATACTTAATAGAAACCACACGGCATCCCACTGATGTGAAGTGTGTGTGTGTGTGTGTGTGTGTGTGTGTGTGTGTATGTATTGGGGGAGCTACCGTTCATTGAAATTTCAGGTCGTTACTCTTAAGGTGGGTAAGCTGTAGAACTGGGTGAAGTGTTTAATAAGATATTTTGCTTCGTTAAAGTGGTTACTAGACTGGAAAATTGAGACCCACAGATACACTTTACTTCTTAGGCCCCCAATTCCATTCTAGCTTCCACAGTGCTGCCAAAGTAATCTGCCCATAACACACATTTGATCGTGTCATTCTTAAAAATATTTTAATTTGTACTCCATTGCTTACAGGCTGAAAATCTCAACTCTTCAACAGCACGTGGTTTTCTTTGTGAGCTTTTTCTTACCTCCTGCTGTTCTTACTGCAACCATGCTGAACTACCTGCCTTATCCAAAACATTTTTAACTATCCATTCCTATACGCATGGGGTTTCCTAGAGTATCCTTCACCCCCTGGTCCATCATTAGTACTACTTCTGTTTTGAGATTCACTTATCACTTGATTTGGGAAACTCATGTCATCTGCCCTCAGAATTCTGCACATATTCCTGTATGTAACACCTTTTGTGTTTTGTAATCATCTGTGTCTATTTCTTACCCTTTCCTTTTCTTCTCCCCAGGCGACAAATTTATTATATTTGTATTCTGTAACCTAGTACGGTGCCATCATATACGAGGAGATATTTGCTGAATAAATGAATGAACTGATGACCTACTACCATAATAGCTGTTTAGTCACTTGACTTTCTGAGTTCCAAAATGTGTATTTTTGGAATGCTTGATTTCACTGATCCTTCTTCTCTGAGGATGGCACTGCAAAGTAACTCTCATTCATTGTTATCTTGAAAGTACACCACCAGCACTCTCTTGGCTTTTGCTTCTTTTCCTTCCCTCCCCCTCTTCATGGTCCTTGAGTATACTGTTGTGGTTATGCATAGTCCAGATTATATTTTTGCTACCAAATTCCCTAAATAAGGACAGATGTTCTGTATTTTTAGGTAATGAAAATATCCCCTGAATACATAGTTACCTTTCCTGCATTATACACAGAACCAGAATCTGTGCTGGCATTGCAAGTAACCAGGTATTCCAGAGTCATCCAGTACTCATTGTTATGCGTTAATGTTAATCCCTTTTCTAATTACCCTATCTCGGCAGTCAGTTTTCTTGCTTTTAGTGAGAATGTGATTATCAGGTTCATTATTCTCCATCGTGGTTTTGTGACTTATTAAAAATGCCAATTCCTGGTATACTGACTAGTTATAGACTTTATTAGGTTCTTTTTCCTATACTGTCCTAGTTTTAAACTCAAGTTTTGACCTCAGGTTACCATTATACAGTCTTGTATTCTCCTCCTTTAAATCCTCTTTGTCTTTTTGACAACATTCACTGAGCGCTGCTGAGACCTGAGCACTGCGGCCCCTGGGTGGCAGAGTCGGTTAAGCGGCTGACTCTTGATTTTGGCTCAAGTCCTGAAATCATCCCCAGTGTTGGGCTCTGCCAGTGCACGAGTGCAGAGTCAGCTTGAGATTCTCTCTCTTTCTGCCCCTTCCCCTGCTCGTGCTCTAAATAAATAAATAAATAAAATCTTTAAAAAAAAAGAACTGAGCACTGTGTTGGAGACATCAATGTCCTAAGGCACGGTCCCTGCCCACAAGTTGTGGACAAGGGTGCAGACTGTCAACAAAATAAACTGATGGTGTTTGCTCCTTTTTAAAAAATTGCTCTCAAGTTAAAGCAAGTATCAGAAGTTGCTATTAATTCAACAAATGATGCATTTTAAAATGTCCCTGAGGTAATGATTTGTGAAAGCATTCAGGGCAGATGTTTCTCGGTGTGTTGTATTATGTATTAAATACGTGTGTGCGCACCGAAAGTAGGTGCTAAGTATTTCAGAATGACTCTTCAAGACTAGTACTTGTAACTTAATAATTGCACGATACAGGCAGTAAATGCAAAAGGCAGAAGGTAAAGGAGAGATGGCTGTGGGCTGGGGCAGGATGACTTTACACGAAAGATGAGGTTTGAGTTGAGCTGTGAAGCCAGCCTATACAGAGTTGGAGCTATACAGAGTTGGAGTGGATGCCAGGCTCAAGAAAAGCATCACCTTGATACCCAAGTAGGACTGAGCGTGATGAAAGTACCAGTGAGGTGGCCAGCTTGACGTATGTGGCCAGTTCATGAGGACGGTGTTACAGGAACATGTGAAGCGATGTGAAATCGGGCTTGGGAAGGACATAGAGGAAATGATAGCACGGTCGGAAACACTGCGTGCTTCTAAGGAGGGAAACAGTGTGATGAAAGTGGTATCTTAAGAAAATTGTTCTCTCATTGAGCGCAAGAGAGACTCAAGGGAGGAGACCTGGAAACTGAACTGGGAGAGTGATGGTAGGAAGAGAGATATTCAGAAAAAGTTCTGAAATCTGTGGCCAGAAATGGGCAGGAAGAGGGGAGAACCAGAGGGTCTTGTGTTGAAATTGCAAAGCATATGGAGGAATTCAAGACGATCATTTATTCCAGACTGAGAGAATACTAATGCTTTTCCCAGGAATAGAAGAGTTGAAATGCATATCTACATCATTAAGAGGAAGAATGAATCTCCATTTTATTTATCCCTGCTATTTTATACATCATGGAAGTAACCCCTACTTGTGGCAAAATTGAGAGATCACAGAAGTGTTTGAAGTTACAAGTGAGAGTCTCCTGCTTCCCTCCCTCTGCACTGCGGCTTTCAGCCCCTTAAACTGTTAACAGTTGGATGTATATCCTTCCAGAACTTTTTTATGTGGGCGTGAGCAAGCATGTGTCTAATTTTTATAAACTTTGGGTTATTTTCATTTTACAGCCTGATTTAATTTCAGACATACTCAGTTTGAAGTGATCACAGGAGATTTCAGTTAAAAAAAAAACAAAACACCACTTTTGTAGAGAGAATCTCAACTTTGTATCTTTCTATCTCTATCCATTTGGTATGGTGCCTTCTAATGACATTTAAAGTCTGTATATAAATTATCTTTCTGATCTAAGTGTTTTCTGTAAATTTTCTGGGATTTAAAAAATTAATTCAGTGGCATACAGTAGTCTCCCCTCATCCGCGGGGGATACGTTCCAAGACCCCCCCCCCCATGGATGCCTAAAACCACGAATAGTACCAAACCCTATATATTCTGTGTGTTTTTTCCTGTATGTACAAAGCTGTGATGAAGTTTAATTTATAAATTAGGCACATTAAAAGAGTAACAACAACAGTGAATAATAAACAGCACAGTTATAACAGCGTATTGTAGTAAAAGTTATGTGAATGATCACTTTTTCTCTCTCTCAAAATATCTTAATGTGCTGCACTCGCTCTTGTGAGGAGGCGAGATGACAATTCCTGCGTGATGAGATGAAGTGAGGTGAATGACATAGGCATTGTGACATAGGGTTAGGCTACCATGGATGCTCTGATGATAAGTCAGGACGATCATCCGCTTCAGTGCGCTGACTGCGGGTAACTGAAATGGACAAAGTGAAGTCTGGGATGGCGGGGGAGGAAGTACTAGAGTTCATTCAGCACTATTTATTGAGTGCCAGCTGTATGCCAGCCACTGTTTTAGGTTCCAGAGATGTATCCTTGAACAATGGTGAAAATGTAATGGACGTTTCCTTAGCACAGCATTTTAGTTGTTTGATAAAAAACAGTAGTAGTGATATTTCCTGGGCATTTACATTTTGTCGGTAAACTACTTCTAATATTTATTCGGTCCCAGCCGACTGTTAGTGTGAATTGTCTGGTTGTCAGATCATATTTCAAATTGACTTCAGGAAGCAGCTTTCTAATATTTAAACAGTATGCTGTTTTGTCTAAAATCTATTATATTCTTTCCAATAACTCAGTCTTAAGTATGTACATTTAATTCTGAGCTACATACGAACCTAATACTTATTAGTATTTTAAAAAGTATTCGTGGAATTTTCTTAAAATAATTTGCTTGGCTTTTGACTTTGTTTCAGATGGCCGAACAGACCCAATTTTGGATGATGTTGGTGAAGCTTTCCAGCTTATGGGGGTTAGTCTTCATGAACTAGAAGACTATATTCACAATATTGAACCTGTGACTTTCCCACATCAAATTCCTTCATTTCCTGTTAGTAAGAACAATGTCCTTCAGTTTCCTCAACCTGGAAGTAAAGATGCAGAGGAAAGAAAAGAATACATTCCTGATTACATGCCACCCATTGTGTCTTCACAAGAAGGTTTGTGATTTTTTTGTTTCCTACTCATACATTTATAACTATTTTAATGTGTTTTTAATCTTCTTCGTTTTCCTAACTGAATTATATAAAATGCTATGCCAACATAAATTCTAGAAATGCAGTCAAGATGTTTTAATGTTATTTGCAAATTAGTCTAATCTTTAAGCCAACAAACTTGCACTGGCATCACCAGGCAGAGCCATGGCAAAGTCAAGGTTATGTCTGATGAGGCATCTATTTCCTTTCTAAATTTTCAGTAGGGGAGAACAAAATGTGACCACAGGGAGAAGCCTTTCAATAGATGTATTATATGGGAAGGGGATATTAAATAAATTATAAAATCTTCACATCATAAAGGAAAATCGGGGTTGCTCTTTTCCTCTCCTTACTGTAAATGTGAGTCAGATGATACTGGAACAGAGTGTGAGTAAATATTCACTAGTGTTCTGCAGATTTATCTCCATTTTTTAATGATGAGTAGAAATGTTTATTGTTTGGCCATATAGAATTTTTGATTAAAAAATAACAGCTACTCAGGCACAGTCGTCAGTCACTGCAGAGGTCCTTCCTCCCTGCATGATTTAACATGTTGGTCGTGTAAGTTCACTAAGGTTCTGAAGAGGTACATAGTAATTTGTGATCTCTCATGCAGGTACACAGTGTTTTTCCTTGTAAAAATGGAAAAGTTGTAATTCATTTCCTTTGTACCTTTATATTTGCATCATTTTACCTTCCACCAGCAGTGCTCCCAGGTTCCAGTTTCTTGTCATTCATTTCTTATAAATTCCTGCTCCACTTTAATAGCATCTTGGAGTGCTCCCCATTTGTTTCGCGGACTAGCTTTAGACTTGGAGTAGTTGTACAATCTGTGTGTCAGTGTTGCCTCATTTGAAAAACTGGGAAAAAACCGGCCCTGCGTGGTAGAGACTTACTGTGGGTTGGCATATCTTCCTCGGACACTCCGGATCTTGGGTGCAGGGGGCCCTCCCACGGGGTGCTGGTGCTGTCGTCAGTGGGTTGAGGATGCAGCACCGTACCCATGCTTGTTGGTAGTTGTGTACGTATGGAAATTTAGATAGGTAGGCATCCTAGTTTTCTGAGTTGAGTGGCTTGGGATGTTGACTTCGCTTGTCGGCTCAGCGCTTCTCTACTGCAGGGTCTTGGGGATTTAATACTGACTAAAGCAGGAATTAGTATCACCAAGTGCTTTGCACAGAGCGTGCCTTCAGTAAGTGTTCTGGAACTGGGTGAGATGCTATTTGTAAGGTCTTGTCTACAGAAGTTCATTGTTTCTCCTCCTTTCCAGGCCGACTTTTATATTAGTAACAGCAGGACTTGGAAATCTACAGATGTATCTCAGTCATCCCAGCTTCCCATGGTACCTGCTTAAAATTCTGTCTCCTCGTCACCATTGACTTTTTATGTGTCTGTAGCCTGTGTTGCCTTTGAGGAAGTCTTACCCTTCATAAACCCCATGGTCTGTCTTGTAAACCCCTCATTCCCTAATGTCAGCATCTTTGACCTTAGAAACCTATATTTGTTACAAATTCTCTAAACATGTATTTGTTTACTTTAAAAATATAACCAGTGCATTTCAGTATCATCATTATCAAAGGAGAGTTTCTTGGACAGAGGGCTGGTTAGTAGCCGGATTGCAGAGAATTCCATTTTCTGTTATAGACAGGTCACGAATATCAAGCAGGCCTGGAATTTGTTTCTTTGCTGTTGTCACTCAATATGATTTATTAAGCATCCTAGATGTCTTCATGAAAGCAGTGTTAAGTTAGCCCGTGATAGGTCCTCTTATGCTTTAAGAGTAATTTTTGAGTGACTCTGAAATTTTTAGCTGAAAGGCCACTTTAAAGGACAAGAAGTACAAAATTTGGAATTGTGCTAAGAAAGCAGGAATGGTAATCCAATGCTGGGAGAAACCTTAAGGTGTTATATAGGAGGAAACTGAAAGAGCCACTCTAATGTAAATAATGGCGCATCAGCGAGTCCCTGGATGATAGGTGATGAGTTTGATATCGGTGAATTGCGGTAAGTTTTACCAGCTAGGACGTCTGTGCATTATCAGTTGGCATGTTTTTGAACCAAAGCTACTGTCGTCTCCATTTATAACATTTTAGTCCATTTTCTCTATGCCTTTTGGAGCTTTCTAACTCTGTTTTGTGGTTTACATATCTTTCTGTCTCCTCTTCTGCCTCCTATTGAATAAGTTACTTAATTTTTTTTTCTGGCCTTTTAAAAAATTTGGGCTCAGATGGACATTTGATTAATCTTAACCCGTGATTCATGCACAGGCTCATCATTGGTCCATGCATAACCTGCATTTATTCACTTAGAGAGTTTATGGAATCGTGTTTAATAATCTAATAAACCCTACCAAGCTTGGTACTGAGAACTTAGCTCAGGACTTTGGTGATCATCAGTACTTGACCACTTAGTCCGTCTCGTTTTATTTTTACAGCGTGCAAATGACACACAAGGAAGTTCATGGTTAGCATTTGTAAGTACTGCCACAGAAATGTAACTAAGATATCAGTAAAGGAGGAGGAAGAACAATTTAGGGATTTTAATGCTGACTTCAGTCTGAAATTACTACAGTAAATCTTTGAGTCTCTCTTCTGTATTATTTGAAGCAAAAAATTTTATTTGAAGTTGCAGGCAATATAAATTATAACCATTTTGAAAGGAAGATAACGTAAGCCTTGAACACTTCTTTTTTCAGCTAACAATTATAGATTCTCCCAGGAGCAGAAATACTGCTGATTCATAAGGTATGCATACGGGTCCTAAGGATGCAGTAAGTGATAGGCTGTACAGTAAGATGCTTATCAAACCTCTTGCTCCCATTCAGGGAAAAGGATATAAAATGCAGTCCCGTGGTTACCATTTTTTAATATAGCCTCCCGAGTCAATTTAAGAAATCATCGACAATCTGAAATCTTTTTCTCCCCACGGGTGCAGCATGTTAGAAAGTTCCTAGTATTCTGGTTAGTGTGCAGCATGCGGTACAGATGTCCACACCTGTGATGGTCATGCTTGTTCACCAGCTGCTTTATTAAGAATCACAGAGTCACAGACAGGGCCAGACTTCGGTCATACGATATAATTAGCAAAGTATGGTCATGACACTACCCACTTCTCGATCCTTCAGCTTCGCTCCTGTCAGAAAAGCATGGGCATGTCTTGTCTGCTTGCAGCACCGTGAGCGCTCTGCGGAGGGTGTAGGAACGGGCGCTCGTAGAGGAAACCTGGGCCCCGTGGAGCCATTCAGGTGTGACTCCACGGGCGATTGAGTTTCTCATCTTACCATCTTGCTTTGCCTCTCTGACCTTTATATGCATCGTCTGTAAGAGGTTAATAATACCTGCCACATGGATGTCCATGAGGACTGGGTGAGGGATTTGGGAGACATTTGTGTAGACTCGGACAGCGCTTCACACGTAGGACACCGAACAGTGAATGTTCGTTCTCTTCCCATTTCCCCTTCCACAGTCTTAAGGAATTTACTTTTCAGTTGAAATACAACATGCATTTGTGAAGTAACTCCACAAGGAGAATAAATCCAGAACGGTGGGAAGCATAGGCTGGGGGTCCGCGGGCGTGCACACCCAATAGCTGGGCTGCAGTGGATGCTTGACGGAGGAGCAGTTCGACTTGGTGGCCCGGGGGTGACGCAGGAGATGGTACAGAAGGAATTTTGGCCTAGTGTATCAGTCGTATGTTTAGAAATGAGACCTCTCTGGAAATGGTTTATAAATGCACATTTTGCTTAGACTCTTCCAGTTCTGATGGCTGGCACCCGGTGTGTTTTATCCAAGAACATTCTCTCCTCAGCTTGCCATACATATTTTCAGATTCACATGAGTAACATATTTTTTGCTCCCTGTTTTGTTGTGCTGAAGAATGCCTGAAAATAGCTTATTATGCCAGAGTCATGGTTGGGTTCTGAGTGTGGTCACTGGATCTCTGGTCTATGAGAGTCTTCTAGGTGGTCTGTTGACTGGTCCAAGCTATCTGTGTGAGAACAAGAGAAATAGATTTGCTCGGCTCTACTTACTATAAGAAACTTACCCACCTCAACTTGCACTTGGTAAAGGTACTGTGGTGATGCTGCCTTTAGGGTTTCTGTATTTATTTTTATTTTTTGAATTTTTAAATAGACTTATTCTTTAGAATAGTTTTAGCTTTGCCTAAAACTTGAGAAGGTAAGTACAAAGTTCCCTTATATCCTGTACCCAGTTTCCCCTATTATTAATCTTACGTTAGTATGCTACATTCATTATAATCAATGAACCAGTATTGATACATTATTATTAACTAAAATCCATTATCTTTAGTGTTTACCTATTGTCCTTTTTAGGTTCCAGGATCCCACCCAGGATGCCCATTATTTTATTGTCATGTCTTCTTGGCTCTTGTGGGCTGTGACTTTCTCAGACTTTCCTTGTTTTCGATGACCTTGACAGTTTTAGTTACAGAATGCCCCTCTCCTGGAATTTGATCAGACAGGGTTACTAGTTTTGGGGAGGAAGGGCACAGAGGGAAAGCTCCACGGTCCTCACATCGTAGCAAGGGTGCGCACTATGAACGTGGTTTACCACTGTCAGTATTGACCTGGATCACGTAGCAGAGGTGGTGTCTGTGCGGTGTCTCCCCTTGAAGTTACTCTCTCCCCCCTTCCCATGCTGTCCTCTTTGGAAAGAAGTCACCATGCGCAGCCCACACCTAAGGAGTGGGGTTCTAGACGCCTCTCCCTAAAGGTGAAGTATCTCTATAAAATAAACTCTTCTGCGGAAATTATTTGGAGCTCTTTTGATTTGTCTCTTCTCCACCCAGGTTCCTATTTTTAAATGAAGCCCTTCTAAAAAATAAACGTTTACAAGTTTAAAATAGTAAAAGTAACATAAATGTTGAAAAATAAAATATTGTCCCAAGTATACAAAGCATAAAATGAAAGGCCCTCCTCACTTTCCTTATACTCCCAGTTCCCAAGAGTAACCTTGTTTAACAGGTACGAATCCTAGATCTTTTCACGTGAGGCACTGTGACTTCTGAGTCAAGACTCTGTCCACTCTGAAGCCTGCCATTTATTTCTCAAGCTGTGCAACCTGACTTCTGCCCCATCCCTGTCTTGAAACAGCTCTCACCGAGATCACCAATTCCTACCTAACTGGCTGACCGAAAGGAGATTTTGATCTTACCTGCTCTTCTTTTGGGGGAGGTGTGGCTTCGTGAAGTATTGTAAGGCAAATACCTTTGAAACCGCGTCCCAGTTCAAGACATAAAACTTTACCAGCTACCCCCAGAAGCTCCTCCCAACCCCATGTGCCCAGCCGCACTCACAGCCCCTTGTCTGTGCCTCCAAAGTGACCCCATCCTAATTTCGTAGGGACTACTTCTTGCTTGCCTTCAGTCCGTCAGCCAAATGTGTAGCCCTAGACCCTTTAACTTGATCCACCTCCGCTTCCATATGATGTGCCTTCTAAGTCTCTTGCCCTGGACAGGCCCCCACACCCCTGCCCAATTTCTGTCTTTCTCTTACCATTTATTTGTTGGGAAATCTGGGTCATTTGACTGGAACGATTTCCCACAGTGGATTTTTCTGACTGTGTGCTTATAGTGTGGTTCAGTATGTTTTTAAACATTGGCAGCGAGAATCTGAGGCTTAATCAGACTCTGGTTCAGTACCTTTGGCAAGATACACGTACTGTCGTGTTCCTTCGCCAGGAGGCTGATAATGTCTAGTTTTCACTTTTTTGATGTTAGCAAAAAAGTTTTGATGTTGATACTTATTGTATAGATGCATTAATCCCTTGGAGTTGTGAGGTTTTTATTTCATTCTTTCGTTAGAATAATTTTACCAGGGAAGCCTTTCGCTCATTCCCTATTTAGTTACTTAGTGGCACAGTTCAGACAGGGAAAGGAAGGTAAACCCTTGAAGGTAAAATGCTCTTTCATTTTATACACCCAGTTTTCAAGATAATGAATTGGCTCCTTATCATCCATAGGTGTTATCTTTTTAATGTCATTATGAACTCGTAGATTTAAACGTATTTGATAGGTTTCCTCCATTACAATATTTACCCTTATTAGAACTTGGATTAACTCGTAGATTTAAACATATTTGATAGGTTTCCTCCATTACAATATTTACCCTTATTAGAACTCGGATTGTCCCATCGTTGGCCAGTGGCAGCCTTTTCAGTCTGGCTTCTGAATCCTTTTAACATGACGCTAGTTGTCTTCGATAGCGTCCTTGCAGCCTCGTGTATCAAAATGTTGTAGGCTTATCTTGTATGTTCTTGTCCCACACTTGCAGTCCTTTTCCAAGGAGCCCTGGCTTCCTGGGAAATGGCATTTCATGTCCATAATCTGGGCACTAAGGGTACTTGTTACAACTGATCATTGTTTCTAGGTAGTAAGTAAATATTTATACTCACAAATATATGTATACATGTATGTGGTTAGATGGATAAGAGGCAGGTACCTCATGAGTTCATACTGACGTTTCCAATTCAAATTCAGGCCCGTGAGGTTTTTACTGTTATATCAGTAGATACTTTTGTCCATAACTAAGAAATCTGGTTCCCAAGGATAAACAGGAGGATATAATTAGAACATTCCATAACCACACTTCTGCTGCATCCAAGATGACACATAAAATGGTAATACTGATACTGTCCTTCACGATTACTGAAGCAGGCTAATTTTTTTTTCCTTTTGCTATCCTGTTACTCATCCCATGTGTCTGCGATTGCACCGTGTACACGTTGTCAGGTCATGCAGCTACTTTCTTGAGTTCTGTCACCTCATACCTTAGTTTTTCTAATGTTGATTTGTGTTCTTTCATGTCTTTTAGACCATTTCAAAATCGTACAGTAGCGTTTCCATCTGTTTTTTGAGTATGTGTTTCTCGTGTACTTTCGTTGCCTGTAGGGATGTTGTTTTGGTGTTTAAGCTCCGTTTTGTTACAGAAAGCGTGTGTGTGTGAGTGTAGTTCTTCTGAACATCTAGAAGGAAGCTCACAGCGCTCCCTCTCCTGTTGTTCACTGTAATGCACAGAAAATGCAGCTTGCTCTCTGAGATTTTCTTTTTTCTTGCACCGCTTGTATTTGGATCTTCTCTTTCCGTGATGCTGGTTTCCTCTTCTGCTCAGTCATGATGTGGTCCTAATAGTGTCTTCTCAGCAGGCTCTGTCCTGAGCAGAGCAGTGGAGGGTTGTATGTGAAAGCTCAGGGTCTGGACTCTGAGCCTCTGTAGATCCTGCCTCAGGTCTTGTGTCCTGCCCCCCCCCTTCCTGTCCCCATCCTGAAAGAAGTCACACGTGTTGCAGCTTCTGGGCCACTCTTCTCACATTGGTCTGCCAGGCTTTCAGGGCGTACCTCCTGGTTTTTTGCGGTTCTGTTCTCTCAGGCCAGTCTCTCCATGGCTTCTCACCATTTGCACCGGCGCAGATGGGTAATACTTGGCTTTTGTGGCTCTTGGTGGTTGGCCCTCACCCCTCGTATTTTGGCATTGCTGGGTAAACTGTCACCTCGTTATGTTGCTGTATTTTTATGTAGCAGTTTGGAAAGATCCCAAAAGTATATTGCCACACCTGCCACTTTTCTTCCCAGGACTACCTTCATCGAACCTTTTTGCTGAATTTACTACTTTTGGGCACTTCTTGAAACTACTTTTCTTCAGAGACAGAATATCTTTAATGCTCCGTCTATTATTAATTTATTCTCTGTGCCTTTCATGGGCCCATCTTCCGTGGCTCTTCTAACTCTAAAATATAAGTGCTCCTAAAATCTTATTTTTGACCTATTGCTTTTCCTACTTTATATAGTTTGAATGTGTGATCTACTCTACTTCATGGTTTCAAGAACCAACTGTATATGATGATTCCCAAAACTGCCTCTCCATACCATGCCTTTCAGACTCTCTATCCAGTTGGCAGTTGGCAATTTCCACATTTCCCACAGGAACCTCAAATAGGTACGCCAAAGGCAACACACATTATGTCACCGTGAATACATTTGTATCATTTATGTCAGTTGGTGGCACCATCAAATACCCAGTCCCTCAAGCTAGAAATGGGTCTTTGACCCCTTCCCTCATTCTACTCCTTCGTTCCCCATAAACACTTCTGCTAATTTTATTTCCTAAAAATTTCTAAAATACTATGCCATCATTCCTTTGTTTAAATCTTTTCTTTTGTGTGTGGGGCGCCTGGGTGGCACAGGGGTTAAGCGTCTGCCTTCGGCTCAGGGCGTGATCCCGGCATTCCGGGATCGAGCCCCACATCAGGCTCCTCCACTATGAGCCTGCTTCTTCCTCTCCCATTCCCCCTGCTTGTGTTCCCTCTCTCGCTGGCTGTCTCTATCTCTGTCAAATAAATAAATAAATAAATAAATCTTAAAAAAAAAAAATCTTTTCTTTTGTGTGAACTGTCCCCACCTTCCACAAAAAAACTGTTCAACAAAAAGTAAGTATATTCCACAGTGTAAGACACTTTATTAGCTTCCTACTGCTCACAGTTAAAGTGAGCAACACCTTTTTTTTTTTTTCAAGGAAAACCAATAATGTCTATGGGGAGCAATTGCATTTTTTCTTTCCAAATGAAAATAGCTTTTAATGATTTAGAGAAAAGCTGCTTATTCTTACAATTTGGATTACTTACTAAACGAATAGAGGAACTTTAACAAGGAATTTTGTACTGCTTTTGAGACACTAAAATAGTAATATTTGTGTTTATTTGAAAATAGCACTATAAAAGCAACCTTCAGATAATTTATCTTAGATATCATATGGTGTGTTCATAAGCATTATCTCATTTAATCTTGAAACAACCCCTGGAGGCAGATGCTAGTATCATTTCCACCTTACAGAGGAGAAATGAAAATTCCAGAAAAAGGGTGCGTTAACGCACCTTGAGTTACATTGTGAACTGGGAGCAGAATTGGATCAGGATTTAGTCGACGACGCTCAGTGCTGCCGTTTTGGGAGCCCACTATGTGTTGAGTCCTACACAGGAATTGGAATTGAAGGTAGATGGATAAGATGTCCTCCCTGCTCACTTTTGGCCTTTCTGTGGTTATTGGAAGGCTCTGCTTGGGTGTGACATTCCTAAGTGGAGAGGTACCATCATCAAACCAGTTTTCTCAATGGGCAGACTTGCAGAATTTCTTCTGGCCCCCGAAGTTCAACCTCACTCATAACCCCTCCGTGAATGTGTCGCTGCCTTGCCTTTGACACTCAGATACTTTCCCTCTGTTACCTTTCAGGGCTAGAGTGCGAGGGTGTGGGCCAGGTTTACTCTGTGCATCCATGGTTGTTTCCTGGATGCATTGTCTTGTTTGTTTTTCTAGCTCTGTAGCATCTGAGCCGAGAGGTTGCATCTGAAGGATATCAAGGGCTGATAGGTGGTGCCTTGTCTGTGACGTTCCAATCACAGAGATCTCCGTGAGAGCATAAGGGCCGTCTAAAACCAGACTTCTGCCTACTTCACCTACTAGTTTTCTGCCCCTCATTGCTTCAGGCGTGAATCTCCAGAATCACAAACTTGCTTTTGTTTCCCAAAAGGAACTCTGGGCTTCCATATCTTTACTCAGGCTGGTTTGGAGCTCCGCTCCCTCGCCGTGCTCCCCTGGGTACCTGTGTAATACGTATCTCTACCTCACACTGAATGTATTTTTTAATTATTGGTTTTATTTTTCTCAAGAACTTACATTGGTCTTGCTCCTCCTTTCAATCCTGCACTCATTCTGCATTCCACCTTTTATTGCACAAAACTGAAGTCCTTTGAGGCTGCCCGAGAGGTGAATTCAAGACATGAACACTAAGGGACTGCTGTCTTTAGCAAAATTTGTTCAGAATGTTGGGGAAGCTGTCTCAAAAAGTAACCTCCCCGAAGTCACACAGCTCTGAGTGGCAGAGGACAGTCAGGTCCTGGACGTCTTGATCTTAGCCTGCTGTCCTTTGCATCCTTTATTACCTGGTATTATTCTCAGGATATAGATATAAAAAGAGAAAGGTTTATCTTGTGACTCTTGAAGTTTTTTCTTTTCATCTCACATTGACTTCTTGAATCTGGTTACTTGGGGAAAAAAATCATGTTTTGATAACATCTTATTTGATTCTTTTACTCATGTTGCTTTTCCTGCTTGTTATTGTCATCCTTAGAAATAGTTTTGATCTACAGCATAAGGATTACAGTAGGTTTTTTTAAAAAAGCAGGTGTCTTGGGGGGTCTTGGTGGCTCAGTCGGTTGAGTGTCTGCCTTCAGCTCAGGTCATGATCCCAGGGTCCTGGGATCGAGTCCTGCATCGGGCTCCCTGTTCAGCGGGGAGTCTGCTTCTCCCTCTGCCCCTCCCCCCTGCTCATCCCCCCTTTAACTCTCAAATAAATAAATAAAGTCTTAAAAAAAAAATTGGGTTTTTCTCTGGCTTTGCATTCAAACGAACAAAATTAGCCCTAAAGTAGAGATGTATGCATTTCAAGATAGAAACTAAAACTACCATCATACCCAGATATGATAGATCATAATTTATAATGGTCTTGGTCAAAATTCTCTTCCCTACTCAATTTTTTTTCCTTTAATGTCTCTGGATTTATAAAAATAAGAATAGATTTCCAATATTACTAAGATAGTTTTTATGTTTCTAAATCAACAAAGTAATCATGTCAAGTGTCTTAGAAAAAGTAAGTATTTTGATATTTTACTTACTGTTTTCCCCTTGCAGGCATCCAGAACCACAACAAAAAAAGATTTTGATATTTTTCCCCCAAATTTTAAAATCACCAGAAATTTAACACCTCTCTTGTCCAGTTATATTTTTAGGAAAATTTCCCCCACTAACACATGTGCATGTGTGTGTGTGTGTGTGTGTGTGTGTGTGTGTGTGTGAAGAGAGGGAGGTCAAGCAGGTGTAGGGCGAAAGCTGTTACATGGCTAGTGATATAAGACCCCAAAGTTAATGCTTTTATTGTAAGTTAGGATTTATTCTGTCTCGCTTTCTTGAATTGGAGTCTTTTCAGTGCAGTAATTGCATTTTATTTAACTAATCACCTGCCTTCGTTACATAGAGCTTTCCTATTTTTGATAAAGCAATGTAAAGTTATTTGCTTCATTGACGGTGCGTATATACTGATCTTGTGCCAGTGGTGCTAAAGGAGAATCAGAGTCGCTTTGTCATTCATCCACGTGGCTGTGGAGAGCCCACTGTACGCCAGGCTTCCTGCTTACTGCTGGAGATAGGTGAATGAGAGAGACAGGGCCTTCCTTTCCCTCCTAGAGTCCGATCCATATGGAGAAAGAGAGATGAGACTAATAATTACATATGATTTTAATTCATAATATGGGATCTCTACCCAGTATTCTATAAGGAATGAGGAAATCAATGGATATTTTTAAGACTGGGACACGCTACTTAGATTAGTGAATTCTGGTGGCAGTGAGAAGGATAAACTAGAGAGGGGGCTGTGGGAAGAGAGTGTTGCTAGAGCTGCTTGACGTAGTCATCCAGGGCAGGGATGATGGGGCCTGCATCCTGACTGTGGTGAGGAAGAGGGCAGAGGAAGGGCCAGATTTGAGAGCTATTGATGGATGGGATTCGGTGATAGATAGGTTGTAGAGAATATGATAGAAAGAAGAGCCAAGGTTTGGGAGACTGTGGGTAATCTAAATATCCATCTCTTAAACAGACAGGCCTGATCTGGAGTTAAAATTTAGAATGGATCTCATATCCCTCAGGCAATGGTCTAACATAACCATGTATTTATTTTTGAAAAAGAGTAATCTGGTAAAGTTCAAGACTGTACTCTGTTATGAACCTGAGACACAGTGCAGACTTTGTTGCTTATTAAGGGCAGTGGATACACTTGCTTTAAAAAAGGCATTGTTATTATTACTAGTTATAGAGTTATAGAGTTTCCACTCTGTGCCGGGCACCATAGTGGGGGTACAAAGGCTCTCCTTTCATTGACCTCAGGTGCAGTGAGTCTACTTAACCATGGCCCTGTTTGTCATTGTAAGACATTGAATTAACGTTTATTGAATTCTTAGAACAGAAATTGCTGGAAAACACCTAAAATTAGTTTTGTTTTTTTTTTTTAATTAAGAGATTAAACATTAAGTTTTAGTTTACTGCTTTAGGACTTTGACTGCCAAAAATTTGTAGCTTGGTATTTCATTGAAATATGACAATTTAAAGACATTGTTTTACTTTCTCCCAAGTAGAGTGTGCCTACTCACTTTTTCCTCTCTCCTAGTTGCCACGTTTATAAAATGGGAATAATGGCCTCCATTGGATTGTTATAAATGAATGAGCAAAATCTTATCCACTATGGTAGATCTTCAATACGGTCTCCTTAGTATCCACCACATTTATAGTTTGTTCCTGAAGATCTCAGTACCAAGTATAATGGGTGTCATACCACGATATCCAGAAAACACCACGTACAGTGCAGTCAGCGTACACATTTGTCATGCCGTCCACCCTCGTTCCTTCTAATGCAGAAGCCCTGACCTGGTGTGTGGGGTGCTGTGGTGTGGAGTAGGCTCAGTGCTCACCTGCCTGGGGACTTCCCTGCATGCTGGTGAAGTGGGGTGTTGTTCCAGCTGCCATGGATTCTTTGACCCTGAAGACCGTAGCATAACTCAACATTTTATACAATCGATTAGCTTTGAGAGAAATAAAATGGCACAGGTGGACATGCCATTTGTATTGGCCAGATCTCTACAGTTCCCTCCTGAATTTCTGTAGGTCTCTTCTATTGTTTTTTTAGTGGTAGCCTTTAGTTTTACTGATCTACTTTTAAGAACTTTGAATCAACTTTTTCTAAACCTTAGACATATTTGAGAATTTCATTTGAGATAATTCGAATAGTTATTTGCATCTAATTTTACCACAGGAAGGAAGCAGTAATTTCTCTCTCCTCTTGTTGTTGTGAGCATGGTGATGTTCCGTGATGGTGCTGGTTGACCCGTCACTGTTGTGTGCTAATACAGTGCGCGGGCACGGTTTACACCCACTAATTATTTCTCCTTCGTGTAATCAGACTGATTTAAACTTGCAGTTCATTTTTATCAAGTATTAGTAGTCAAATGTCATGTTTAAATATAGTCAGTAGTATTTAATGATCCATTTTATTTTTGCTGGAGACTTCAGGTTCTGCAGTCTAAATAAGACCATTGATTTCTTTTTCTAATGCGAAAGTGATTGCAGTTCAGTAGGTGGCACTCTTTCCTTTTCTGTTAGTGTTAATGAATGTCCAGTTAAATGACAAAAACACATTTTCAGAGTCGTAAGAAAAACCCGACAACTTAAACCATCACTGGCTTATTTCAGAAAGAAAAGTCACAATTTTGTTAATGATTTTTAGCTTCTGTGCAACTTTGTTAGAGCAGTTATAAGTCAATAGATTTAATAATTATTTTCCTTAAGGAAACTGTATCCAGAGAAAAATCCCTTTTATCATTTAGCAAAAGCCTTGTTAGCTATTCTGAAACTAGATTTTCTTTTTAAAAATTTGAAATTACCATCCATTAGTATCTACTTCCCTTCCGTGTTTTGATTTTTAAATATTATCTTCAAAGTCCCATTAGAGGATACTTACTTTAAAAAATGAATGCACTTTCCCTGACTTAACCTAACAGTTTTACTGATATTTCAGTGTGCCCATCCCTTTTTTAGTTCTGAAGAGAGTATTTGGTTAGTTGAAATAATTAATACAATTTTCTTTTACTCTTTTTATTCAACATTATTTGTGTTCTGCTTTTTTATAACATAATATTTTTGTTGTGTGTTTTCCTTGAGCAGTTTAGTCTTTGGAAGTATTGGCATTTCATGATATTTATTTCTTCTTAGAGGTTTTCAAAAGAACAAAGAGAAAATTTACTTTAAAAAAAATTGAATAACGTTCATTCTATCCTGCCATTACCATATGGTTCCCTTGAGTTCTTTTATAAATCTACATTACATTTTGTGATCTTATGGATTATATTTTCCTGTATCTTGAAACATTTTGCTTATTTATCATCATAAGAATTATTTTATTATGACTCATCATTGCTCATCAATTTTTCCCAACTGTGCTTAAAAAAAAAAAAAGAATGATGGAATCGCCTAGATGAGGATGATCCAATAGTGAAATAATTTGTCATCCTTCATTTTCCTAATTGTGGAACCAGAGTATTTAATTCTACTTCAAGAATGTTTTAGAGAGGCCTGGAAACACCATGTTCTTGTCTCCTTTTAGATTTCATTGAATATAGTTGAAAATTTGAAGTTGTTCATTCTCCACTTACAGTGGAAAAGAGAAAAACTGGCATGTTTTACAATTATGAGACAAATTAAGAATACCTGCAAAGAGTTAGCCATGTTTCTGGTCGATGCTGCTGCTGCTGGTGATGTGATGAAGAAGAGAAAGAGGAGGAGACAACAGGAGGAGGAGAAAAGGAAGTAGTTGATTATATAAAAGAAGTCTCAGACTCTGGGTCTTCAGATGACAATGTGCTAGATGAATTTGCAACTTAAAATTGACAACTGAACAGTGTTTCTCAGGACAAATAAGAAATAAGGTTTTCTTATCCAGTTAGTCATTCATCAGGAAGCGCTTCGTGATGCAATATTTTTGTAACAAGAACCAAAACCATTTTGTTTTACTACAAGGATGTGTGACAATATTTTTTCATTTTTCGTGCTCTTATACACCAAAATTTACATGCTACAAAGGGTGTGCTGTGTTTATAGTCTTTTTTGTTTTTGTTTTGTTTTGTTTTATTTTATTTCATTTTATTTTATTGGTTTTATTTTTTTATTTTATTTTTTTTGTTTTTTGTTTTTTTAATAATAATTTTTTATTATGTTATGTTAGTCACCATACAGTACATCCTGTGTTTATAGTCTTATCGCAATTTCTGATGAACTAGTTTTTGCTCTCCTTTTATTCTTACTCATGTAAATTATATGTAAAATGGCTTAAAAATATAAAGGTTCCATTGGACCCAGATGTCAAATGGTCATAGCAATTTTTCCTGATGTACTGAGGGTTAAAGTAAAAAAAAAATATTTGTCAGATTTAATGGCACTATTACATTTTAACACTTCTTTTTAGTATGCAACCCTAATTATATCTGACAGACACAATTGGGAATAGTTAGAAGGAAGTAGGAGTTCTGAACCAATCGGCAGTGGAATGAAACACTCAGGAAGTCCCAGTGCCATGGTAAAGGAGAAAAACTCACTTTTCATTTCCTCTCACGTACCGTGTGTTCAGATTAACTTTAAAGGAGCCCAGGACGTAGGTCGGAGACTTTGTCTGCAGTTGAGTGTTATCTGTGTGTGGAGCCCGCCTCAGCAGGCCTCTCGTTGTCAGCTGACAGACCTTTCCCTGTCCCTTGAGAGCTGCTGGGTATCCTATTGCAAGTTAAATATGAAACAGGGAGACACTTAGGTTTGCACTGAAAGGATTTCTTAAAGCTCAGCGTCAAATGAGGTGGTTAGTGCGTCACTTGTATTAAGGCTGACTTTGTTGGGAAGGAAAAGCTAACTAATACTGTCCTCTACGTTAGGACGGAAGATGCTTTGGGAAAATACAATGAATGGCATAAATGCTCTACCTTAACATATCTGTGTGGTGCTGTCGTATGTCCTCTCCGTAGTACTGGGCAGTTGTCAGGCCTGCCAAAGTGATACTTAATGTCCTGTGGCAGGAGAGCCTATCAGCAAACGTATGTATATTTATAGTTTAATAAATGTTAAATGTTTCAACAAATGCTTCATAATAGGGTTGTTTGGAGACTTTGGTTTTTCAACTTAGTCTTTCCAAACTTTAATAACAAAAAGAAATAACACATGGTGAGTTTATAACAGCTTGAGGGACAAGAGACCAAATTC
Source organism: Ursus americanus (assembly GCF_024610735.1). Lineage (NCBI taxonomy): Eukaryota > Metazoa > Chordata > Mammalia > Carnivora > Ursidae > Ursus > Ursus americanus. The sequence goes on along the minus strand of NC_142157.1, from coordinate 30,282,889 downwards.
TGGATTGGGAGAAACTTAGTAGACACCTGTGACAGTAGACAGCCTGACTTGGGTCCTGCACACTCTTCTCCAGGCATTACCCACACGGACTCATGTATTCCTTGTAATAACCCTATGCCTTACGGACTGTTACTGTCCTCATTCTGCAGATGAGCAAACTGAGGTGTAAGGATGATAAACAACATAAGATCACACACTAGTAACTGCGGGATCCAGGATTTGAATCCAGGCAGTTTGACTCTAAAAAACTAGTTGCTTGGTTTTTTTTAATTACTGAATTTTTGTGCTTAAATTCTATTTCTAGGGGCACCTGGGTGGCCCAGTTGGTTGAGTGACCAACTCTTGATTTCAGGTCATGATCTCATGGGTCCCAATGGACCCCTCATCGGGCTCCATGCTCAGCTGGGAGTCTGCTTGGGATTCTCCCTCTTCCTCTGCCTCTCCCTGACTCGTGTGTGTGTGTGTGTGTGTGTGTGTGTGTGTGTGCGCGCGCGCATGCACGCTCAAATAAATAAAAATTCTATGAGTGACATTCCCATTTATTTATAAGGTTGAAAGATTGATTAGGAAGATTTTAGATGCTATACCACTGGTTTCATCCTGTAGATCTTAGACTTCTGGAAGACTTGGGGTTATTGCGAGGGATGTGTGAATTTACATTGCATAGAGCATCATGTGTAGGCTAAGTAAAACATATATATATATACACACACACATATGTATATATACATACATATATGTACATAACTACTTTAAATGCGTATAACGGTGGCTGTGGCTCATACCATAACATACATAAATATAACTTAGTTCAGAGTTTTCTGTTATGATATATTTCCCTAATTAACATATAGTAAAATTACAACGGTGTTGTTGGGGTTCATGAAAACTTTTGATGTTAAAATAAAGTGTGTATTTATTAGAAATGGTTGGGAGCCATTGAGCGACAGATGATAGGATTTTGCCTAACATGGATTCCCATCTTCTGATGAACCCTCTGTCCAGGCCAGGGTAGATTGCTCAGCTAACAACAGTGAAACTCAGTGTTATTTTCTGTTCTCAATGCTATACCTGTAGATTACGTCTTTGCTGTGTTTTAATTAAGAAGCACACCTGACAGTTACCACTCTGTTCATTGATTTGCTCTCATGAATGAGAGTATTCATTTTATTTTGGAATTGATAGGACAACTCATGCCATCAATTTGGGCAAGTCCTATGTGGGAGGCAAAATTCATACCATATGTACAGTTAGAAAGTGATAGTATTTAAAATATTGGCTTTGCAGTATATAGTCCTTCATTAAACTTATTCAGCACATACTTATCGATTGTTTGTTGTTTGTGCCAAGCACCATTATGAACACAGAAAATACGCAAGTGAGCAAAACAGACAAAAATCCTTGCCTTTATGGAGTTTACACTTCACTGGGTGGAATAGACAGGAATAAACACAACAAAATAAGTAAACTCTATAGCACTTTTTATAGTATTTATTGGGGAGGGTACTATGAGAAAGAAACAGAGCATTATAAGGAGAAATGAAATGCTAGGGGTGGGGGAGATAGTTGCAATTAAAAATATGGCAGTCAGGTAGATGTTGAGAAAGGAGCACCGGAGCACAGATTGAAAGGGGATGAGAGAGACATCCTGGAGAAATGGTGTTCAGAGAAAATCCGAGCAAAACCAAAAAGGGCGCATGGCTGGTGCATTTGACATGGGGGTCAGTGCGGCTGGTACAGAATGGTGATAGAGGGGCAGACTGTTCAGAAGGATGGTCAGGAGGTAACACCAGAAGGGATCATCATGAGAGGCCTTGTGGTTGGAGTGAGATGGACTTTCAGTAAGACAGATAGCTATTGAAGCATTTTAATATTTTAAAAAACATATTATAGAAAAATTTTAACACGCAAAAATGAACAGACTAGCATAATTCACTTCTCCATATTAATTACCCAGATTCAGCACTCTTTTCTCATGGCCAGTCTTACTTATTCTGTCTGTATTCCTGTATACTTCTCTCCCTTTCATAGTATTTTGAAGAAAGCCCTTGACATCATATTAATTTGCCCATAAACGTTTCAGTGTTCATCTCTAAAACATAAAAATGATTTTTTAGCATAACTACAATAGTATTATCATACCCTCAGAATTAACAGTTCTTTAACATTGTCAAATAACCAGTCTTTTTTCACATTTTAAATTGTCTCATAAATGTTATAAATGTATATTGGTTTATTTTCCATTTTTTAAAATCAGGATCCAGATAACACATTGTGATTTGTTTATATCTGTGTGTGTGTGTGTGTGTGTGTGTGTGTGTGTTTCCCTCCTCTTCCCTCTTTTTCCCTTTCCCTTTTGCATTTGCATATTTGTTGAAGAAATTTGGTTGTTCTATAGAATTTTTCAGTCTCAGTTTTGCTTATAGTATCCCAGTGGCTTTGTTTTCCAGGGTCTTCTGTATATCCTGTACATAGAGTTGGATCTAAAAGTTTGATCACTGTCAGGTTTGATTGTTTTGGCAGCACCACTTCATAGTTGGAGATGTGCGTACTTCCATCTGGGGACACGTAATGTCATTGTGTGTGTGTGTGTGTGTGTGTGTGTATGTATGTGTTAATGGTGGCAGTTGCAAAATGGTGATAGTGGCAGTTGCAAAATGGTGATAGTCTAATCCTATGCTGCTTCCATCTTTTATCAGCCGGATTTCTTCTTTAAAGAAACATTTCCTTCATCAACTATTTGGTTACCTAGTGGTACAGTTTACAAATGAAAGGCCAAATAAATGTTTGATCTCTTTTCTTCATTCATCAGTTTTCCAAATAATGGATTGGTTCCCTAGCTTCTTCCAGTAGTCATCAACTAGTTGTGCTTGTGTGTGTGTGTGTGTGTGTTTTTTCCCCCGTAAGTATCATTGTGAACTCATGGATTTAAACAGGTTTGATGGTGTTGTTATTATTATCTTACTGATGTTCAGATTGTCCAGTCCTTGGTGTTTGGGACCAGTGATATGCTGGACCTGGCTCATACCCTGCTCCGGGAACCAGTTGTAAGTATTCCAGAAATTTGTGGGTTGGTTGTTAAACACAGCCTTTATTAAAAGTTAAGTCGTATAAACTTACAATTACATAACTTACATTAAATGCAAAGGTACTCAAAACTGATCACATCCTAGTTGCTTTGTCCTTGAGGTTAAGTTTACTGTGTCTGTGTGGGGGAGTGTACTATATAACCGTGTGTCCCTGTGCGTGTCCTCCCAACTCCACACTCAGAGACGTGACATTGGCAGTTTGAAACCAGTCGTGGTAAGAGTATTTGTATCACAGAAATCAGCAAATGCTATTTTGTTGATTGTCTACACTTCAGAAAGTAATGGTGAAAAATGTTGTAAATATAGATTAACTTCAAAATATGTCATGCCTGTAACTGTTCCCTTGTAAATTGTACCAAAAAGTGAGGGGTATTTGTCGAGAATTCTGAGACTGTTGTATATGAGTTAGCGAAGAGGTTGCTCACATAGTTGACAATCATGTGAAATTCTGACCTGAGCTTTCCTTGTTTTACTTTAGTTTAAAGCAGAGGTCGACAAACGATTTCTGGCCAGCAGCCTGATTTAATAAATAAAACTTAATTGGAAAACAGCTATGCCCGTTTGTCCAGACCAAGGTGAAATGCCTAGAGATAGTGGCGCAGACATTTTCCAACTAAGTAGCCTTGTCAGATCCCTCTAAAGTGAAGCCCCCGCTTCACAAGCCCCCGGCCCCACTGACTTACTCAGAGCTCCCAACTGGCTTTTTAATTCCACTCTGAAACGTGAGCAGATAACCAGGGATTACCAGACAATTGAAAAAGCTGCTAATGTGAAAGAAAACAAAACAAACAGAAAAGCAACCTGGAGGAAACAGAATCATGCAAGGGGGAAAAAAACTTGATAATAGCTCTTAACTAATATCCTCAGAGACTTAAAAGGAAATATTGTAACCGTAAAGCAAGAACAGGACACTTTTTAAAAACGAGATGGAGGAGAAGAAGAGAGGCAGCAGAAAAAGCATTCATTCCAAGACCAAAAGAGCCTTCAGGAATTAAAAATCATGGGAGCAGAAATAAAACCAAAAAAGTCAATAGAGAATTAGAAGGTACAGGTATAGAAAGGAGAACAAAAAAGATTTTAAAAGGGAGAAGATTTTTTTAACCATTGTGGAACCCGTCCAGGAGCGCCACTATCTGAATAGCCAGTCTCAGGGGGGAAGCCCAGAAACAGTGACCCACTGAGCAGCATAAGCACCATCAGAGCCAGATTGTTGTCTTGAATTTATTTCTCCCTAAGAGGAACCAGGGCTCCTTGGAAAAACGGCTGTTTCCAAGTCTGGGCAGGATATCTACAAAGTGTTCTAGAACATTTTGTCATACCAGATAGCACGAAAGCCATCAAAGACCGGGAGGGCAGTATCGAAAGGACTCAGAAGCCAGTTTGAAGAGGGGCCCATTCACTGGCCTTCTGACGTTTCGCAGCTGCTCCCCCTCCCCCCACAAAAGAAAGTAAATGCACTCCCGAGTTTACGATAAATTTTACCAATGTAAAAATGCGTGGTATGCAATTTACAAATCATAATAATAATGTAAACACTACTCTCTGTTGTAGATTCCATGTAGGCAACTGATGTGCACAGCATGCTGTTGCTAAATTTTGCTAACCTCCTCTATCTATGACCAAACTAGTGCAGCCGACAAACAGGTATGGTGCCAACAGGAAGGGCGGTTGGTATCTGTTCTTACATTAATGAGGAAGACAAAAGCGAAACAACAAATATGTATGTTGAAAGTTCACTCATTCATTGATAATATGAAGGACTTCTTTGCTGACTTAGATGCTGGTTTTTGAATTCTGGCAGAATATTGTTTCATTTTTTTTGTGCTGTTTACAATGGGATGGCTATAGGCACAACACACTTTTAAATTTAATCTGCATTTTCAACATTTTCTCCGTCACTTTCTTAAGCCTAGACAGTCAACAAAACAGTAAATCATTCTGTGTTTTGTAGCATTTACCCATTTCCAAGATGTAAAATCCTCTCCCCATTGGTCAGTTTCACTGAGTGCAGTTTTGGAAGAGAACCAGTGGCTTACATTATCATACAGTATTCTCATCATACAGGTGCAGTAGGTGTAAATAACCAGAAGACGATCCTAATCAGGAGTGTTGAGCTCTAAGCATTTGTTACTTTTTCTTTCCATATAATTTAATTAATTGTAAGCATATAATATTTAACTCTAAATCTTTTTTTAAAAAAGAATGTATTTATTTTTGAGAGAGAGAAAGCATGAACAGGGGGAGGGACAGAGGGAGAAGGAGAAGCAGACTCCCTGCTGAGCAAGGAACCCGATGCAGGACTCAGTCCCAGGACCTTGGGATCATGACCTGAGCCAAAGGCAGACGCTTAACCGAGCCACGCAGACACCCTTTAACTCTAAATCTTATACCTACTCCAGCACACACTAGGCAGGTCTCCCTTTTTGCGGTAGGTGTGTATCTGGAAGTTGATGTGACTCAAATTTTTTAAACTAGAATTTAAAATAAAGACAGAATGCTCCCTGCTTAAAAGGTGCTTGCCTCAAATCCTCTGTAAAGTGAGGAATCCTTCTGTAAAGCAAGTAGTGACCTAAGTTTCAGATTAGTTTTTTGAGGAACACCTATCTACGCACAAATAAGATCATAAAACCCAAGAGAACTAGCTCGAACCTTCAGCTCACTAGAGGGAAGGTAGGTGGTGCCTTGTACTTAGAATATTACGATCCTGATATTGTATTCCATCATAAAAGAGTAACTTGAAGACTATAGATTTTCTGGTTAATGTTCTAAAATTTCTTTTGAATATACTTCTTAATGAAATCAAATCTCTTTTTATTTGAATAACGATCAGTGCAAGTAAGCATTTAATTTAGTTTCTAAGGTGCTATTATTTGGATGGTCACACTGACGCCTAAAATAAAGGAATGTGAAAGGAAGAAGAAGGAGGACAAAACAGAGATTAATTGACTGAAAATGCAGGCTCATCAGCAAGCCATACAAACCTTTTTCTGAAACCGTGTCTTTCCTATCACAGGTACATCGTTTTATCCCATTAGTAAGTAAGAACTGTTTCTCACCACTGCTCTCTCAGACTATATGTCTAGGAGAAAGTTCTTGGGAATTGGAGGCGAAATTGGCTGGGTGCCTGTGGGATAGCAATAGGTACTCCCAGAGAGTCAGAGTTGGTGCCGGAAAGTCTTTGGGACATTCAAGTAGACACTGGATAGTGTATTATTTGGTGGACTGTCACAGGACTCTACTCAGACTTGTTCTCAAGTTTTAAAAGGCATTTTGATTTTATGTTGCTTGAATTCTTCATCCTATTTGTGAGTTATTTCATGAAAGGGTGATTGTATTTTGATTTGAGGGAAATAATGACTTTTTTCTTTCACACGGGTATGAATATCATCCAAGAACAGCTCTTGGCTCTCTCTTAGCTTTTTTACATGATTATTTACCTCAGTATCTTAAGTGATGTTTTGTTAAGCTTAAAGAAAAGGTAGGAGAAAATCAGAGAAGTTATGAAACTATTAGCTTTCTAAATTCATTAGGGGAGAACTCTGCTTTTCAGCTCTGCCACACTCCAGGGTTCTTTGCAACATTTCTGAAATTTTCTTTTCCCCCTACGGACCTCAGAAGTTTCTCAGAAACTTTAGCTATTTGTCAGTTGAATTATCTGGGGGGAGGCAAAAGTAGGGAAGAGTGGAATTAGAGGATTTATAGGGTTAACAGCTTGCGAATAGGTTTGAATGGCTTCAGTAGCACATTAACTTTTGAGCTCTGTTGTAGTATAAATGGGGACATGAAATCATACTACTCTCTTTTATACCCCATAGTAAAAAAACGCTGTTTCAAAATAGTGACTGATCTCATTGTTAAAAAAGGTCTTTCCCAAAGAATTGTAATGGTAGAATAGTAAAATCTTCAACTTCATTCCAAAGCCATTGATTTACAAATCATCCAAGAAATGAAAGATATTACAGGTGATTTTTAGTAATTTTGTATAGTTTGGACTTGGATTCTGGTTCCTGTCGCTAAATTACATATTTAGTTTTTCTTTTTGGCACTTGGTGCTTTAGAACTCCCTGTATGACATCATAACTTAGGTCAACTATGCTGTAGTTCTTATCATTGACAGAGTTGATGTATTCTTGGAGAGTAAAAAACTCCTTAACTAGTTTCTCATGGCTTCTGGTCGTTACTGATTAGTTGGGAAGCCTTTGGCTTTTGTATTCGAGTGTGTCTGCAAACCCGAACACTGAACCCGAGTCAGAGCCTCAGATTCCCAGCTCAGTTGTGTTGAACAGTGTCTTAGCTTATAAATGAGTTCTATCTCTTTGTTTGTTTTGACCTTTAAAGATACATCTGTTATTAACTAGGACACCCTTTAGGGTTGTTGTGAAGTTAATACACATAACACACTGAGGACAGGGCCTGAAATCTAGTCAAGCGTCCAGTGCATGTTTCCAACGATTGATGATTTTCATGTGAACAGCATCATCGCTCGATCCTTGGTATTACAGTTTTTCCTTGTTTTTGTTTGTTCGTTTGTTTAGTTCACCCAAGGCACTACTCTACTTGTAGAACAGAAGCATGAGAAAGTGCTTGCAGAGTTACGCCTATGGCTCTGCTGTTTATCTGAAACGAATTCCCTTCAGAGTGGCGAGGTAGAAGACTGGGTATCCTCAGGTGGGAAAGGAGTAAGAACCGAACAGTTGATTCCTCCACCTCCCCAAACAACAATTTTATAGAGAAAGAGTTCTCTCCTTTCCCTTCGGTGTGTCTTTTATGGACAGTGCTGTCTGAGCCCAAATGACCAAGCCCCTCTCGCCCACTTGTTTCTGGAAACAGGATGCCTCAGAATGCCAGTGTAAGCACAAAATGTAGATAATCTCTTATGGTTTGTTGTCATACAACTTGGACTTAGTGTGCCTTCAGATAGTACTTATTTATAAAGGCTTGCCGTCCTCAAATTTCAAACAGACAGCAGCTGACACTGTTGCTCGCAGCACTTGGTATCTGCTTTTGAGTGGAGCTTAAAGTGGAGTTTCTGTTTGGACGTTTAGGAATGAACCGGCTTCTTTTGAGCACCCACCATGTGTTACGGTCTGCGTATTGCTTCAAATACATCATCTGTTTAATCCTCACAGCCACACTGGGGAGTAGCTATCGTCATCCTCATTTTTGATGAAAAATTGAGGCCTAGACAAGCGACATAATTGTCCAAGGTCCTGCATTTCTTACGTGGCATAGCCACGTTGTCGAGCCAGCTTTGCAGCACTGTCCGTGTGTAAGTTTCTGCTGTTTCTTAATTAGTCTTGTATCATACAAGTACGAGTGACAGTGGGATGCATAGGGATTCTCAAAATCAATGTTGTCCCTGTCCCGTTTAAGTTAGAGACTTGTTGGTGGGGATGACATCGGAGGCTTTGCTGTCTACAGTATGTGTGTTTATGTGAGTGCGTGTGCAGGAGTATGTCTGTGTGGGGGAGAGAGAGAGAAAGAGAGAGTGTGTATGTGTGTGTCCTGCCTTAACTGTTTGCTTCCTCGCCTTCTGACGGTCTTTATTCATGCCATCTTCTCACCGAGACCTTTCTAGAACACCCTGAGAATTGTAACCCCTCTTCTATACACACGTGTTCAATCTTCAGGTCCTGCTTTGTGCATTCTGGCTCCCAGGAGGGCTTGGTCATGAAGTCACCTGACATGGGTTTGTTCTTTAGCCCATTCCAGACTGGCCTAGGGGGATGACAGGGAGCCATATTCCAACTTCCCCAACTCCTGAAGTCATGTCCAGGATACAGTTGCCTGCTGTTTACTGGCCCAGTCTTATCTCCTTCATTTCTACCCTCAGTGTCTTTACCCTTGAGAAAGAAAAGAACTTCAGACTGTCCTTCATTTGAGAATGAGGTAAGGAAATAGAAAGGGATTCATCTGCCAGTTGTGTTACATTCCATGTTTTTCCGGTGGTGCGTTAATGGCCGCACTTTACTGTAATTTATTAATTTCTTTTCTCTATCTCCCTCTACTAGAACAGAATCCATGAGAAAGGTCCATTTTATTAACTGTTTTCTTCCCTGCACTTACACAGTACATAACCCCTAGTGGGCCTCGTTTAATGTTTGTGGAACAAGTGGCTATTTCCTGCAGGAATTATTTCATGTTGATGATTATGTATACTGCCCTGGCATCCTGGCTTTATGTCTCCCAATTCATTTTACTCTAAATATGGTTACTAGTGGCTGTTGTTTCGGTTGCAATTCATCCTTTGAAATTTTATTCAAGACATGAATTCTTAGGTGTTTGAGGTTTGTTGTTTGAAAAATTGATTTTATAAAAATGATTAGTGTGACAGGAAGATAGGATCCATAGTGCAATAAAGTAGTGCTTTTTTATAAGTGAATTTGATTTATTACCTTTAAAAATATATAATAATTTGTACAACTAATTAACTAGTATGAGCAAATATATAGTGACTAGTTATACCGTTGCCAAACTATGCTGAGGTGTTCTGGGATGACACAGTGAACCGACACGGGTGCCATGGGATATTTTAAATTTCTAGCAGAAGACACCGCTACTTAACATCTTCCAGACACTTGCAAATATTAGCTCAAGTAGGTTATAGTGTTAACATTAGATCACACTAAATATATGTGTTTACAAAACTAGATTTTTAGTGGTTGCTGTGATTAAAAATAAGAACCGTGTGTGAAAAGCATGGTAGAACAGGAGATGAGGATGCTTGTATCCAACCTGTCTGCAGGAGTAGAGAAGTCGTGCAGTGTGGGCAGGTGCACACATCCTATGAGTAAGTAACTGGGGTGTCTAAGACCTAAAACACACAGTTATGAAGTATGTATGTTATATATATATAGTTGTCAGGTTGTTAGGACAGAAGTGCTGACTTAGTTTGGGTTAATTACTAAGTAAATTTGAGATACTTCTTTTGGCCCTGGTGGACCTTGAAAAACATTACTGAGACTCGCTAAGGCCTCTGTGGAACTGAGATGTTTGGGTACCTCTGACGTAGGCTGGTAAGGGATAATGGCGCCATCAACAACACATTTTTTATGGGAGGGGGTGTATAGGAAGCAGTCAAGAGATACATAACAAACTCAAGGAACTTAAATCGATTAGATTTAATCAGCAATCCCTAGCAACTTTAGTTTCTATAGTTCTGTGAACATTATATATATGATTCATGTGTATGAATTTATTAAGCTTTGTTTTATTTATTTATTTTATTTTATTTTATTTTTTTTTAAAGATTTTATTTATTTATTTGACAGAGATAGAGACAGCCAGCGAGAGAGGGAACACAAGCAGGGGGAGTGGGAGAGGAAGAAGCAGGCTCACAGCGGAAGAGCGTGATGTGGGGCTCGATCCCATAACGCGGGGATCACGCCCTGAGCCGAAGGCAGACGCCCAACCTCTGTGCCACCCAGGCGCTCCATTAAGCTTTGTTTTAAATCTTATGTTGCTTTGTGAACTGTCTTTGATAAATTTTGTGTTAGAACTCTTGGAATCATTTATAGTTAGCAAATGTACGGAAGCCTTGTAGATCTTTAGGTCACTAATGGACTTCTCCATCCAGGAGCAGGTGTTTTTGTCTTCAGAAAGGTTTTGTTCTGATCCAGCACTCAAATTTCTGTATCCCAGATGAGGCATTGCTAACGCCAATGTTTTCAAATTGGAAAGGTTCTATGTACCTATTTTGAAAGCAGTCTTAGAGGTTTAGAACTGAGAAATTGAAATGATCTATTAGGTTATTTTGCCCCTTTCCAATCACAGTCCCTCTAAAAGTAGTTGTATATTAACTTTTGAGTACACATTGAAATGGTTTTATAAGGAGACACTTCCGCTCAGGAACTACTTGGTTACCCAGTAGTATAGTTCATATAAAACAAAAGGCAGGATTAATGCTTGACTTATTTTATATACTGTTTTCAGGTGACTCATTGACAAAAGCATGTATAATGGATTTTAATCCATTTCAGTTCTTATCCTTCTTGGAGCCCAATTGCCCAGTCTTTTGCTAGCAGAAGCCTCTTAATATTTGCTCCTTATTCCTTTTTTTTTTTTTTTTTTTTTTTTTTTTTAAAGACTTTATTTATTTATTCGACAGGACAGAGACAGCCAGTGAGAGAGGGAACACAAGCAGGGGGAGTGGGAGAGGAAGAAGCAGGCTCCTAGCGGAGGAGCCTGATGTGGGGCTCGATCCCAGAACGCCGGGATCACGCCCTGAGCCGAAGGCAGACGCTCAACCGCTGTGCTACCCAGGCGCCCCGCTCCTTATTCCTTTTGACTTGCTCTTTGATAGATTCCTTGCTATCTGATGTGTCAAGTTGTTACACGTTCGTAGGGTTGGTCTCAGTTGATTGCCTTTTCTTTGAGGATGGATCAGATTTTCCTGTTTCTTCATATGTCTAATAATTTTTATTTTCTTCAATGTCTAATAATTTTCGATATTATGGATGATAGTTTATAGAGACTGTGGATTCTGTTATATTCCTCTGAAGAGTGGTGATTTTTTGTTTTGGCAGGAAGCTCATTTGGCTCCACTTGGACTCCAAACTGTGCCTCTCATATGTTGGGCAGCTGCTGTAATCTGAGTAGTGTTCATTTTTTCCCCCTGTACTATTGCCTTAAATTTCTTTCCAGCTTAATTGAGGTATAAATGATGCACAGTAAGTTCCACATGTTTAAAATATACAATTGGATAAGTCTTATATGTGTATACTTGTGAAATCATTGCACAGTTAAAATAATGAACATGTCTATCACCCTCAAAAGTTTGCTCAAGCCCTTTGTAATCTATCCCTTCTTCCCTCCTACCTAAGTTTTTTTCCAGGCAACCACTGACCCGCTTTCTGTTGCTATCGATTATCTTGCATTTTCTAGAATTTTATATAAAGGAAATCATAGTATATTCTATTTTTCTGCCTGGCTTTTTACGTTGAGCATAACTATTTTGAGATTCATTCATGTTGTCACAAATATCTGTGTTTTATTTATTTTTATTGCTGTGTAGTATTTTATTATGTGGGCATATCACAATTTGTTTACCCATTCATAGACATTTGGCTTGTTTCCTCTCTTGGACTATTTCAAATAAAATTGCTGTGAACATTTATGCTTCCAATTTTCTTGGATAAATACCCAGGAGTGGAATGGCTGTGAGTAATAAACTCTTCCTTATCTGAGTCAGGAGTCTAGTGTCTTCTACCGGAATCCAAGAAACTGTGGCAGACTGACTTCAAGTACAGTAGCATTTCAGACCCTTTATTTATGCATTCACCTGCTGGAGGACATCTTGGCTTCCAAATTTTGGCCAATTGTGAATAAAGCTGCCATGAATATCCGTGTGCAGGTTTTTGCGTGGACATAAATTTTCCACTCATTTGGGTAACTGTTTGTTTGTTTTGTGTTTTGTTTTTTTTTTTTTTTTTTTATCATTATCTGATCTGCTTGGAGTCTGCCCTGCACATGCATAGTTTAGAGGTCAGAGATTTGGGCAGAATTTATCAGCAGGAATTGGGGGCTCCCCCTCTGTGGCTCTCTCCTTTGTAGGATTCTTCCCTTACTTTCCAACTATTATAACTCTAAACCCTGTCCAGTAAAACTGTAGGCTTCTGAGTTCTAGTCTTCTCTCAAAGCCCAGACTGGGGCCTTCCCTTTAGCAGAGAGCTGTAGGACTAGGAGACTATTCAGTGCCTCTCCCTTTTTCTAAGTGGTGACACCCTTATGATTCTGCTTTTGGTTGCTCTCCAGTGCCTTCTGATAATTGCTTTTAATACTTCATCCAGAGTTCCTAATTGTTATCTGGGGAAGGCTTGGTCTGACCTGTGCTATTCTGCCTTTACTGGAAACTGAGCTCCAATCACCACTTGTTCTTTTGGGAAATGGCATTTCAGAGCCTTTGCTGGTTGTCAGGCCGCTCGCTGCCATTGGCTTAGCCTGTCATTTCTGGGTCTTTCCTTGTCCGTATGAATCACTTGTTCTTTTTGCTTCAATGCTCAAAAGAATTGTTTTTTTCTTTTTCTAAAATGTCTATCGATTTTACCAGAATATCTTGGCATTTGTTGCTCGGGATTGAGATCCTCAGGTACACTGTGTCCTCTTTCAATATGAAGTTAAAAATCTTCTTGAGGAAAATTTTCTTCAAGTACCACCTTAGTGTTTGTTCTGTTCCTTTACGTTGGCTTTCTTTTTTAGGACTTCTGTTAGCCATATGTCGGGGCTGTTTTGGCCTTTCATCAATATTCTTTCCTTTTTAATTCTTTCTAATCTTCTAATTTCAATGTTCCAAATTTCCTTCTTTTCACCCCTCTTTCCCATGAGGCATTTTTGTGTTTATTTGACTTCGCTGTTTTCTAGTTTAGTCTTTGTTTCTGAAATGCTTTTTAAAAAAATGTCTATTTTGCTTTTGTCACCTTGTTTCTGAGTTTTTCTAATTCTGTTATTTGTATAGCTTAAATAATTTTTAAAATGTTCTTTAGCTTGTTTTGAAATAGTATGTTTCAGTGTTGAACTGTTTGTTTTTTTCGATGTTTTTTCCGATGTTTTTGAGTTTTTCAGTTTTGCTTTCATTTTTGATAGGATGTTAATCTTCTTTTTTCGTATAGTAACTTTGTTTGAGTTTTGACCTTGATACTTTTCGGATGCTCATTTTCCTTGAGATTAGTTTTCTCGAATGCTTAGAAGGCTGGGTTCAGATAGCCATTCTAGCTTCCCAGAGCTCCCTCTTTTGGTGTTTACACGTAGTGTTAAAAAAATCCGGCAGTTTGACTTCTGAGATTAGCTGGCATTGTGCCCCTTGCCCACTTTGTATGACTTCATCTTTCTTTCGTCTCTGGGGTCCATGCTCTGCTCAAGGTGGAGTCCCATGCTTTGGTTTCTCGTCATCGTGGGGCCCTTTTCCGAAAGGGTGCCCTGGCAGGTATGTCCTGAGAGTTCACAGAGACCGGACTTGACCAGCCCCTGCAGACTTGACCACAGGGCTCAGGACTCCTCTGGTTTATAGTGGCCAGAACCACTCTGGGGTCAGCCATGTTCTCACAGTGGCCCCTGCACTTTCCAGTGTATGTCTGTTGATGATTGGGGTCCTTCTGTTCTCAGGTTAGGTCAGAGGATCTTTTGCTTTCCTCGACTTTCTCCGTAACATGCTGAAAACGGATGGATCTTTTGCCTCTTGCTTGTTTGTCCACATCTGCTTGTCTTTTGAACTTGTTGCGGATACCTTATCCCTTAGTTTGTTATAAAGATGATCAGTGGGGTTTGGATTTTGCTGTCTCATTGTTCTGTCTTCATATGGAGCCTTAGAAAGATCCAGATATTACTCTGCTACCACTACCATTATTTTCCTAGAGTTTTCAAGGTACTTTTTAAAAGCGTGAATCACCCCAGTAAGTCTCCTGTGCCCCTTTGTCATCAATTTCCTCCTCTCTTGACCCTTCCCCCCCAGCAACCACTGATCTGTTCTATCCCCGTGATTTTGCCTTTTCTAGATGTCATAAAAGGAATAATTCAGTACATAACCTTTTGAGTCTGTCTTTTTCTGCTTAGCATAAGTGCTTTTAAAATTCATCCATATAGTGTATGCCGGTGGTCATTACTTTTCATTGCTGAGTTGTATCCTATATTATGAATGTGCCACGATTTGGTAATCCGTTCACCAGCTGATGGACTCTGTTTAAAGAATTTCTGGCGATTGTGATAGAGCTGGTATGAAACTCATGTGGGTTTATGTGTAGCCATGAGTTTTCATCTCTCTTGGGGGTGAATATCTAGGAATAGAGTGTCCAGGTCATATGGTTTGGTTGGTTTTTTTTATTATTGAGATGTCAGAATTCTTTATATTTTCTGGTCACCAGTCCTTTATCATACATGTGTTTTGCAAATATTTTCTCTCAGCCTGTGTTTTGTCTTTACATTTTATTAACAGTGTCAGACGTTTTGGAGCAGCGTTTTACATTTTGATTAAGTATTTTATCTTCTTTTTTTTTTATTTGTACTTTTGTGCCCCATGAAATCTTTGCCTATCCCAAGATCACACAGATTTTCTCATATGTTTCCTTCTAGAAGAAGTTTTATAGTTGTAGGTCTTACATTTGGGCTATGATCCACTTTGAGTTAATCTTCGTGTATGGTCTAAGAGTAGGCTGAGTTTCATTTTGGGGTTTTTGGTGTATATGAATGTCCATTTGTTTCTTGCAACTTTTTTTGAAAAGCAATGCGTTCTTTGTTGAAAATCAGGTGACCAAATATGTGCATAACAATTGCCTTTGACAAGACATTCGCCAGTCGTAATGGGAGGATTCCAGCAGAAGTAGGGTAGATTTGGTGAGGATGGGGGGGAGGAGTTCCCAGCCATCGGCTCCCAGATGAGTGTGTTGAGCTGAGAGCAGTCAGTGGGTCTTGAGTCGGGAGCGCAGAGAGGATGGAGAAGGTAGGAAGGCAGGCCCCCTGGACACAGGCAGTGTGGTTGTGGAGTTGCGTTGAGGGCCTGCTCTGAGGTTGGTACTAGTGATGGGGCTGCTGGTGCTGTTCGGCTTTCACCGTGTCTGGCAGTCTGGATGCAGGTGCAGGGAAAGTGGCCGCTGGATTCGTCTAGATTTAGGGCTTCTCACAGGCAAGAGAGAACGAAATAGAAGGGGTAGTTATTTGTCTTGAATGGGCAGTACTTTCACTTAGTTTGAAAATCAGAACAACCCCGAGAAGCTTGCTCCTGCTCCTGTGGCTTGCCCACTTTATTTCATTTCCTCCTGCTGCTCCCTCTGGGTACTTACTTTTATGTTTCTCTTTGCAGTTTATTTAAAAGCAGCCATGACTGTATTTTACCTCCCTCCCCCCTTCCTACATAAATTGGAGCTTCATTGTACACTGTTTTGCACCTTGCTTTGTTATCGGACCTAACACTAAATTCTATTGATTTTCCCGTTAGTAGTTAAGAACTTTTGAGTCATCTTAGTGATGAATGTGTCAAAATATTAATAGCAGTTTTATTTGGAGTGTAAAATAATTTAAAAATGTTTTCCCGTATTTTTCTAAGTTCCTTCATTGTGCATATGTTATTTTTATGATTAGTCAATTTGAAACGTTAAATTTAGTTCCGTTAACAGATGTATACTTTGTGCCCTCACTGTTTTCTAAACACTGGGGATGTAGCAGTAAATAAAACCGGCAGGGTTCTGCTTCAGAGCACTTGCGTTCTAGTGAGGGGTAATGGTAATAGTCACCAAATAAGAAAAGAGGAAAGTGTGTGTGTGTGTGTGTGTGTGTGTGTGTGTGTGTGTGTGTGTAGAGAGAGAGAGAGAGAGAGTGAGAGAATCAACACAGTGGGGCTGTGATTGTGACCCGCTGTGGGATTTCAGGGATACCCTCCTTCAGGAGGAGAGCATTTAGGCCGTGAGGACAGTGACCGCAAAGCAGGTCATGATCAGGGGAGAGAGGGTGCTAGGTAAGACAGCGAGCTGGTGCCAGAGGTCTAAGGTATGAGGAAATGCAATATTTTCAAGAAACAGAAGTAAGGCCAGTTTGTCTAGAACCTTCTGCGAGGGAGAGTGGTATAAGATGAAGCAGAGGTCAGTTCTTACCTGGTAATCAGGGAGGAGAATGAGGATTTTCTTTTAACTACAGTGGGAAACCATCGAAGAGTTTAAGTTCTTAGAAAGAAAACGAGCTTAAGTAAGGCTGCAGTTGACAGATGAGTTGAAGGAGAATCTAGAAGGCCCAGGTAGAAGCAAGTCTCAAGAAAACCCTGCAGCGTTAAATGCATCAGGTGGATGCTTAGGTTGAGGACCAAAAAATGGTTTATTAATTTGTTTTTATGGTGCACTCTAAAATCTAATCTACATGAAACGGTAGCTCCAAATTCAAAAGATAAATTAAATTTTAGATCAATATACAGTTTAAATTCCAAATGGAGGAAAGCAGTTTTTAAAGATGTGATTTCAAGTATACATTTAAAAGGTATTTTATATTTTAAAGAATTAGTACTTAGTCACCCCTTTCCTCCAGAATTATTATGCTGACACTTCAGGAAATCCAGCGTTTAAATTGGTGCTCAAAAACAAATACCTCCTCACTCGTTTAAAAATCATAGCCTGGCTCTGAATTAGCCAAGATGTTTGTGTTTTACTGTTAGTAGATTTACAGCGTACCGGAGTATGTATAGATTTCGAGGAAGGAAGGTCCATACTCATTCTGTATGGTGTTTGGATATGGAGCAGACAGGATGACTACTAGAAGTTGAAGGGTGAGGAGGGATATAATCTTGCACAGCTTTTACTAGGAAGGAAGATTGAGGGGCACCTGGATGGCTCAGTTGGTTAAGCATCTGCCTTTGGCTCAGGTCATGATCTCAGGGTCCGGGAATCAAGCCCCGTGTCGGGCTCTCTGCTCAGCGGGGAGTCGGCTTCTCCCTCTCACTCTCCCTCTATGCTCTCTCTCTCGTTCTGTCTCTCAAATAGTAAATAAATCTTTAAAAGAAAAAAAAAAAGGAAGATTTGTGTATTTGTTAGCCAAAATGAAGAGTTAGATTTTTATTATACAGACAAGTGAAATGTTCTGGAATAAGCATAACAGAAAATCATCACCCAGCAGTAGTAATAAGAACAATAGTAGCACAACTGTGGTGACCATTTAGGGGTAGAGGCAGTATAATATAGTGGTTAAAACGTCGAGCTCTGTAGGCACACAGTCTCGGATTCAAATTCTGGAGCAACTCCTCAGTAGCCGTGTTTTATTGGATGAGTAACTTAAACGTTCCAAGTCTCATTTCCTTATATGTGACATGTACATAATAAAGAGTTAACTTCCTCACAGTGTGGTAGAGGAGATGAAGTGATAATCTGGGCAAAATCTCAGTGCCCTGTCTTCTGGCACCTAGAAAGTGCTGGGTAAACAACAGTGATATAATTAATATAATGATCATTGTAATTTTGTTACCTGTTTTACTCATATCCCATAAGGCAAGTATTAATACCCCCATTTTTCAGATGAAAAACCACTTAGAGAACTTTAAGAAATTTTCCAAAGTTCACCTAGCTAGCAAATGCAAAGGCAGGGTTTCAACTCAAGACGATCTGACTCTAGAATTCATGCTTTTAATCATAACTGCATAGCATCTTCTAAAAAGACCCTTCCAGGATCAGAACTCGCGTCATCGGGATTCAGAGTTCAGAGAGAACAATTGTTCAGATAGAACAGTCCCCCTATTTTGTCTGTTACTCTGAAGATGTTACACTACATTCTCATGTCCCACTCCTATTTTAAAAATAAAAACTATCACATAAGAAAGATATTAATTTTAGAAAAATTTAAAAATACATATGCAATCAAATAAAGACATCCCTTAATAACCTCACTACATAATGGGGTATATCCTTCCTGTTTTTTTCCTCCTTTGTATGTGTGTATGTGTATGCGTGTGTGTGTGTGTGTGTGTGTGTGTGTGTGTGTATTCTTCTTGCTTTCTTTTTTCCAAAATGAGATCACACCATATGTATATGCTGTTCAGATTTGGTTTCCCTCCCCTCTCTTATTTTATTATGAATGTCTTTCCATGTCTATTACTATAGCCTAAAGGCAGCTTAGTGTTGCATTATATATGTGTGCCATAATTCATTTACCTCGTTCCTTGTTGTAACAATTAGGCCATTTAGAATTTTTACCATTTTAACAGTGCATTCATGAACATCCGTGGTCACATATCTGTTTGTACTTTCTAATGATTTTCTTAAAAGAAGTTCTTAGTTGTAGAATTGCTGCATTGACTAAAAGGTTGTTGCCACATTATTTTTTAAAGATTTTATATATTTATTTGAGAGAGAGAGCTGGAGCACTAGCAGGGGGAGGGGCAGAGGCAGAGGGAAAAGCAGACTCCCCACCGAGCAGGGAGTCTAATGCAGGACTCTATCCCAGGACCCTGAGATCACGACCTGAGCCAAAGGCAGGTGCTTAACCAACTGAGCCACCAAAGGCGTCCCCTATTTTTAAGAAACTTTTAAGGATACCTGTTCCAAATTGCCCTCCAGGGAGGTCATCCCAGTGTGCCCTTCTGTAGCAGCATGTGACCACCTCTTTCTCAACACTTGTATCTGTAGTGGGTATTAGTTTTTATCTTTGCTGGACTGGCAAAGAATGTTTATATCTTACATGCCTTTGATTACCAGTAAATACATTTGTGAACTATTTGTCTTTTTTCCATTATAAATTGCCTCTTTTTCTTTTAAGATCGTCGGGAGAAATGAAAGATGATCTGTAATATACAAATAGTAATAAAGGTATCAGAAGAAAATAAACAACATACTCTAAAGATTTGTCTTCTTTCCTTCTATGTGTTAGATTAATTATTAGGAAATAATAAAAAATAATAAAACTAATAAAATTAGGAGATAATAAAATTCTGATCCCAGGAATGATCAATTGGATCCTTTCCTTCTTGTAATCCTAAACTCCTCCTTTAATTCTGAAATTGTTATCAGTCATTGTTGTACTTTGGAACTACTTAGACTTTAAAGAAATATGTTCTTAAAAAAAAATCTTATGATCCATCAGGATCTATCCCTTCCATTTTTACTTCTATTTTAATTCTGTGCTGGTATCATATTTATTTTTTGTTTCTTCTCTCCCAATGGTCAGTTCGAATACAGTTTCTTTCCTAATTGAAGATATTTTCTGGTGGTCTGTTACAAAATTGAGAATTAGCTGTTGGTGAGAAATGGGGGTCTTTGTTGAAGGCGACTCAGGATGGTAACTGGTTAAACTGACCATCCACAAAACTCTTCTCACTTGGGAGTTTCAGCCCTGACCTAGCAGCAGAACTGGACCCATTTCTGCTTCCTTCTCTTTTTCTCTAGATTGTTCCTTGAACCTCTTAACAGCCCGTCCGAGACTTTACGCTCCAGCCTGACAGTCTCCTGCTCATGGGCTTTGTTCTTGATCCCTTTGGTGGAGGGATCTCACTCCTTGGTCCCATTCCTTCTACTCCTCCCTCCTCCCATATTTAAGTTGCTGAAAGACTATATTCTGGGCATCACCATTCTTGAAGCTCAGAAGTTCATATTCTGTAAAACAAATTGGTTTCCTATATAGTCATGAAATTCTCATACTACTTTTTAAAGTACAATTTCCAAAACTTAGATTGCGTGGATCTGCCACAGGGATAATCTATGTACGAGGAAAGACAGCGGGTAATTTTCTTCCATTTTAGGGATAAGGAATAGTTTCTTTTGGCTAGAGGTTAAAAAATCATGGTATGTTGAGGTCAGTTGAA
Organism: Ursus americanus; assembly: GCF_024610735.1. Lineage (NCBI taxonomy): Eukaryota > Metazoa > Chordata > Mammalia > Carnivora > Ursidae > Ursus > Ursus americanus. Next base: position 30,262,540 of record NC_142157.1, on the reverse strand, counting down.
TGTACTTGTTTTCAAACTTTTTATTTGTTCACTTTTTAAAAGTTTCGTATCTCACAATGTGTAAGAGTCAAAGGTTTTAAAATACATGTAATTTTAAGTCTCCTATTGTGATTTCTTATAAGTCAGACTTTAATATGTGGTAGAGTTTTTACTTGAAACAAAGGAACTATATAGTAATGATGGTTATTTGTTAATTGAGGTCCATGTGCTAACCATAGATTGTTAGTTGTTGCTGAGACCAAGCGTATTCTTACAGAAATATTTACAGATTTAAAGAAATACTTGCTGGCTGAGAGAAATAAATAGGAGAAATAAATTTTCTCTGAATCTAAGTTGGTTTGAAATATCTATTGCTATTGTGACATTATGACATTATGTGCATGATGGGTTGAGACGTAGATAAAAACCCATTTAATGAATGAAATTCCTTTAATGAATTCTAGTTTCTTTTACTAAATATGCAAATTTTAGGATAAGAAATAGTATTGATGAATTATCCAAACATTTCTAATATTTATTCATCATTTAAAAAAATAGTTTTTCTTTTAGCCAGATAGTGTATATTTGGAAGCCATATTTCTAGAATTTGATTTTCAAAACTATAAATTTCATCAAGAAGCTTTTCAAATGTAAAGTTAAATATTGATTTAGGTTTAAAGTGACACAAGTTGGATTTCATTATATTAAAGGAAGGCAACAAGATTTTCATAATTAAATTTTTGTTCTTGGCTTTAGTTTCGAAGTAAAATGTCATTTTTTCCCCCTGCAAAGTTCTACACTTATCAGTAGAGGGCACTGTTGTAACGTGATAGAAGCGTTTTGTTGCTTTCACTAACTCCCCCAACTGCTGTTGCAGTTTGGAAAGTGTTTTTAAAAGCAATGTTCTCTGTGTAATTAAAATCAGTTCCCTGTATAATTAGCGATGGAGCCTTATTCTTTGTGGCAGAGTTTGTGGGTGGTGTTATTTTTTTTAGTCGGCTCTCTTCTGTAGCCAATGCCAAAAACTGTCGCCTATTAAAATATAGAAAGTTGTATGTGGTTTATCAGCACTAAGCAATATTGTAGATAGAATATATAAAATTATAGTATGTTTCATTTAGGTGCTCTGAGCAAATTATTTGATAGGGAACGTTTAAAATTCCTGGTTCTATCTTGAGAAATAGCAGAGTTAATGTGCCATAGTAATATCTTGTGTTCAGGTACCCTGAATAATAATAGAGGACAACGAATTCTTGCCGGGTTTTTAAAAATGTACCAGCATTAGTGTACTGCTTTAAAAAAAAATTGATCTACTTAGCAAATTCTCTGTATAATTTCTTTCTTGTGCTGCTTTAAAATCATACAATATTGATATAGATATTTAACTACTAAAATAGTGAATATTAAAGCACAATTTAAGTTATACCTCTCTTTCTTAAAGGAACATAAATGTCATATAAAATGACAGTAAATATGCATTTATTTCCTGGCTACCTTGGGAAATGTTTGGGGGCTGAGAGGTTAGAGGGAAAAATCCAAGCCTGAGTTTTTAAGTTGTCAGAGGTGTGATTCATAAAGTTGTAATTTATCCGTAAGTCCCAGAGTCCCCATAAGTAGTCTAAAGCCAAACAGAAATCTTACTTCAAATCAAATTATAGATTATTAGCTATATAATTTTCAGGAACTTTAAAAAATTTAAGTAATAATTTAATATATTTGAGATTAATTTGTTTCTCTGCTTTAGTATTTATAAAAGAAAAGAATTTGAGAATTAAGAGTCTTTATTTTTTAATCTTTAGTTGATAGATAGCCATGTGAAACTAGGGAATTAACTAGCATTTTCTGCAAGAATTTTTTTTTTTTTTAACTTTATGAAATGCTCTAGTTAAGGGTCTAATTGACTGCTGGAGTTGTGTCTTAAAACAGGCCTTTATTTTCAAAGGTGAAGGAGGGCTTGCTTTGGCTTACTTTGTATATCACAGACTTTGAAAAGCACAATAGATAATTTCATGTTAACTTATTTACTCTGACAATAAAAATGTAGGGGTAAAATCTGAAAGAGGAGTAAGATTGTTGAAGGAAGCTACCATGTAATTAAAAAAAAAAAACAACACCTTAGAAACGTCCTTTATGCATTAGTCACTGTAGGTGTAATTTTAGAATATTTTAGTTGAGTTGGAGTAAAGCGTGAGCTGAAAATTTATGTACACCTTAAAAAAGCTCTCTGTCACTTTTTTTTCTCCTGTTATGATGTTATGGATTTCCCTAGAGGAAGGCATTCTCATTTTGTCCCTCCCTCATATTAGTAGTCTCACACTCCAGTGCTTTCCGTGCCTTGTGAGATAGATGGGGCCAGATGTTTTGAAGTAGCCAAATAACAGAAGAAGAATATTCTAGAAGCTGTACTAGTTTCTTTTTAGGAAACTAAAATGTGTTAGGTCAATGAGAGAAAAACTTAACGCTATTTATCCGTAGATCTAAAACTATTGTTTCCTTATTTCCTTTTACCAAAGTGAGAATAAAACAAGTTTTCATTTTGTTGAAACATTTGTATTGAGTACTTACAGTTCCCTCTATCATCTTGGTAATGATTATCGCTGTGTTTTCCCCAGGGAGGCCATCCCGGGTTTTAGTCTAGGCCATTTGTATTCAGCAAGGTCAAGATAAGTTTTATCTCTGCAGATAAGTCAAGTGCATTAGAATCAATAGGTAATAGTAAAATGCACTGAAAATATTATTGCCAGTCTCTTAATGAATTTTTAAAGCTGTGAGCTTGTCATAAAATATGCCTCTTATATTTTTATTTATTTGCATGGAGCTCAGGAGTGCAATTAATTTTACAGACATTTTAAAGAAAAGAAACTTAGGAACGGATTAAAGTAACATTTTTAGAAATCCTTAATTGCTCTGGATTTAAAGCTGTACTGATGAAGTTTCAGAGGCTAATATTTTTAAAGAAAAGAAATGCAAAAGAATAAATATTATAAGGCACTTATAAATTACAAACATAACTTGAGTTTGCTTGTTAAGATAATCATTTTTATGAAGTTGTATATATCTACCCGTGGGCTTTCCTGTGTAAGTCAGATTTCAGCTTCCGTGATTGGGGGACAGTGGTGGGCAAAAGACCTCTTACACTTATTGAGGGATGATGGTATTTCATTATTTTAGAATTTCTGTTGTAACCTAAATATATAAATAAGCTCTATGTGTCTAAAGACAAAAAGGATTTTTCATTGGTTTTTTTTTTTCTTTCTTGGAGGAATACTTCAATGGCTTATATTCATGAATGTATTAAAAAATATAGATGCTAAAAAGAGTGTTTTGTCCTCATTTTTTTTTCCGGTCAGTTTTTTGTAGTAAACATGACCACAATCTTAGGAGAAATAGCGAGTGAATTAATTTTCTCTGGAGGCACAGATTACATGGAAAAGTTGTCCACGGATTACTTACCTACAAATATCAGCTAACTATTCAGAACACATATACTAAAGAAATTATGTATTGAACTTCAGTTCTTTTCCTTCTTCAGTATTGCTGTTAAAAAAGAAAGCCTTTCTAAACTTGATGGGTTTATCGTTTGGAATTATGCTGTGCCTGCTTTCTTAATTTCCCCAAATGCGCTGTTTTTCCTTTGACTCTCATTTAAAAGATATCAGTTTGTAGGTTTTCCTTGTTTTAAAGGAAGCTTGCTTATCTTGGCTGTTAATTGAAATCAGGAGACTGAAGCCAGTTTTCATGTTGCTTTTAGGTATTATTTATCAGCCATTATTTATATGGTAGTAAATAAAAGACTGTGCTGTCATAACTGACCCTTCTAATTTTTTTGCCCCTTCTCTCCATACTTCATACATTGTTTATTTATTTAACCGTTTAAATTGAAGGTAATATAAACATCTGGCACCGTTTCTGGAAATTGTAACTGTTTTCTTTGAAAGTTCTTAGAAAAGATGGTCTTTGAGACTTCCATTCATTACTCTTCATAATACGGATCTATGTTTCCACCCACTTAGCTGCTTCTCTTTCTGGCTGAAGGATGACGATGTCTCCTTAACATGAGGCCGGTTTATTTCTTTGCTGGAGGAGATAGGTTGTGCTGTAACAAAGAGAAGATCCGGAGGTGTGCAGGGAGGTGTGCAGGGAGGTGTGCAGGGAGGTGTGCAGGGAAGTGTGCGGCAAGTGTGGACAACTCCGCTGGAAACGGGGCTGGGCTGGAGCGCGCAGGCATCAAGAGTGCCGCTGGCGGTCGGTGTGGAGCAGCTGGAAATAGAAGTTGACTCTCCCTTGGAAAGTTATCTCTGCGTGGTGGTCCTTAATGCAATTTTCAGAAAATTAGAGCCTGAAAAATAGAACAATGGTCCTTTTAAAATATGTCTAGTTTAATGAATTTACCCCCCAAATGTCTGGTGTCTCATTACTCAAAACAGAAGAGAAAAAGGAGAAATCCTTATCTACTGACAGAAAAGTACATTACAAAAAGTGGCACTTTTTTACTTTTCTTCGTGGAGAACATTTTCATTCTGCTTTAATCAGGAGGGCAACTAAGAACAAACTTGGTTTCAAAAGCAGGCAAACTTTAAAATATTCATTTTTTTTCTCCCCATAGGACTGATTTTACTGACAGAAACGAACTCCAAGTGATAGCAATCTCATGTTACTCTTAAACTTTAAAATTTATTTTCCCAAGAAAAGAAAGTTAATTTTCCCTTCTTACTTATGTTTGCCTCTTCTGTATAATAAAGGGAGACACCTAATGACGAAAAGAAAAATGTTACGTGTATATAAATTAGTGTGTGCAGGGCTTTTTCTGTTTTTCCTTTGTTCCTGAATAGTCATAAAGTAGAAGAGTCTAATAAGAGAAAGATGAGACTATTGTTTAGGGTTAGTTTTCTAAAATAACATACAGTGGGTGATTTTTTTTGTTTTGTTTTTAGTTTAAAAAGATGGTTACCTGAAAACAACATGCAGGGCCTCCATTTCTAACTGTGGAGCTTATGGCCTCAACATTTAATTATGAACTGTTGTATAGGTATTTTATTTTGAATTAAATGGGTCATGTGCAGGTATTTTAAGTACAAACTGTTTTCTACAAGTTTTCCTGTTGGTTTTGTAAGAATTAAATTTGAAAGGACAACTTATTTACTGTCACAGTAGCTACCAGAATGTTGTTATGAGAAATGATTTTATTGTCTACATAGGAGAAAGAAGCAAATGGCAGTCTTATGGATTCATGTATGTGAGAGCTGTGTGCAAAATCGTGGTATTAATTGTTATGTCGCATTCTGTGTATTTGTTTTTAATTAGCTTATTTGAAAATATAAATGTATTGTCCTAAATGTCATAAAACTTATGTGGTTATTTTCTTTTATCTTTGGGGTATAGTCAAAATCTGTTGTTTTACTGAAATCTCCATCCAGGCTTTGAATTGTCTGCCACCAATTAAAACTGTTTTTTCACCTCCCCGAACAGACTGCTTAAACTTTAGAAAGTGCCTGATTCTTCTTCTGGACTTTTTTCTTGTACTGGAAATAAGACAGTGCCAAACCTATCACTTTTACTTTGATTTGCTTCCTTTATCTTTTAGCAAATCTAAATAAAACTGTCATCCTGATTTTCAAATCTGTCTTTGAACTTCCTTTACCCAAATTGCTCACTTTCCTATCTGCTCACTACCTTTCTTTTTTTTTTTTTTAAATTGAGATTCTACATCTGATGTTTATTTTTTACCCTGTTACTACACTTTTTGGATTTTTAAAAATACTTTTACTTTATAACTTTTATTAGTAGTTCCTGCCTTTCTATAACCACAAATTTAGTTGAGAATCTTAGAGAATAATTGAGAAAATTGTCAGTCTCCAAGAATCTTTAAGAGTAATTAATTCTGATTTTATAAATTTTTTTTAAAGATACTTGAATTTGTGGGGCGCCTGGGTGGCACAGCGGTTAAAGCGTCTGCCTTCGGCTCAGGGCGTGATCCCGGCGTTACGGGATCGAGCCCCACATCAGGCTCCTCCACTATGAGCCTGCTTCTTTCTCTCCCGCTCCCCCTGCTTGTGTTCCCTCTCTCGCTGGCTGTCTCTATCTCTGTCGAATAAATAAATAAAATCTTTAAAAAAATAAAAATAAAAAAAAAATAAAGATATTTGAATTTGTAACTTTAGGAATCATCAGTAGGGATCGAGGTAGTGGTAGTAAGATTGTGGGTACCTAGGAATGTTTTTTTCTTTTACATTTGAATATAGTTCAGATAATTTCTCAGTATTATAAAAGCATTGAGTAAAATAGGCAGACAACTTCTTAGTCCAGAATTGTCAACAAAAGTTAAAAAAGAAGTTGGAATTTCTTGCTCATTTCTTTATGACACGTTGAAAAAAATATTGTAAAAACTATCCATTTATTTATTCCTAAATACTTAGAATATGAATGAGAATATGCCATGGTATATTATTAGAATTTTCAAATATTCTTCTAGCAAAACAAAAAATAGAAATGCTCTTCCTTTATCATTATTATCTTAGGCTAAGAGAATCTAAGAATTGCAGAGCTGAAGAGACCTATCACATTACAGCCCTTCTATCTAAAAGATAAGGCAACTGAGGCCAAGTGACTTGACCAGGGCTTAAAGGCTACTTCGTGACAGGGATAGAGATAGAATAAGGTTCCTTGATGTGTGCGTAGTCCACTTTTTAAAAACCATGTGTGAATTCAGTGTCCCTCCCTCCCCCTGTGAGTGCCCCTTATACACTATATATATATAGTGTATATATATATACACTATATATATATATATATTGTTATGGGAAAAGTCTAGCTAGAGAGGTAGTTAATGTAGTGTAATGACAATTCAGATCTAAAATGTATTCGAGCTAATGTGTCTGTCACCTTACCTGTCATGGTTTCCTTTGAATGACTTTTATTGTACTTTCCAATATGGCGTTTATTCAGTAGATTATGAGTACATGCTGTGTGCCAGTGGCATGCCAAATGGTAGGTCACAGATAATGTGCATCTTGACCTTTCTGTGCTTTTAGTCATTTTAAAACATGACTTTCAAAAAGAATACAAGATATTTCATCCTATGGATGTATTCAGGAGCAGCTCCTGGTTTTGTGAGGCCAAAAGCTTATATAATTTTGGAAGCCTTTGTGAAGAAAGTAGTATAAAATGACAAATACAAAAATAGATTCAAAGGCCTAGCAACTGTAGAATGGATAAATAGCTTGTGGAATATTATATGGTGATGAAAATGGTGCCCAGCTGCGCGTAGTGCAGAAAAATCGCTCAAACACAACTCAAGTAAAAGAAGCCAGACCCACCCAGTACTACTTATGTTCTTAGAGGACCCTGTAGTGGATCCAGAGGGGGTGGGGGGGGAGGGTAAGAGGAGCAGCGGGGTACTGCTGAGGTTCTTCCCATGAGCTGAGTGTGTTTGGTTATGAAAATTCATCAGACTGTATGCTTATAATATTGGTACTTTGTCTATGCATATCATATCTTAATAAAACATTTTTAAAAATCAGATATAGAACCTTAGGAGGGGCTCATGTAAGGAACCCAAAAGCTATTAGCTTCATGGTAAATCCCCCTCCATATACACCATAATAAATAAATGTTTTAGACACATGCTGGTTTTACTATAGATGTCTCCCTGAAGCTGAAAGTTACGAATTTATAATTTTATAAAATGTTTAATATGCCCATGTTTGGGGTTTTTTAAAGTACTGTTTTCAAAGAGTAGAATAACAAGGGGCTCTTGTTTTCTTTCTCTTTTCACACTTTTTATTTTAAGAGGTTGTACCTTTGGTATAAAATTTTCAGCACCAATTTTAAATATTACACCGTGGTAGATAACTAATTGCAAGCTTTTCCGTGAAAGAGTTTTGGAGCTATATACTATTAATGCAAGGCAGTTGTGCATCACAGCTGGTAAGATGCTACTATGTACTCAGTACATGTTTTATTTTGTAGGGTTTTGAGTCAGAACTACTTTCAGTATATATTAAACAAAACAATGACGCTCACCCTCATTTTGTCACAAGATTAAAATGAACAGCAACAGACTTTTTTTTTAAGTTTCCAAATGACTATTTTATCAGATTGTTTGAGTAACAAGGAACTGTTTTCATTTGGAAAATGGCACAGTATTATTTTAGATGACATTTAGAAATTTTATATTAATTAAAAGCCCCAAAAATGGACTCCTTAAAGAAATACAAAATGTAACCACAGATTCTTTTAGTAAGATAATTTAGACAGCATTCGAAATAATGGGAATTGTTGTCAGGATATTCGCTTTCTTCCTCCCCCTGTTGGGTAAGTCACTTTGTCCGTCCAGTGGAGCACAGTTACTTACCTTCCTAGCTTTCAAAATACTGTTTTGATTTTGGTTTTGTTTCTTAGTCTTAATCCTATCACCCTGTATCATTAAAGGGAATGATGCATGTAAAGAAAAATACACACTTGAATATTAAACTTCATTCCTAGAATCCTTACCAGTTCTTTACATTATTCATTCCATGACACACCTGTGAATTTACAGGACAGACTATACGGAAGCCAATCCACATCTAACAGAAACAGTCTCTAGTGGTGTTATCTCTGTGAAAGAATCACAAAATGCAGTTCCATAATTCTTTTTTTAAAAAGTAACCCGGGCAGAGAAGGTAAGTAACTTATCCAGAGTTACACAGTGAATTAGGTTTAAAGTTGGAACTAGAACTTAAGCCTAAGGCTCCCCTGTCAGAGCTCCTTCTACTGCTCCACTCTGTCATCCTGGCCTGAAAATGCTGCCTCTAGGGAAACCGTTATATTTAAACCTACAACTCACTCGATCCCGTTGGAAGGGCTCTTTAGAAATTGTGTCTTGCTCTCTCTGTTTGTAAAACATATATAAACATATATTCGATATAAAAACAAATTATTCCTAAAGTTCACGTGTTATTACAAAATTTTGTACCAAATCTGCTGTCCATTTTGTGTGTTTGAGAGACAAAAGTCTTTTGTTTATCTCCTTCCTAATTGAATTAGATCACCCTGTTTTATAACATATGGTCCTTTTAAAGGGAATTCTGGAATTCTGATATAGTGCTGACATGGAGGCATTAATTAAAGGCAGCTCTTGAAGGTTAGGACCCAGGATATCAAAATATAACTGAAGACTTTTGGGATAGACCGAAGTACTGCAACACATGGTGGGAAAACAGTGTATTAAAAGAACGAACTTTCTGAGGGAATCCTTTTGTGATGTGAATTTCTCCCCAATTTTTCTCTTTGTCCTTCTGAACACTGATTTTTTTGGTATTTGCAGAAAATTAGATATGCTAATATTAATAGGTTATGTAGTTTAAATAGTATTCATTTTATAGTACTCATCATCAGAAATGATGTCTGCCAAATTACAAACAGCTCAGTAAATACAGCCAAGTGATGAGTAATAAGTTGATTCTGGTAACCCTGGTGGTCAGAATAGAAATCATTCAGAAAATGCACACAGATGAGAGACTTAAAGCATGGGAAGATGTAACTTGTTCTATAGATTCTAGCTTTATCTGAGAATGTGAATGCATTTATAAGAAACTGCCCTCAAAGAAACAATGGCAGTGAGATGAACTATCATACCATCAATGTAAGAACATTCTGATACACCTTCTGTTATGACACTGTTTACTACCATCTGAAATACTCCTCAGCACTGTTGTGCAGTGTGGGGGTACTGGTCAAGATATTTTTGATTTCTCACGTCTGCTAATTTCCACCAGAATTTCACCTAACCTAGTATATTACATTTCAGAACAGATGATCACATTAATCAGGAAATATTTCTTGTTTTCAAATGTACAAAAATGTTTCAAGTGAATGCATTCTCCTAAATGAAGGTTTTCATCAGTTGTCCCAGTAAGAGCCTGCATAGCAGAAGGAAACAAGAACATGTCTGGTCCCGGATCCAGTCCAGAATCCCACGTCGTGCTCAGTCATCATGTCTCTTTAGTCCTTTCATCTAGAACCGGTCTTCAGGCTGTCTGTGCGTTTCGTGACCTTGAAGTTTTTGAACAGAACAAGTTAGTTACTTTGTAAGGTGTCCCTCGACTTGGGTTTGTCTGGTATTTACTCACGAGATTCAGGTTATGTATTATTGTCCCATAGCAAGTCCCACAGCAGTCCCCATTCTTCTCTAGCGTCACGCGAAGAGCCCCGTGATGTTGATTTCTCGTTCAGTGTACCTGGAGAAGATGGTGTCTGCCGGGTTTCTCCACTGTCAAGTTACTAGTTTCCAAGTTGATATTGATAACTGTCTGCTGGGTAGATGGTTGGCGAGGACGTAAATATTCTGTTTCTCAACAAATTTTACCAATTTTTTTTTTTAAGATTTTATTTATTTGACGGAGAGAGAGACAGCCAGTGAGAGAGGGAACACAAGCAGGGGGAGTGGGAGAGGAAGAAGCAGGCTTCCAGCAGAGGAGCCCGATGCAGGGCTCGATCCCTGAACGCTGGGATCACGCCCTGAGCCGAAGGCAGATGCTTAACAACTGAGCCACCCAGGCACCCCTTACCAAATTTTAATATCCACGGATGATTTTTACTTGGATGAGTTATTACTGTCCTAGTTGCTGGAGGGTAAATGTCTAGTGTCATCTGTCCTCCTACATGTATTAGTTCACATTCTACTCTAAGGAAGATTTTCCATTCTCTCCTGCTTATTTATATGTATGTTTATGTCAGTTCACTTGTGGATTTTTATTTCAGTCAATATATTATCCTCCATTAATGTCATCATTTATTTTGGTGTACAAATTGCCCCTGATTTGGCCCATGCAAGCCCCTCAAGCTGTCTGCTATGCTCTTTCCTTTATTTTTATTATTTGAGCAATTCATTACTTTCTGGCCCAACAAGGTGATCTCTTTTTTGTACTTCTCAGCTCTTGTCCTGGAATCAGCCCTTCTCCAGAGCACAGGCTCCTGTTTTTTGAAGAACAGAGTTTAGAATCCAAGATCGGGACACTAGAAGATCATTGCTACTACGCATGCCCTTGCTTTGAGATGCTCTTAGCAGACAGAGCTAGGAAATACATTTATGTGAATACACACACATCTGTATTTCCACAATTATTTCTCCATATGGAGTAAAAGCGTGAGTTCCTACTGATAGCTCCAAATCTAATTCAAGCACAGAGTTTATTCTTTTATTTGCTTAGTTCTAGAATGCACAGAAAGCAGCTTCAGAATTGCTAATTCTTGGCAATGTGAAAAACAAACCCACTAACTAGACTTAAGGTTTTGTTCACCGTTTTTTGTTTTGTTTTGCTTTGTTTTGTTTTCATCTTTAGCTTGAAGGTATGTAGTCAAAATTGTGTGCTCAGAAGTTGCTTGGAAGGGCTAGCAGAATGTGGCATTATGCTTCCTGGCCGCAGAGTTTCTGCTTGGGACGCTGAAAACAGCTTGGAAATAAACTTTGGTGCTACCTGCACAACATGGTGAATGCAGTTCATGCCTCTGAATGGCCCATTTACAAATGCTTTAATTGGCAAATATTACATTATTATGTATTTCACCCCTCGCACAAACCAGTGAACTGGGATTAGTTTCCTTCCCCCCTCCCCAACCTCCAGTATAGATTCGAAATGCATTTGTAATATACGTAGGTTATCTTGTTTCTATTTATATGTCAAATATGAAGGTGGTTGCAAACACTGGATGTATACTCAGGCCAGCGTCACAGTATTGCCACCATCCTTCACCCCTCCACTTGTTCCCGCCCACCTCGGCGGATTCCGCTCTATCCCTCAGGTCTCTTTTAGATTCGTTTTCTCTGTTGCGCCTCCATTTGATGATAAGTGTTTCTATTTCAAATATTTCTTTGTGTGCCTTTGATCTCGGTACTTCCCACATGGTGTCCTCTGTCCCCCAAATAATCAACCATTCCTCCCCAACGAGGACAAACATGCATATGTTCTCTCTTACTAGCAAATGCCCATCTTTTCTCTACGTGGAGGCTCTGTGAGCTGAAACTTCTCATGGGTGCTTGCCTCCAGAGTATTATTTTTGATTACTATTTATTAGTGTTTTAAGTTTGGAGAACCCTGGTTGGGCCAAATATCCTCTGTGTTGATGCTTTCAGACGAGTCAGGCACAGGTGACACAGCTGGCCACCCCTCACCTTGCACCAGCTGTTCGTCCCCTTCTGAAGGACTGGCCTCACCTGGGTCCCCTCCTGTCCCTCTTTTGTTTCTGAAGTATGTTCTTTGTTTTCTTTCTCCTACTTCTTTGCTTTTTATTACCATCCTTCCATGATCTCCTTTAATTTGCTTTTTATCCTTAATATGTAACTACAGTTGTTTCTTTCTTTACGCACAGTATGTAGTAACCAAGGAAAAGTATGGGCTTTGCATTCATAGATCTGGCTTAAAATGGGCTTTCCCACTTATTAGCTGTATGACTCTCTTAACCCCTTGCGAACTGACATTTCCTTATCAGCAAAATAAGGGTAATAATATCTCACAGGGTTGTTGTAAAGATTAAATGAAATAACATATATACATCATAGCACATAGCAGATATCCAATAAATGGTAATCCCTTTCCCATTTCCCCATCTTGCTCATTTTACTTTCACACTTATAACCGGATCTCTGCTTTCAAGTAACTTTTCTGAGTCTTATTTAGGAAGTGAAACTTATATTCATGACATTAATAAAAAATAATAGAGACTGGAGTAATCTTTATTGCACCTACTTTAAATACCTTCTTTAAGATTATCTTTACATTTTGTTTGAATGCTCTCTCTTATATAAGGGATACAAACTGGTTAAGGAAACGGAATCTAAAGCAGTTTATGGACTGATATCGTCATTAAAGGGGTTGCTAAGGAAAATGAAATTACTCGGGGGACTTGCCACTTTATGTAAAATAGTGTAGCTATGAACCGGGCTTGGAATTTTGCTTGCAAAAAACTTTTTGTGATCACACCTATCGCACAGAATCAAGAAAGGCTTTGTCCTGACAATGAAAAAAGACTCCATAGTAGTAGCTCTTCCCTCTTTTTCTCTTTTCTTCTTTTTCTTTCCCCACTTCTGCTGCTTAGAGGGAAAGGAAGCAGGAGATCTGAGAGCAGAGTAGATGAAAATGCAACCGAAGACTTTGCCGGAGATAACCATGAACTGTTTAGGCAAGATGAATTGACGGCCTGTGACTGAAACAGATAAGAACCCCAGGAGTGTTTTGATGCTGAGTCATCTGAAGTCCTGAGAACAATCCTCAAGAAAGGCTTTTCCATCCAAGCGAAAATTGGGGGTGATAAAGGAAAAATTAAGGATTACAGAGGAAGGGGCGCCTGGGTGGCGCAGTCGTTAAGCGTCTGCCTTCAGCTCAGGGCGTAATCCCAGCGTTCTGGGATTGAGCCCCACATCGGGCTTCTCCACTGGGAGCCTGCTTCTTCCTCTCCCACTCCCCCTGCTTGTGTTCCCTCTCAGCTGGCTCTCTCTCTCTGTCAAATAAATAAATAAAATTTAAAAAAAAAAAAAGGATTACAGAAGAAGATACCTGATTGTACCTTTAGGTTATTGAAAGTCTTTGTAATTGTAATTGGCCATTTTAAACAGAACACCAATGTAAATTAGAGTTGAAAAAATGCAGCATTTTAAATCTGAGCTCTAGGTCAGAGGTTCCAGCTCTGTGCCGAGGAGCAGCCATAGCAGAATGACTTCAGGGCTTTTTTTGCTTTTTTTTTTTTTTTTTTAAAGGAGATTTCTGGGCCCTGAGTCCATATTGTAAAATGCCCCTGCGGTCATGGTGACAGGACCCACCTTCTAGCTTAGGGTCGTTGCTCCCGGGAAAGCCTTCGCCTCTCCTCCTGGCAAGTGGTCTCCCTTGGCTTCTTCCCACAGCCCACACATCACTGCAGGTTACTCCCATCTTAAGAAAACCGTTTAAAGCCCTTTTAACTCCCATGTTCGTCAAAGCCAAGATCAACACCCCTTCTTTCTTTTACACCCAAGCTTCCCCAAAGTGCTCAAGTGCCTTTTCTTTACTTCCTCGCTCTCTTAACGTCGGCAACAGTGGTTCCAGAGTGGAGTGCACCAGGTGACTCATTGGGACTCATGTTTAACTTCCATTTATTTTTATCTAAATTTATTTTTTAAAAACTTTATTAATATTGATACATTTAACTGGTTTATATTTCATACATTTCAACGTTAATACTCTAATTCAGTTCTTCAATGTTGAGGGCTTGACTGGAGTCATTCAGCCATTTGTTTTCGGTCTGTAGCAACGTGTAACAGTTTATGTGTGCCCGGTTAGGTACGTTCGTGGATTATGTAGGTTGAACCAGATGAAATTGCCAATATTTGACAATTTTTTTACCTACAAAAGTGATGATTTCATACGGTTCAGGTAGATAATATCTAATTTTAGCTGAGCCTGCTCTCACCAAATGGAAAAGTGTCTTAAGAAGACACTCACCCTGGGGCGCCCGGGTGACTCAGTCCTTTAAGCATCTGACTTTGGCTCAGGGCATGACCTCGGAGTTCTTGGATTGCGCCCCACGTTGGGTTCCCCATTCAGCGGGGAGCCTGCTGATCCTTCTCCCTCTGCCCCTCCCCCCTCCCATTCTCACTTTCTCTCAAATAAATAAAATTTAAAAAAAAAAGAAGACACTCATTTAAAAGGCTTTCATTGCATCCTCTGCGCTAATTTAATGCAGGCACAATTGAACACTGAGAAAGTGTCGATGCTTGTTGCATGTCTATTCCTGGTACGTGCTTGTTGTGAGCTACGTTGTATCTTCAAAGTCACCATCTAACCTGATCAGGCAAGAAATTCTCTCCCCGGATTGGAAGTTCTTAATCAAACTATTTGAATTGGGTTTCATCTCTTGCATCATTGGTGTTTGAAAATGTCATCAAGCATATACTCTGCCTTGAGAGATTAGTCAATGTTAGTAGTATAAGGATGTCATTTATAACTAGAGATAGAATAATTGATGTACAAATCTATTTTTCTATATATGGAGCATATAATTGTAAAAATTTGGAGACCAGACCATTGCTTCTGCTTTTATTCAAATCTCCAATGACTTCTTAATTCCTGAATCCAGTTGACATTTTCAGAACTTTGCTTCCTATCTCTGAATTGCTCAATATTGCTGACTTTTCCCAAACTGTAGGCTTTTTTGGCTTCTCTAACAGTACTCTGCCCTCTTCTGCTTCTCCTCTGCTGCTTTTTCGCTTTTTCTCCCTCTTAAATGATAGTGTTTCTGGGGTTTCCTCTTTGGTCTCTTCAGCTCTCCACATTTGGAGGCTGATCTCAGTCATACAAATAGCTTTGGTCATAATCACAACAGGAGCAACAAAACCTAATACCCAGTAGCACTTTCTACCTGCCAAGCTCTTTTGTAAACACTTCATACACACTCATTCTATCATTACAGCGACCTGGGAAGGAAGTATATTAACCCCCCCCTTTTTTTTAACAGATGTGAAAGCAAAGGCACAAAGAGGTTGAGTAATTTGCCCATAGTCGGAGAGCTAGGAGATGGCAGAGCCAGGATGCACAGTCAGCCTGGCTCCTCGGATCGTGCTTTTCTCCATTCGCAGATACCACTAACGTGTCCCTCTTCCTCACGCCCTCGCCTCTTTTGTGAGGTCCAGACCCACGCATGCAGTGGCTTACTGGACAACTCTCCCCCCATCCCGCCCCGTCCCATTCAGTATCTCTAACACCGGGTCAGTTATTTCTCCCGCTGGTCTGGGTCTCCCACGTCCACATCTTGGTCACCGGCCTCCATCATGTGTCTCATTTCTGGTGCTCAAAGCCTGCCGGTCTTCTCAGCTTCTTACCTTCCACACACATCTCATCACCGTTCTCTGTTTCTTATCAATGCTACCTCCTAAATATTGAAATGATACACTTTACTGGTCCCACAGGCCCTGTTCTGATTTGGATTTCTGATTTTACAGTTGGCTTCCAATTTATAGTTTCTTCCATCCTCTATCTCCCATACTGTGCCAAAGCAGTATTTCTGAAATAGAAATCTGGTTAGCAGTCTACTTAATCCTTCACATTGTCTTGCCTTCCCAATAAAAATCAAACTGTCGGCCATGGCGGGTAAGACCAGCCTTACTTCGGTCAGTTACCCTTTGCCCTTACAGGCCCGCACCGCTGCCATTCGAATGCACCATGGTCTCTCACCTGCCCGCCTCTGTCTCCTCTGCCTCACAGCCCTCCTCTTATCTGCTTGCTGAACTTCTGTTTCCCTCTTCACATTAACTCATGTCAGGTTCCCTTTAACCTCTCCCGGCTGTCCAAGCTCGCTGGATGCTCTTAGCATCCTATTCCTATTTCCGTTGTGGTATTTTATCATACTGAACTATCTCTCCCACCAGCTAGGGAGCTCCTGTCTTTGTGGTTCAGGTTCCAACACAGTAGAGAACTCTTATCCTTTCACAGTTGGTCAGTTTAACACAGAAAAGAAGTTAAAGCAGGGAATTGTTTTTTAAAAGTCATACGTGAAAACCTTAAACACCATATTTCCAGTTAAAATACAGAAATGTACGTTCACTCGTCTTTTCAAGTGGGGTTAGGGCTGTTCAAGTCTGATTGGAATTTAACATTGCTTTTCTTGAGTAAACCACACTCTAGTGTATCACTTGGGATCTCCAGTTTCAGTGGAGTTAGAACTTTAAAAACTTGCAAAGTAATCAGAGCAGAATCCTTCTAGATTTTAACTTCTAATCCTTCTGGTTTATTTTTTAAATCCTTGCCCATACTTAAATCAACAGACACTTCCCCCCAGTGATTAGTCTGTATTGAGTCTTTCTGAAGCATTCAATTTAGTTTTCATTAGAAACAAGTCTCTTTTTGCACTCATATTTCCTTGGTTAATATTTAATTAAGTAACCCGGCAACAGTAACCAGTACAACTGGCAAAAACGAGTTTGAGAACATCACAACTGATTTTTTTTAAAAAGATTTATTTATTTATTTGAGAGAGAGAGAGCTTGGTGGGGATGGGCAGAGGGAGAAGGAGAGAGAGAATTGCAAGTAAACTCCCCACTGAGTGGGGAGTCCAACACTGGACTTGATCTCACAACCCTGAGATCATGACCTGAGCAGAAATTAAGAGTTGGACACTGAGCCACCCAGGTGCCCCGCACAACTGATTTTTAATAAGCACATAGCTCAACTCTTTACTCGCTGCATGCTTTGCACAGACTGGGAGTATCAGGAGATAGAGTTCAGAGCATGTTAGTTAATCTAGTGAGTCAGTTAAATGAAGGTTAACAGGTTTTTGATACAGATTACGTTATCTGCCTTTGGTTGATGGTTTTAATTGTTTTTAGCTGCTATCATAGTTTTATCCATTTTGATATATAAGAGTAAATTGTGAATCACTTTTAACCTTTCATCTTTTATGGATTTATTATTTGTATCACTACTTTCAAAAAAGACTTGAAGTGCTTATAGTAAAAGATACAAATAAAAGTTAAATTTTATACATGCAACCATTAAAAAAATTCTGCAAATTATATCAATTTCAAAAAACTTAATGTAAGAATTCCGTTATTTTAAGTGATTGTTTGTGTGCTAACTGGGCCCTATTGTACGAACCAACCAATAAATGTATTGAAAGGCATGATTGATTCCTATAGTATACTACTTACAGAAGAAATTAGAAAAACATTTTTTCCTAAAAATATCAGTAAGTTTTTTAAAAGTATTTTAATTCCCCTCTTTTTTCTCTTTACCCTCTTGCCTATGTTGTTGTTAGAAACTTTTTTTTCCTTAAGATATTTGATTATGGCATAAGGCAGCTAATTTAAGCATCTGTTTATCACTGCCTGGCTAGACTGAATGTAAAATTTCAATTGAATTACCTCCCAAGAGAGCCTTGAGCTCTTAGGGTAAAACACATCATTTTCTCTTCTCTCCCCTGGGATTGTCAGCAGAAAGAATTCATCTAAATAGTTTACATGCATTTTGAAAATGTTGTATCTACTGGACTTAGCTTTGTTGTTTGTGGAACATTGCCAATATAAATGGAATATCTACTTTGCTTGTTAACTCAAGCACACTAGTTTTATATGGTATTACAATATGCAAATAAATTGTAACAGTGAATGACTTTTGCTGATAGTTAACTTATAACCACTTTTCATATTAACAAATAAGAGATTTTCCTCTTTTAAAAATTTAATTTCAAAACCCAGATGTTCATTCATTTAAGTCATTCATAAATTACTGTATATACAACTTTATATATTATGAAATTCATATATACATTGTAAATGCTTTTTTGCCCCCTTTCTCTGGAAGAGTTTGGATTTTCTGTGTACCTTACTGTTTCGGAAGGGCTTGATTAAGAAATAATTAAACTGAACTAAACATATCAGTCTGCAGATTCAGCGTATACTCTCTGTCAAGGACTGCAGCACGGACTCAGTGTGCATGGGTTCCTGAGCTCTTAACTTGGGGACTCTTCATTCCTTCTTCAAATACAAATTGCATGAGAAAGCACCATAATTTTCTTTTCTTTGTTCTACTTGATTGCAACATTTTTGCAAGCATCATGATGAAAAAACAGACAAAAACTCGATTGTTCTAGTTTTTCTTCTGTTATAACAACAACAAAAAAAGATTGTTTTTTAAAAGTAGCACATGGTATTTTATAATTTCTTTAAATACTTTAAAATATTAAATCTTACCCTGGTAAAAGAGAATATGTTGTCAGATTATTAAAATGAAAATATTTATCAGTTCTGTCAAATTTAGGTTGGTTATTGAAACACATTGTTTTTTTTACAAAATCCCAATAGTATATGTATCTGTCAGCCCATCAGTTGATCAGTTGTCTGTTTATCTTTACTTTGAAATCTCAAGGAGTCTGAATTGGAAATAACTTCATTATTTTAATATGTTTTATTAAAATTTGTAAATAGGCATTAAAATGCAGTCTGATTCCAGTTATAAAATAAGTAAGTCACAAATAAAAAATAAAATAAAAAAATAAAATAACAAATAAAAAATAAGTCTCAGATGAAAAGTAAAGCATAGGGAAAATACTCAGTAATATTATAATAACATTGGTGACAGATAGTAACGTACTGGTGGGAGTGAGCAGTGTGTAATATATACTCGTTGAAACCCTATGCTGTACACCTGAAGCTAGCATTGTGTGCCAACTACTCCCCGGTAATAAAATAATAATAATAATAAAATAAAATACAGTCGTTAGGTATTTGAGATGAATGTTGGGAAAATTGCCTAATTGTGTGTTTCTTAAACTTGCTGTCTTTTAAGAGAATGGTGTGAAGGCCTAATTTCTGAAAGAAAGCTTTGTTATTTAATAATGGATTAGTATAGGCCTAACAGGGAGAAAAATTTTATCTATGATTTTAAATTTGGTAAGATTATCACTTAAAAGACATATTGCTGTTTATGATCAAATGCACAGGTAGGAAGCAGGGAGGAGCTATGTGACTCTGTCCTGCGGGCGACCTGTAGGGAACCGTGCTGAGCCAGGGACTGTCACCCTTTCCCAAATGTGCCTGTCTCAGAGCCTTTTCCTCTGCGCTCCTTTCTCAGGTGGCTCTGGGCCTTCGCTCCTCAATTGCCTTCCTATTGTTGGTTATATCTGTCACTTCTTTTTCTTTCCTGGAGCCGGATGTGTCCTGGTCATCTTCTGCTTTGACTGTTGCCACTTGCTTCTCATCGCTCCCCACACCTCTGCTGTTGTCCTCGCCTATCTGAAGCCATGTTTACTAAGGTTATCTTTTCCTTCCGCTCTTCCAGCTGCAGCTTCTTACCTCTGCTTTGCCCGTATCAACCTTCTATCAGCTATTCTTAATCCTTGTTAGGCTCTTTCTTATATAAATTCTCCTTCATAATTAAAGTACCATCTCTTTTTATATTTCAGTACACCCCATATCTATTTAACCATCCTTCTCAAAGGAACTTTTAAGAAAAACAGAAAGAGATGGGGTCAGTCTCCGTTACTCTCTCTTCCCCTGTCTTTAACCTGAGCTTTCACCAGCAGAGTAGGCACAAAACTCAAAATACATTTCTTCTCTCCAACTGAAATATTCTGTCCTGTATCAGTAAGGGAATTGCACATTTTTTTTAAACCTAAAATTATCCTTTCTCTTTTTTATTTTTATGTTGTCTTTTTAAAAAAGATTTTATTATTTATTTATTTATTTATTTATTTATTTATTTATTTATCAGAGAAGAGAAAACACAAGCAGGGGGAGCAGCAGGCAGAGGGAGAAGCAGGCTCCCCACTGAGCAAGGTGCACCATGCGGGACTCGATCCCAGGACCCTGGGATCATGACCTGAGCCGAAGGCAGACGCTTAACCACTGAGCCAGGCAGACGTCCCTATTTTTATGTCGTCTTAAAGTAAACTCTCATTTGACAATTAGCTATTCTAATGAAAGCTATGGAGTATAATCTAGAGTTATAGTTACTCTCTATATTTGACTTTGGAATGTCACACATTTTAAAAACTTTACCTTCCCCCATCAGTACACATTCTTCAGTGACATAATTACTATCCCTACTGCCAGCAGGAAATGTTAGTCCTCAAGAAACACATTTGGTCATAAAACAAATAAGAAAATGACCCCATAGAGTAGAAAATGATAATGTAGAAAAACAGAACAACCCAAAATTGTTGCCTAGCATTATCTCAATGCTGCCTGGTTTCAAACATAGGTCTCTGAAGTAGAGACGAAGTCTCGTTCGTCCTAGCAAGTGCAGTGTGTTGTATAAGTGAGCCAACTCATTCCCTGGTGATGACTGCAACTGGACTATTGAAAGTAGAATAATAATTTGCTATCGGTCAGTGTTGTATTTTTTTATTATTTTTTAAAGATTTATTTATTGAGAGAGAGAGAGAGGAAGAAATTTAGAGCATGTGTGGCATGTGGCGGGGGGGGGGGAAGCGCAGAGGGAGAGAAAATCCCAAGCGGACTCCCCACTGAGCTCGGAGCCCAGTACTGACCTCAGTCCCATGACCCTGAGATCATGACCTGAGCCAAAACCATGAGTCAGACGCTTAACCAACTGAGTCACCCAGGCGCCCCTCGGTCAGTGTTTTAAATTGGAGTTTATTTCCTGAAAACTTATTTTCTATTTACTTATTCAGTCACTTAACATTTATTTACCACTCACTTAAAAATGTCAAAATCATCTTTGAAAATGTAATATATGTTTGTTGAATATACAAAATCAAGTACAGTTGATTCTTGAACAACGCAAGGTTTGAGCCGCACAGATCTACTGATATGCTAATTTTCTTGGATGAAGACAGTACAGTACTATAAATATCTTCTGTCTTCCCTATGATTTTCTTAATGACATCTTCTTTTCTCTAAGTTACTTTAACATACAAAATAGGTGTTAATGGTTGGTTTATGTTATTGGTAAGGCTTCCGGTCAACAGTAGGCTATTAGTTAAGTTTGTGAGGAATCGGAAATTAGACACAGATTTTTGACTGTGTGGTGGTGCCCCTAACCTCCGTGTTGTTCAAGGGTCATCTGTATTTAATATGGAACTACTTTAATGTACATTTCTCTTGGAGAGTTTTTCTTGGCAGGCTAGAGGTATAGGCTAAGACTTTATTTAAATAGAAGTCCAATGATGTTTTGACCAAACTTCTTCATTTGCTGTATAGGAAGCCTTCATTGCTCCAGTAACTTTCAAACTGTATTCAAATTAGGGTCTTTTGCTCTTGAAACATTTTCTTTTTTCTTTGATGTACTTGTTTTAAGCCTCTACCTTTCTTCAAATGGTAAATTTTAAATAAGGGACAGTTTCTTTGGTGATTACTTCAGTGAGCCCTTGCCCACTGTTGTTATTGGCCCGTTAGATACCTGCCTAGAATTTTTGTGCCTTCCTTTTCAGTGATGTCAACTTTTCTGGAAATTCTCTGATGAATCTAAATTTAGATCATGTGACAGTTATTTCTCTCCTGAAGGTAGCAGACAAGTCCCACTTGTTCCTTAGACGTGGCAGGGTCCTGTCTTCGGCATTTGGAAGAGAGGTAATACTTTCTTAGAATCGGTGCGTCATGTTTCTTATTGCCGTCTTAGCCTGGCACCGGTTAACTTGTCCACCCACTTCTAATCGCTCGGGCTTTGGGTCACTACCATAGGAATCTCATTTACAGTAAACAGGAAAAGAGGATAAAAGTGCAGGGCTCAGGGCTGCTGGTTCAATCTTGGTAGATTGGGACCTGATTTTAACTGGAAAAAACCAAATGCACGGGCTTTGGAGTAAGACTTGCCATCGTACACATCTTTTCACTAATTGTGCGGCTGGCACGAGTTAGAGAGCCCGTGCTTTCTCATCCTTAAAACGGGGGTGACAATACCGACTCTGTAGGGCTGACGGAAAGATAACATGAGATAATTTATTGCAGTTTCTCTGGCATCTAGTGGACATTCACAATGCTGGTGTTGCTTGGTCCCCGTCCTTGCTCCTAGTTATAACGTGATAGGAATCCACAGTGTGCTTAGTAAATGCCAGCCTCAGCATGTGAAGGTAGGAATATTAAATTGGGCCAGTAACTATACTAGTAAAGGAGTAAAGATTGTACTTGGGTGGTGGAGGGGGTGGGGGGAGGGGAAGTAGAACAGGAGCACTGGGGCAAGAAGAGAAAAGGCATGGGGCTGCTGATGACAGTTCAAAGTAGGTTACATCCGTTGCTGCTAATTGGTCCCCTGCCTTAGGTTACCTAGCCCTGGAATAGAATATTGGAACTCTGTTCTATTCTGTTATGATATAAAGCTAGGTTACAATATAAAGTCTGTTTCAACCTTCCAATTTTCTAAGAAAGTAATAACAGTCCTCTGTATTGTTTTTCTCAGATCTTTTAATATTGTATTTTGGCGAATGGGTGGGAGGGGAATGAAGAGCAAAGTCAGTTCTTGCTGAAGCCTTCCTCCTTCTGGGTATGGTCCTCTAATACTATCCTGTGTCACTGCTCCCAAGGAAGAGATCATAATACTAGGGGCCAGGCAAAGACGGGGCTCTTACAACATTGTATTTTAGATCGGTTCGCTTCATGAGATTCTTGACTGGCAGGCTTCAGTTCCTTGCAGCTGTAGGACTAAGGTCCCTGTTCCCGAGCAGCTGGCTGCTCAGAGGCTGCCCACATTTCTTACTACATGTTCCCTTTATCCTCAAGCCAGTAAGGGCCCATCACATTCTTGTCATGCTTTGAATCCCTGATCTTTTTCTCTCTCTTTTTAAAAGACTTGTGTGATTAAATTAGGTGCAGTGGACTAATCTCATTTTTGCATCATCATGGGAGTGATATTTCCTCATATTCACAGATACCCCTACGCTCAGAGGGCGGGAGATTATATACAAGCAAGAATCATGTTTAGAGTTCTGCCTGCCACAAATCCTTTGGCTGAATAAAAAATTCAAAATTGATATTGATTTTCCTATAGCATTTTTAAAGGAATTACTCCATTATCTTAGCATTTAGAAATACAGTTGAGACACCCTGTGCCATTCTGAATCCCAATTATATTAGTATTTTTTCTCTAGCAAATTTAGATTCTTCTCTTTGTAAGCATATTTTAAAATTTTGAAATTTCTCTGTGATTTGCTTTTGGATGGGTCTCTCTCTCTCTCTCTCTTTTTTTTTTCCCTTTTGTGCTACTAGGCCCTTGGTGGGCTCTTTTGACCCCTTCTCTGATGAAGAACCTCAGGTCTTGTGCCAGAGTGGAGAAGGAGTGGTTGCCTGGCTGCTTAGGGTTGGAGAGGCCGTACTGTAGCTGAGTTCTACTGCATTCAACCAGTCCCCGTTTTGTTAGCCCTGTGCTCCACCTTCCCAGGGACCCAGTGCCTCTGATTCCTGAACTTTATCGTGATCTATCCTGGGCAGCAGTTGATTTATTCATTTGCATTTCTCTTTGCAGCGTTCTTTAAATATCAGCTTTTCCTTTCCCTTCAAAGTTAGATACACCCACTGATTTGCCCCTTCTCCATCTTCTAAAAACATTGACATCACCATCCACTATATTCTCCTCTCCTGTTTTCTTTATCATTGTGGATTTAACACAGTTTTAAGTTCCTTTAATAGCCTTTTTTTCTTTCTGGCAGGAGGATTGGATGGGAGCAGAGATAAATCCCCCTCATTCTGCCATGTTGATCCAGAAAGGCTCCCTTCTTTGATCATTTAATCATGATGATTTAATCTTGGCTTCACTATAAAATGCCGTTTTGTGACATAGAGGACCAAATTACAACATGATTCCTTTTTAAGTCAACTAACTTGTGAATGTATACTCCAAGTACAGCAGTGTGTTAAATGGGGGGGGGGGGGGGCACTGGGCAGAAAGGACATAGTCTGTGTCCTCAGGAAGCTGTCAGTCCTGTCGGTGTTGAGGAAGAACACAAGGAGACATAAAGGAAAAAATTGGAAGGGAAAACCTAACTGTTCAACAGTAGTAATGTTATTGAACAAATTATTTATAAGATAGACTCTTGAGTGCTCATTAAATAATGTTTTTGAAAATGAATTAGGGATGTGCTCTTTATAATGCGAAGTGAAAATGGGATGTGAACTCTTTAGTATGATTTCAGTTACATAGGGAAAAATATAGAAAAAGTGTAGAAAAATATTAAAAGAAAATGAAAACTCTCATATTAACAGTGATTTTTCCCCTTAGATTGCAGAATTATGGTGATTTTTAAGGAAAAAGTATCTTTTCATCTGTAATTAGGATTGCCTTTCCCCTCATTTTCTTCCATTGCCTTATTAACTAGCATCTACTTATATCTACTAGGGTATCAGCACTTTTTTATTTGCCTCCCCATTCCTTGTCTATTGAATATTTTGGAAAGGAGTAGATATATCTGTAATGGTGTAAAGCTTACACCAGTAAAATGTACTGACTAGTATAACTTAGTATGGCTGATTATAACATCACTTTTGCCTTTACCTTAAGACTTTTAATACCATAAATTTAACAACTGCTTACCATTTTTCCATGTTACTTCTTATTGTAAAAATAAGTCTTCTTTAAAAAAAAGTCAAGACTTGATGAAGTGTACAAATAGTCTTTTATAGCAATTATTGCTAAATTATACTTTTAATAGGGCATTTGTCTCAAAATCATGTTAATGAAGAAATGAACAGAATATTGTATCATTTCTTGGGGTTTTGATTGGTTTTGGTAGCTAGAATGTTATAAAAACAGGTGACTTTGTTTCCCCAAAATAAAGACATTTTTATTTCAGCAATAACATCTAGGATTTACTTAATCCACTTCCACCATTTCTTTAATATTTCAAGTTTTTATTTAAATTCTAGCCAGTTAACATATAGTGTAATATTAGTTTCAGGAGTAGAACTTAGTGAGTCATCACTTACATATAACACCCAGTGCTCATCACATCACGTGCCCTTCTTAATGCCCATCACCCATTTAGCCCATCCCCCCCATCCCTCTCCCCTCCAGCAATACTCCGTTTGTTCTCTATAGTTAAGAGTCTGTCTTATGGTTTGCCTCCCTCTCTTTTTTTCTTTTCTTTCCTCAATGTTCATCTGTTTTGTTTCTTAAATTCCACATATGAATGAAATCATATGGTATTTATCTTTCTCTGATTGGCTTATTTCACTTAGCATAACGAACTCTAGTTCAATCCATGTTGCAAATGGCAGGATTTCATTCTTTTTGATGGCTGAGTGATATTCCATTGTATGTATATGTATGTATCTATAATATACATACATATATACAACATACATATAATATATACTATAATATACATGCATGTGTGTACATACATATATACATATGTATATATAATATACATTCATAATATATATTATAATATATAATATAGGTATATAATATATAATATACATACATATACATACCTACATATACCACATTTTCTTTATCCATTCTTCAGTCAGTGGACATTTGGGCTCTTTCCATAATTTGGCTATTGTTGATAATGCTGTTACAAACATTGGGGTGCATGTACTGCTTCGAATCAGTATTTTACATCCTTTGCGTAAATACGTAGTAGTGCAATTTCTGGGTCGTAGGGTAGCTCTATTTTTAACTTTTTGAGGAACCTCCATACTGTTCTCCAGAGTGGCTGCACCAATTTGCACCAACAGTTTAAAGGGTTCCCCTTTCTCCACATCCACACCAACATCTGTTCTTTTCTGTGTTGTTAATTTTAGCCATTCTGACAGGTGTGAGGGTGATGTCTCATTGAGGTTTTGATTTGCATTTCCTTGATGATGAGTGATGTTGAGCATCTTCTCATGTGTCTGTTGGCCATATGTATGTCTCCTTTGGAAAAACGTCTCCTTTGGGAAACATGTCTTTTCATGTCTTCTACCCATTTCTTAACTGGATCAGTTTTTGGTTGTTGAGCTTGATAAGTCCTTTATAGATTTTGTATACTAGCCCTTTGTCAGATATGTCATTTGCAGATATCTTCTCCTATTCCAAAGGCTGCATTTTAGTTTCGTTGATTGTTTCCTTCGCTGTGCAGAGGCTCTATCTTGATGAGGTCCCAGTAGTTCATTTTTGCTTTTATGTATGACTACTCTTGCCAGGTGGGCGGGCTGAACAGTGAGCTGGCCAGACAACTACTATTTTGTGATTCTGAAAAGAACCAAGAAAACAAGCACAAATGTTGTGAGCCGGTATCATTGAAAACTCATATGCCCCTATCATGTGGACTGTGAAATCCAGTCTCAGAAAATAGAAAATGGAGGGCTAGAAAATAGTTTAGATTCCATGAATTACTACAAGAGAAAAACTCGTTTTATAAAAAGCATCACTCATGAGATACATTTAAGTAACAATTTTCCCAACTTTCAGGGAGATTGCATAAGGAAGGTACATCTACAAATCATAGGATATTGTTTATTTTTAAGTTACTCTGTTTCATAAAACATTTTTCTCTTTAGGATTCATATTAAAAAAATTCAGGTTTTGACTGGAACTGTGTGAATTTTATCCTAAGTTAGCAAGAGATCATAAAAATTGTTTTAATCAACAAATTCATCACAAAATACTTCACATTTAGGATGCCATTTTAAACATTAGAAAATAATTTTCAAATTATTTTTTAAAGTCATGCTTCATTAAGTAGTAGTGCATATAAATATTTATAATTTCTTTCAGCATGGGTAAGGCAACTTTCCAGATGTTCACTTTTTTTTTTTTTAACCTAGACTCATGATCTCAAAACCAGTGTGTAGGTTACACATTTAAAGTTACTAAGATCCATTGTATTTGATTATAATTTACTTATTAAGAATCCCTCATATTATAAACCTAGTTTCTTTATGAGGCTTTATTTAGGCATGTACTGTCAATGATATTATTTAAAGCTATTTGTCATGGAGTTTAAATACTGTAACACCATAATGTATATCCTTAAGATAAAAAAAAAAAAAATACCAGAGATTTTAAAACAAACAAAAACATTCTTGGAATGTTTCCAAACCTAAGCATAGTCCATGCCACAAAAGTAAGAAGTCTTTCTTGAATGAAGTTAATTACCCACAGGGAGCATGTTGGTCACTCTTTAAAATTCTTATACAAACAAAGAAATTAATTATCCAGTATAAAAACAAGTCATACTCTTTCTGGCAAACATTCAATTAACTTTTTAGTGCTTGCTATTTAATGTTGTTTTTGACCAACCAACCATTGAAAACTACTTTCCTTTGAATTTGGGCTTGAGTGGAAAACCATGTTTGTAGCTGTTTAGATGGCCAGTTACATTTCATCAGCAACTTCTCTCTTACAGTCTTTGAATTCAATGGCTCGTTACATTTTAGACTCACTGTGAGGTTTGCATTGAGCAGTTATTCTGTGTTTGTGCTTAGCAGAGTTAATCTCTAGAATGTATTGGGAATAAAGAAATAAAAATTCTTAAATGGGTATTTAATATTAAAACATTTCAAAAATTTCCTAGTATTGAGAAAATTTTCTGCCTGATCAACTAAGGTCTGTGATAGTTAAATTTAAAAAGAAATTGGGGGGCTCGGGGTGCCTGGGTGGTTCAGTCGGTTAAGTGGCCAACTCTTGATTTCGATTTAAGTCATGATCTCAGGGTCCTCAGGTTGGGCTCCTTGTTCAGCAGGGAGTCCGCTTGAGGATTCTCTCTCCCTTTTCCCTTTCCCTTTGCCTCTCCCCCCACCCCATGTGCACACACGCGATCTCTGTCTCTCCCTCAAATAAATAGATCTTTTTAAAAACCTTTTTTTCCCCCAGAAAGTAAGTGCTTGCATTGCTCTTCTTTTTGATATTTTGACTAATAGATATCTTTTGTATTTTGGAAGGTGTATTGTGTTTGAAAGGTATTATTGATAATTTTAACCGTTTGCTACATTGGCTTTCTTTCTCTTTGAACACACACACACACACACACACACACACCCCAAACTATTTTCTGAACCACTTGAGTGATTGCAGATATGGTGACACTTCACCCCTATATATTTCAGGGTGTTTTTCCCCCCGCAAAAAAAACATTTCTCCTGTGTAACACACTTAGGAAGTTTAACATCAACACAATATTCTTGGTCAGTATTTAATTTTCCCCACTTTTCCCAGCAATGTTATTTGTAGCTATCTTTTTCTACCACTCAGTTCAGGATCCAGTCAAAGATCACACACTGCATTTAAGTTCTGTCTTTTTAGTCTCTGACAATCACTAAGCTTTTTTCCCTGAATCTTTTATTAATGGTGATATTATTGAAGAGCCCAGCGCAATATGGGCGTGTGTGATTGTTTCCTCATGATTAAATTCAGGTGAAAACATGGTGGCAAGGATATTTCATAGGTGGTCTTAGTTTCTTTCCAGAGTATTACATCAGGAGGCACATAATGTCAGCTCATCCAGTTTGGTTTTTTGGTAACAATCATTAAGTTAAGGTGGTGTCTGCCAGCTTTTTTTCATTGTAAAGGTACCTTTCCCCATTTGTAATTAATATGTGGTACACCAGGGGTTAGTTGAGCCTATGAGAACATTGTATTCCTCAGCCTTCATTTAGCATTAACTGATGATTCTTGCTTAAATCAGTTGTTATGATATTGGCTGTAAAATGTTGATTTCCATTGCTTTCATTTCTTCTCCATGGAAATTCCTCTGTTTCTGTCCCCCTCCCGTCTCCTTGGAAGTTATTAGACTGGACTCAGAGTTCTTTCTGTATTCAATTTGTAATCCTCTCTTTATGTCATTAAAGTTTTACATATCTTGCTGCTCTAGTTTCCCCAAAGTGAGCCAGCGAACGCCCCTGAAAGCTGTCCTCTGACGTGCCCCCATCTGCTTCGCAGCACTTTCTTCCCTTCTGGAGCCACATTTCCAGGCTCACTGCACTGTCCTTCCCTTGTCTCAGCCTTGGAAGCAGCCATTTCTCATGAAGCCCCTGTTCCTTTTAGTGGGGAAATGGTAAGCAGCAAAATTTATGACTTTTAATAAGTTCGGAAGTGTTCAACTGTATTATAAATGTGTGGTTTAATATGCCTTTATCTTGGGGAGTAATTTCTTATCTATGAAGCAGGGAGGTGTTATGATTAGTTGGTATTTGAAATTACTTAGATGATCCAGAGTGTGGTGTACTGTACAATATATGTGACATTAGAATTAATTGTAGGGACGCCCGGGTGGCTCAGATGGTTAAGAGTCTGCCTTCTGCCCAGGTGGTGATCTCTGGATCCTGGTATCGAGCCCCACGCTGCCTCTGGCTCCCGGCTCAGCTGGCAGTCTGCTTCTCCCTCTGCCTCTCCCTCCTGTTCATGCTCTTTCTTTCTCTCTCCCTCTCTCTCTAAAATTAATAAATACAATACTTAAAAAATTATTTTAAAAAAGAATGAATTATAAAAGTACAATTTTCAGAGGACTACTAATATAATAAAGATGAGACTATGAATTTGAGTTTAATTATCTTTGAATTTAATTATTTTTTTTCAGGAAGGCAAAATTATTTTTTTATTTAGCATGTGTTTACTTAAGAGGTATTTATTATTGTACTAGATAGGTTCATAAGTATTAAGGTGAGTAGTACACAGATCTTACCCTTGAGGAGCTTATAATCTGAATATTCAGAGATCTGTAGTAATCAGAGATCTATATTCATTGATTTATGTCATGAGATCTTTATCCAGAGATCTGTAACGTGAGATAATTACAATAAGCATCACAAAATATTTTAAGTTGTCATGGGGATTCAGCAAATAGAGATCAGATCTGACTTCAGGTATCAGAAGAGTTTCATCGTGTGTTTGAGTGAGAGCAGAGTCCACACTACTGAGGGCCACAAAGAAGGGAAGTAGTAGAAATGGCTAAAAAGGAGATCGAAACCACCTTCAGGAGGCCTTGAATTTCAGTCTAAATTTGTTGTGAATCCAGTAGACAATAAGGGATTGTTCATTTTTGAGTAGTGTGTTTGGACATGTTCTTCAGAGCAAATGGGTGGATCTCAGTGGAGACCAGTTTGAGTGAAATGATGGGGACCCCGCAGTAAAGAGTCTTCCCTAACCAAGGAAGAGTAGGCTGTGTTTTAGTTATGTTTTGTAGTCCTAACAGAAATGAAATTAGAGGCGCCTGGGCGGCTCAGTCATTAAGCGTCTACCTTCAGTTCAGGGCGTGATCCCAGGGTCCTGGGATTGAGCCCCCCATCAGGCTCCTCCGCCGGGAGCCTGCTTCCTCCTCTCCCACTCCCCCTGCTTGTGTTCTCTCTCTTGCTGGCTGTCTCTCTGTCAAATAAATAAATAAAATCTTTTAAAAAAATGAAATTAAATCATCTTTGATAGGTTTTTTCTCTAATGTCTGTCGCCCCCATTAGAATGCACGTAAATGCCACATGAAAAGACCACGCCTGTCTTGTTCATAATTGAGTATTCTCTCCCTAGCATAGTGCCTGACACACAGTACGTATGCATCCCGTATTTGTTGACTACTTGAGCGAATTGGAGAGTCAGTAACAGGACAAAGTGAAGGGACACACAAAGGAATAGACAGACGAGCTGATTGTGCATGTGGTAGTGATGGGGAAAGCTGGAGGAAGAAGAGAGAAGGCTGAGCAGAGGCTCAGGTAGTAGACCGGATCTGTTTAGCTTTCAGTGTGGGCCTGCGTGATCTTTTTAGGAAATTTGAAATCATTGCCAGCATTTAAACCTTGGGATTTTTCTGACTTCTCTTGGAAAGCTGGAAGGTCTGGTGATCCTGGGCCTGGCTTAATTGGCTAAAGCCAAACAGAAGCAGGCTTTCCACACTTGGCATTGCCTGTGCTGACCCCAGCTCACTGCAGTTCCCTCCCCTCCCAGTAGCTCCTCTGGGACTTGCCATTTCTCATTTCACCTCCCTTGCACTGTCCTTTTGCTTGTGCTTTCCTTGGTTTTGTTTTTTTGGTAGAGTTAAGAGGAGAAGAGAAATATTTCTTATATCCATGTCTTTTAAAAGTGAAAAAAAAAAAAAAAAAAAAAAAAAGAACGAAAGGCTCTGCGTTCCAAGAAGGATGAGAGCATCTTCCTTTGTGGGTGTGAAGAGTATTCTTAGTCTTTAATACACAAATAAAATGTGTCTGTATTGAAAGAATGCAACCCAAGGGGCTGTTCATGAAACTGACCCCAGAGACTTCCCCTGTAAGCATTAGAGCGGGAGAGCCCTGAGGTGCCCTGGACAGAAGCTGACAACGGTCCGGTGAAGTGATGGACAGGAGAGAAAACAGCTGGCCGAGTGCCGCCTCTAACAGAAACAGGAGAGTCAAGAGAAGCGTGTGCTTTTGGGGGAGCCAATGATTTTGACTTTTGAATTTTTGCATTTTAACTAATTTTAATTCAAATAAATGATTGGTTAAGTGTTTTCTCTCTTTTGGCCCTAGTCAGTTTATTTTCATACACAATGACAATGTAAGTAGTGCTTGCGATCCAGCTGTATTGACATTTTGAGTGCGGTTAGCAAGGGTTTAGTAGCTAGAG
Source organism: Ursus americanus (assembly GCF_024610735.1). Taxonomy (NCBI): domain Eukaryota; kingdom Metazoa; phylum Chordata; class Mammalia; order Carnivora; family Ursidae; genus Ursus; species Ursus americanus. The sequence continues at coordinate 30,230,591 of NC_142157.1, read as the reverse complement.
ACTTCGGTGTTACGGTCTGTTCCTGAGTATTTTCTATGACATTTACGACTCAAAGGGTAAAAATACTGCAAGGCAGTAACATTCCTTTAGGAATTTAAAATTAGGCAAAAATTCTACCTTATATAGTTGTGTTTGTAAAAAGAGGTGGTAAATGCACCAATTTGAGGCAGAAAGTTAGATTCCAAAAGCTTTTTGACAACTGCCAACCAGGCCAAAGGCGGTGTCCTAGCATGTGACTTAAGGGAAATGCTTCGGGAGTGGTCGAGGAGCTCGGAGAGTAGGAGCTGGTGCTAGGAAAACGCTTCTTTTGTGGCTTGAGTGCTTTAGGATATGTAGGTGAGGTCTCTTGTCTTGTCCCCTCGCCTTTCCCCTAACGTTTCCTTCAGTGTTTCCTACTGAAGTGACTGCTTCATAGGGTCCTATCTTGAATTTCAATACTGGATGGTAACATTCCTGTTAATTATCGGAACATCATCCTAACCAAGAAGTAGAACAAATAAGGTAGGTGATAAGCCCATATTTAACCAGAACAAGATGGCGGTATAGAATATCCACTCTGGCCTAGCTCTCAGAAACCGGTGGTAACTACAGCTACGTGAGTCTTATTCAAAAGAAAAACCTTACATTTGATCAGAGAAGGGGTCCACTTGCTGATTAAGATTATATGCTGAAGCGCTCTTCTTTCAGAGTTAAACTTTGAATTTGAAAAAATAAAACAGTAAAATATAGAAAGATTTAGAAAGGTGCCTGTTTTATGAAAGATTAAGATTTCCTGGTGATTTGCTCTATGGAACCAGTGCCGTATGAACAAAGACATCGTACTCTGTTGGTCCTTTGTAGCCTCTTGACCCCCTTAACCAAACAGCCTGTTTCTTATCTAAGGCTCCATAAGTGAACATGAGCCCTTCCGTGAGTCTTTCCTTTCTCCCGTGCATTTTGGGCTGAAACTTAGGTGACTCTTGTTGTGTGAGCAGTGTTCTTGTGGCCAGCTGATTTAGCTTCCTGTAGACTTGAGTCGCTTGAATAACTTTGAGCGGTTTTTGTAGAATCAAACCCAGGTTCTGGCACATGCAGAGTACCAGCAGTGGACACAGAATCTCCCCGAGTTCACAGGCCAGGCACACTCACATCTCCGTTTGTTGCGTTGTTGTCTCCGACTTTCAGAGCACCCGTGGACCAACAGCCCTGCGGAAGGTACTGCAGAATTGTCATGCCAGGGAGATCGCTTTGATCCAGCAGTTTCCAAAATGGGAGGTACTGGCAAGCGGGGTGATTTTGGGTAACAAACAGATGAGCATTTCAGTTTTTTAATTTTAATGTATGTTAGAAAAATGTATTTAACACAAGGGTAAGGTGGGTGTGTCAGTGTAAAATTAGCTGAATATTAAGAGAAATAAAGGAATGTTAATTCAGACGTTATGCCAATACTGCAAAAAAAAAAAATTAGAAAGGTAATACGCAAATGCCAGAAATTTGGGAAATCCTGATGTAGTTGAACCACAGGCAAAAAAATGAAAAGTGAAATGACTTTCCCAAAGTTAGAGGTGTGATCTGTAATCGAGCTTTATAGCTGACCCACTGTCCTGTCCACTCTGTCACATTGTCTTCTGTTCTCTGCTTATACCTCAGGAAGAAAATCTACAGTAAGTCACTTAGTACTGTGTTCGTTTAAGTGCTGCTGTTTCAGACTAGTTTTCTGTTCCCCATCCTTGCTACATGTTGTGGTACCCTGCTCTGCTCTACTGTTTAAAAGGAAAAAATAGATTGCTACCAGCCTTAACCCCTAGCACTTGGGAAGGAAAGTTCCTGTGCCTGTCTTCACCCTACTGCCTCCTTCTCTTTGTCCAGAATGTGCAGTATGTTAATTATTTTTGCTAGTGTGGTAACTGCGTAGATGGTTGTTTACATTTTTTGTTACTTTAGGGAGCATAGGATTTTCTCAGAGCTGAGGACCTTGAGTTTATCGTTGGCTTGCTTTCCAAAAGGGTTAAAAGGCTACATAAAAAATAATAATAATAAACCAAATTGTATTAATTAAGGGTAGGGTTAAGCTGCGGTAATTAAAAGGCCAAATAAAACAGTGGCTTAAATGAGACAAGGGTCTGATTCCCCAGTGGACACTGTGGCTGGTGTAGGCTTGCAGGACAGCTGTCCTCCGTGGAGGACTGCAGGGACTCTGTTCTGGCCCGTCTTGCTCAGCAGTCCCTCGGAGAACTGACCCAGTCTTCATGGTGGAAGCTGAGTGACTGCCAGCTGGGTGTCCCCAAATCCAGAGAGGCTTATTTGTCACTTGGAGATCATTCAGAGCTAACCCGCTTCCATGCGTACCCACTCGAGCCCTACTTAGTCACGTGGCCATAGCTAGCTTTAAGGAAGGCTGTGGAATGAACTCCCTAGCTGGACAACCACAGGTGCCCAGGGTGAAGGCAAGAAACGGATTGTAAGGGACAACCGGAGCAGTCCCATGTTCATCTTTTTAGTATACACACATCCCAGGTGAGTGTTCTCATGAAGGAGAAGGTTCTCTGTCTTTGTTCGAGAGCCCATATTATAATAGCGTAGACCTGTGAAAGGTTTTTGGCCAGAGGGCGGAATGAGCAGGTATGTATTTTAGAAACAGCACTTACAGCAGTGTAGAGGTGGGAGCAAAGCTGGGAAAGACTCAGGACAGAAGCTAATAAAGTGGGTTCTGTAATCATCAGCACAAGTTGGTGCAGACTTAAACTCACTGCAGGAGGAGTAGAAAGAAGGGGATCGGTTCCAGAGGTATTGAGGCATCAGCAATAACACTGATGTACAGAGTAGTGTATAGACTCTGCCTTGTGCCCACACATAAACTGAATTCCCCACCAAAGCCTTTCTTCAGCATTTCCAACCTGCTTTCACTCTGCTGGTCCCTTTCTTCCCTGTCCCCTCTGTGTTTAAGTAGACAGATACTTCCCCCCCACCCCCCAAGCAGGGGCCACTAACTCAAATGCCTTCCAGAATGAAATGAATGAAAACAATTAAGGGGCCTGGGGGTGGGCGAAGGAACCTTCGACTGAAGAGTGCTTTTTCTATCTAAAGTGCAGCCTATATTGCCAGGTTTTTCAGTTTTAAAAATAGAAACTGGAAATTCAGATTATTCATTGAAATCTACCGATGTTTAAATGTCGGTTGCTTTAAATTCTGACCATAGTTCTTGCGTGGGATGGCTGTGAAGATAAAACGGGCTAGTAAATACAAAGGTCTGAGCAGAGTGCCAACATGTTGTAAGCGTCTTCTGTCACTAGCCAGCATCATCACTGTCTTCGTCCCCACCTTCTGTCCACCTTCTGTCCGTCCACATCCGTGTTACCGAGAGCTGCTGGAGGAAAAACAACGGAGCTCTTTCTCGCTAAAGCGTCCCTCTTCCTCCGTGCTGCCAGAGTCACAAAGCACATAATGAGCCAGGCTAATATCAAACATTTTTCAAGCCACAGGACCCTTCCTTCCACCAGTGCTTACCTGGAAACCCGCTCTGTAGGGGAGATTAATTTAGCTCTGCTCTGTTTGAAGTGGTTTTGGAGAGTTGAACAGAGCAGCGGTTCTCAAACTTCAGCTTGCTGCGAATCCCTCAGGAGGCTTAGTAAAGCACAGATTTCTGGGCCCTAACCCCAGAGTTTCTGAGGTAGTGTGCATCTGGGATGGGCCTCAGAATTTTTATTTCTAACCGGTGCCCAAGCGCCACGGCCGCCGCTGCTATTTCAGGGGGTGCGGGGAACCACCGTTGAGAACTCCTGGGCTAGAGGTTACAGTTCTATGTATCAAAGACTTGCTTTGAAAGAAAAAGAACCTGAGGAGGATTGTCACTTCCCCGCCCGAGGGGGGCGCTTCCTTCCTCCTTGCAGGCCTGTGGTCTGGAAGGGGTTTGGTGGTCCAGACCCAGTGTGAGGAAGACCGGCAGGCAGCATTCGCATCGCCTGGAGCTTTCTATGTATACCAGTTCCTGAGCCCCCTTCTAGACCTATTGACTCAGACTCTCTTGGGCACCCACGATCTGTCTTTTTAAATCTCTCTGGTTGATTCTTATACATGCGGAAGTTTGAGAACCACTGGCCCTACTCCGAAGCTGGGGACAGCCTTAGAGACTCCCCATGGCTAGAACTGTTCGCTACTCTCAGGACTTGACCTCCACCACTGACTACCTTCTGCGAAATGAAAGGCCCTGCTTCTAACAGAAGCTTCCACGGCCTTCACTCCGCCAGTGTCACTGGATAAACGGCTGCACCAGCTAACAGCTTAATTTCAAAAGTGGTGCAAGTTACAGGATATAAGATGGGTGGATGAGCCATTTGTTATGTAGGAAGGATGACGAATTGAATTTTAGAAATAGTATTTGTGGTTGATGGTCATAAATCCAGGGCAAAAGCAAACTCACATTGTCCAATGTATTAGACTATTAAACACTATTAGTCTGCTGAGTATGCCAGATTCTTTTGTGGCCCCCATTTAATTCTCATAACAACGAAGAGAATTACCGTTGTAAAGTAGAATTTGCAGAAGAGGAACCAGCTAGGAATTGGCAGAGCCAGGATTTGAACCTGGGTCTGTATGACACTAAAACCTATACCCTCCACTCCATGGTAGTAAGTATTTCCCTGACCTCTTAGAGCCCTTTAATCTCCTCCTTATAGTGAGCACTTAAAATTTGTAAACGCCAAATTTTTCCTGCTTTATTTAGCTAGGAAGTGTCTAATAAAAATATACTGTATAGTATGATGTATAGCAAATAAGCAACACTACTGCAGTATAAAAACTGCTAAATATCAGGGCTTTCGAAATTAATTCTGTACCTTCTAAACTTTAAACAGATTTAATTTTGAGTATTAAACTAAAATTAATTTTTCAGGGACATTAACACAACTACTAACGAAAAGCTAGAAATAATTTGGTGAAATTCTGAACTGAATTTAAATATTTAATTGTATGCAGAATCATGAACCAGGCCAAAATCTTTAAAAAGTATATCAGTAAGTTCAAACCAGAAGTCTACATACTTTCTTAAGTTGTCGAATAAGAACAAAACTGGGGCAAATAGTGTCTGACCCAAAATGATATTTTACTTGCTACGTAGAGTTCCTGATCTTGATAAGATAGCCGGTTGACTTTAGCTTTAAGTATCTTTGATTTTTTTTTTTATTATTTCCCACAGCCGCAGTGCTAAATGATATATGATATGTTTCGGGGGTTTGATATGGTATTTTGACTTTGGTTCCGTGAATTTGAGTAAAAAGACAGATTTGAAAGTTTAGTCTTACTACGTAGATCTTTCTAAGAAAGTGTTTTGATGGAAAATGTGTGTTAATTGTTGATATGATCAAAACACGTTTCCATAGAAAATAGAAATCATAATAAGCAAATGTAGGGAAAGGCTTGAATGTTCAAATCCATGAGTCATTTTGATTATCTTGAGTTGGTACATGAAATCTGGCCTAATCTGGAATGGTAATTTCTCTCATTGAAGAAAGTAAATTTAGATTTTTAAAAGAAAATACTTACATTACTGAATTTATTTGTAAACAAAAATGACGTTTTCTTGAATTTCGCAGAAGACATCGATTCTTTCTCTGCCAACTGACAGAGAAGTAGATGCAAAATAAAATAATGTATTTTAACAGATGCCTTTGTTGTACTTAGTGTGAGTACGGACCTAACACAATATTATTCTATGAAACTACTACAGTATAGCGTTTAGCTTGATTTTGTAGATTTTAGGGGCTGGCAACAGCAGGACATTTACCAGAAGTTGCAAACGAGTTAGGGCATGGGGTATAATTTTCATTCATCCCGCAAATATGTTTAGTTTGACTCACACAGTGTATTTTAAAAATTTTTTCTTTCATTGCCAACATTTTTAAATTGGATAAATTTTATATACCGAGCAACTCGTTTTTAGATCTTCCCTTAAAAACCGAAAGATTTGGGAACATTCAGCTTCTATTCCAGTAATGAACACAATTATCTAGAGTTGAGACTTGCCCTCTCTCGTTTGCTCAGTGGCCAGGACTCCTTTCTGTAACACATCCAGCTGGCTCTCCTTCTTGCTCTCTTTCTGCTGCTTGCTTCTGCTTCTTGACTACATGTGTCTGGTCCCCGAGGGCATTGGGGTTGGGACCCATGCTGCCACAAGGAGTCACATTCACCTTAGTAATTTTGTCATCTAGAATTCTGAAATCCTAATTATTAATGATTTATTTATTATTTACATGTACATTTGTTTGGGGAGAAATTTTTTAATATTAATAGAAAACATATTGTGCTCATTATCTCATCGTTCAGGAAACCCGTCTTTGAGGAATTGAAGTGGAAAAATAAACAGCCAGTAGATACAATAAAATGTGAACTTGGCACTATCTATGATAACTAAACCAAGTCAATTAGGAGAAAAAATCTTAAATGGTAATTTTTCTGAGTAAGGAATAACATGGTGTAGTGAAAGCAACAACAGTTTAGGATTTTTTGTCCTGGGACCAGCTACATGTCTGGTTTTATAATTTCAGTACCTTCAGTTGATCTTGATTTTATCTGCAAAATTAAGACCCAATGACCTAACCCTGCCAGGTATGAATGCTACCGTTTCCTTAATTTCTGGAAATATATAGCGAGTCTGAAGGTAGAAACTTTCAGAAATCTTTGGGAATTGGCACGTCTGCCAGTCAGAAGCTTTAGCAAACAATAGCGTTAATACAGATAGATCAGTTCACATCTTCCTCCAAATCCACATGCAGCCCAACAGTTCTAGCCGGCGGCCGCATCCGGCAGCCCAGGTCCTCTGTGGCTGTGGGAGTACTCTCTGGGGAGTAAGCTGCGTCCACGGTGCTTTTCTTTTTCTTTCTGCATTGGGTCCCAGGATGCCCTCTGCTAGTTTTTTTGTTTTGTTTTGTTTTTTCACCTATCAGGTTTTTAGATAAAAATGAAATAAGAGTGAAGGACAGATTTCTTTAGAACACCGGAATAAGATGAGGACGTCCCACAGCAGCCACATCACCTCTTTGTCCCTGTTTGCTCCAGGCAATTCCTGGTATCCTGTTTCTACCTCTTTATCTAATAAATAATGGAAGTAGAGAAATCAGAAGCATGCTCCCACTTCTAAAAGGTGGCTGCCCCATTTAGGCCATAGTATTTTAATATTAGTATTTCAAATCCTTTTTGATGAGGAGCTCCCCACAATGTACAAGCGAGCCTGTGTGTCTGTGCACATCTTCTCCAGCATCATTGCTAGCCTTTGTCTCCCGGACAGTAGTCCCTCCTGCCTCAGGAAACACTGCTGCCCACTGTGCCAGAGACAGTCTTCAGATCATCCCATTGGTGAATCATGGCAGTGCTGAAAGTGGGACAGCTAGCGTGGCATGGTGAGAAGTACACCGCATCTCCTGTGAAGTGTTCTTGCCAAATAGATTGAACTTGAGTGTGATCAAGACTTCAGATCCAGCCTCAAGCTTATAGGAAGCATAGAGGATAGAGGAGCAAGATGGAACGGTACCACGAGGATGGGAATGTGATATTCTGCTAAACAAATGACCCAGCAAATTAATGGCGTAAAAAGGAGAGGGCAGGGAACTGTTACTGCTTGACAGAGACTTACGTGACAGTTCAGCTAATTGCCCCGTGTGATTCTATTTTAGATGCCGACTCTAAGAAACCAAATATAAAAAGACTTTTTTTTTCAGTTTTTGAGGAAACTTGGATATGAACTGTGTATTAAAATTCTTATTAATTTTGCTTGGCGTGATAATGGCAGTGTGGTTATACATATTCTTTAAAAGTCTTTTAAAGATAGGTGCAGACGTGTTTGCTGGTGAAATAATATGATGTCTGTGATTTGTGTTAAGATGGGCAAGGGGCAAAAGAGAGAGATGGTTGGTTCTTTATCCTTCAGGTCTCAGTTTCTGCTCTCTCCTTGGGGGGTCCTTGGCCAGAGTTTGCTCCACCCCACTAATTTCAGTCATGCTTATTTCACAGCATTTATCATAAGCTGTTATTAAGTATCTTTGTCTATTTATTTGCTGTCTTTCTTATGACCCCAGACTCTAGACTTGAGAAGACCAGGGACTACCTCTGGTCACCACTGTATACTCAGGACCTCGCACACCATATGGCACGTGGTAGGCTTTCAGAAAATACGTATATAGAAAAATAATAATAAGTGACGGAAAATCTGATTTCCTATCACGTTTGCATTTTACTGTTCTCAAATTTGGACTTGCACTGTAAATTGTTATCATCTCTTGTAAATGCCTGAAGCTTCTTTGCTTACCTTCGTTTGGCAGGAGACAGGGGAGACAGTAAATGCTGCCTAAACTTTTGTACTTGAGAACTCAAGTATGAGATAAATATGGACATCTTAAATAGTAGCTTCTTTAATCATTGGTGCTTTGTTACTAGTATTGAAGGTAGAGTGAAAACCTTATTGTTACATCACTGACCCATTAGGCCTTTCCTTATGTGCGGTAAACACATACTTAACAGCATGTACCTGTTGTTCCTGTATGCTTGCACACGTTTTCCCTGCTCCTTAGTGCTTTCCTGAAAAATCTGTTGCTCTTACCTTTGCTCTTACTCTCCAGCAGGTGCATGAATCCTGGTTAGAGTTTAGGATGAGGACTTTTAAGGCTGCTGAAGAACTGTGCCTTCCTGAGTTTAGTAAGGCCATGGAGCTTTTAAAGCCCCAGTCTCCTTTAGAGTCTGCATGGTCCTTCAATCTGTCCTATTTGTTGTGTCAAAATGTATGAATGGGGGGTGGCTGGTGGCTCAGTCAGTGAAGCATCTGCCTTCAGCTCAGGTCATGATCCCAGGGTCCTGGGATCAAGCCCTGCATCAGGCTCCCTGCTTGGTGGGGAGTCTGCTTTCCCTCTCCTCCCACTGCTTGTGCACTCTCTCTCTCTCTCTCCATCAAATAAATAAATATTAAAAAAAAAAAAATAAGTGAATGGTTTGTAAATTGTTTCAATATAGTTCTTTCACTTAATCCAAAAATGTTTAGTTTGGATGTGACCCAACAGGAATTGTTAAGGTACTATACAAAATAGAAACTTCACTTTGAGTCAGCTAGATATTTTCCTTTATAAATACATTATTACATTATGTCTTTGTCTTATTTTTTAATATTTTCTCTTTTTTTAAGATTTTTATTTATTTATTTGACAGAGAGAGAGGCAGTGAGAGAGGGAACACAAGCAGGGGGATTGGGAGAGGAAGAAGCAGGCTTCCTGCTGAGCAGGGAGCCCGATCCGGGGCTTAATCCCAGAACACTGGGATCACGCCCTGAGCCGAAGGCAGACACTTAACGACTGAGCCACCCAGGCGTGCCAACATTATGTCTTTGTCTTAATCTTCTTCAGTTATTAATACAGGTATTCCTATTTTGACCATGTTTTTAAGTTGCATACACATGTAGAAACTAAAGTGTGGATTATTCAAAAAATTTTAGAAAGTTTTTTTATGGAAAACCTCAATCATATAAAAAAGTAGAATAGTGTAATAAAAAGCTTCACGTACCCATCACTCAGCTTCAACCCATCCACCTCATATGTAGATCTTAGCTGTAAGATGTGACAAATATAAGAAGTCAGTCAATTTTAAGAATATAAGAATTGAGGGCGCCTGGGTGGCTCAGTCAGTTAGGCATCTGCCTTCAGCTCAGGTCATAATCTCAGGGTCCCGGGTCCAAGCCCCGCATCACATTGGGCTCCCTGCTCAGCAGGGAGCCTGCTTCTCTCTCTTCCTCTGCCTACCGCTCCCCCTGCTTGTGCTCTCACTCTCTCTGTCAGATAAATAAATAAAATCTTAAAAAAAAAAAAGAATATAAGAACTGAATTCTAAAACGATGTCAGTACATCTATCGATATACTTAGGTATCTCAGTCATAGTAGGGTTTGTTTTAATAACTAATACCATGTATGGTACACACTTTCCTGTTTAACATAACTTTCCAGATAACTAAACTTACAAGACTTGTAAGGCATGTTTTTCGAAACCAGTGAGATTTTAAAATTAAAGTTTGTGCATTTTGTTTGTAAATCAAATCGCAGTGTAACTGCTCTAGCGTAATTTCTTATTTAAAGGAATTTTTTTTTTTAAACTCAGTTCTATTTTTGTGTTTATAGATTTGAGCTGTCCTGCATCTTGTTGCCTTAAACCAACCCAGGAGTGTATGTAGCTTTCTTCTTCCCAAAAAATTTTGCTTACTATTTGAGGCATATTCTTTATCTTAAAACATCATAAAGTGTTGAAGTAAGTTAATTGGCTGACAGAAAGTAACTTAATTGGATTTATACTCATTTCTCTAATTCTCTCGAGTAGCACAGGCAGTATGTTGTGTCCTAGAAAGAACTCAAGCTTTGGAATGGTGGGGAGCTGGGGTCGAAGGGTCGCCACTGCTCACTGTAAGTGCTTGAGCAGCAGGTATTTGTTGCGTACCCGACCTATGTGCTCAACGCGCGAGGGGGAGACACATCAGTAAACAAAACAAACACGGCTCTTCCCCTAGTGGTACCACACTTCGCTTGGGGAGACGGGCCATATAACACATCAGTAAACAAAACAAACACGGTTCTTCCCCTAGTGGTACCACACTTCGCTTGGGGAGACGGGCCATATAAAAAGTAACTAAAATAATATTTGATAAAATTTCAGATAGCAGTAGGTGCTGTGAGAAAAAGAAAGCAAGGAAGGGAAGAGAGTGAGGGCGAGGAGTCCAGAGAGGAGCTCCTTTTGAGGGAGTGGTCAGGTCCTCGGAGCAAACCTAATGAAGACATTCACGTGGATGTCTTTTTTCCTTCAACCTTGCAGATACCTTAGGTAAAGCTGTTTGGAGCAGAGGGTGCGGCAGGTACACCTGTGCCCCCACAGAAACAAGCTTTGCCCTTTCTAGGAATAACAAGGCGGTCTGTGGCAGAGCAGAGCCTGGAGCGAGTGGAAGGAAACAGATGTGGGGCTTGATGCATGTGAGAAGCAGGCAGGAGCCAGTTCATACAGGGCCTGTGGCAACAGTGTGGAGTAGAGTCTGGATCTGTTCTCGTCTGAAAGGAGTTTTGATCAAGCGAGTGGCATGATCTCATCTATGTTTTAACAAGATCACCTTGGATGCTATTTGGGGACCAGAAGGTAGGGGTCACGTTGGGAGGCTGTTAGCAGGCATGGGGGAAAGTTAGTTCACACTCAGAGGTGGCAGCGGAAGGGCTGACAGGTAGATTTGCTAATGGATCGGATATGGGGTATGAGGAAAAGGGCCACCTTGGAAGCCAGTGAAGGAGGAAGGCAACTAAGAAGGAAATACTTTTGAGAAGTTATGGAAGATGAAGACTGAAAATAGACTGTTGACAAGACCCTGACAAGAGCGATTTCGATGAAGGGTGGGAATGAAAGTCTGATTGGAGGAGGCTGGAGAGAGAACAGGGGGCAAGAAAGCAGAGACAAGGAGAGATGATTTCAGAGCATTTATTAAACATAATAAAGAGTAGACACTTGGGAAAGTAGCTAGATCAAGGGAAGTTTTTTATTTGTTTTGTTTTGCTTTTAGGATTGGAGATAGTACATCCTGGGTGTATACTAATGGGAAAGTCCTGGTCGAGAGGAGTCAGTTGATGGTTAAGACAGAGGGTAAGTGGAGGAGTAAAGTCTTTGAGTAAATTGGCAGATTTGGGAACAAGAGGTAGTTCTGGTTGCTTCTGCTGGTAGGATGAGCGAAATAAGAGGCATTTAAGGACTGAGAAGGAAGGAAGGAGAAGGGGGTGTTGAAAGTTGGAATAGGGAGGAGAAGTATGAAATAGTCTTTAAGAAAGATGGGAGAGAGGGGCGCCTGAGTGGCTCAGTCGGTTAAGCATCCGCCTCTTGATTTCGGCTCAGGTCATGATCTTAGGGTTGTGAAATTGAGCCCCATGTTGGGCTTCATGCTGGGCGTGGAACCTGCTTGGGTTTTCTCTCTCCCTTCTGCCCCTCTCTCCCCTCTTTCTCTCTCTCTTTCTTTCTCTCTCGGAAGGAAGAAGAGAGGAGGGAAGAGGGGAAGGGTGGGGAGGGACAGAAAGAAGAAAAGAAAGAAAGACCGGAGAGAGGGTTACCAGGCAGTGCTGGAGGCCTATTTAAAATACATGTTTCTTTGTTCGGAGAGAGTCCAGCCAGAGTTAGCTGGCTGGGTAGAGGCCTAGAGTAAGTGAAGAGTTGAGTTCACTGGGATTGGCATTGGGCCAGTTAAGTGTGGTGATGGAAAAGAGGAGCAAGACACTTGAGAGACCGCAAGACTGATTCAGAGTTGGCCTGTGGTGTCTAACCTAGGAAAAGAGGGAGATAAGAACATGAGGGAGGACTGGACACTGAATATGTAGTAAGGTCAGATTCCGTGATTTTCCTCCCATTACAGATGAGGAAACAAAAGCACAGGGAGATAAGGCACTATGCCCACCGGTGAGGGCTGACGTGGGAATTCAAAACTTGGCATCTGGCCTTCGAAACCATTACATTATATTGCCTGGGTTCACTAGAGTAGAGGTGGAGAGCACAGGAAGCCAAGTACTGACGATGACTGCTACAAGCAAGAGTAGCAAGTGGGATTACCTCGTGCCATGTGCTTCAGAGGAACTGTGGAAGAAGGGCAGGAGGAGCGGGTAGTCTAGAAGCAAAACCAGGAGCAAAGTGGAATTTACCTCACCTTGGGACACTTTGGTGTGTAGCGTATGGGAGAAAACCATGGCTCCGGTTGAGAGGGCTGTGATAGAAGTAGTATCCTAAGAGATCTAACAAAGGCGAAGGAAGCATTTGGAGAAAACCCTGGGCACATAGGAGATTCTGCTAAATGATAGATTGAGAGTTTCAGAGGGCACAGAGTCTGGGCAAGATGGGAGACCGAGTCAGACTAGGGGCTGGAAAAATACAGGGATCAGCATCCAGGTGGTGATGGATGGGTAGCCTGGGTGGTTTAGCCTCTGGAGGACAGATGACTGAGGTCATAGGGGATGTCAAGTATATGATATCCATCTTGATTTTCTCTTAGAGGGAGGTGATAATCTGCTTTACTCTAGGCTCCTTCTGGTTTGGTCTCTTCTGCAGTGTGTGGCGGTGAGGTGGACAGTGTGGAGCCCAGGGGAGCCGAGGACTCGGTAGTCCTTGCTTCCATCTTGCAGAGGGTGCTGTCCTGGTGTTATTTAAATTAACTGTACTTGGAAGCAAGTCATGTGGCCTATCCAGGCGTCAGTGTTTTCACCTGTAAAATAGAAAGTCCAGTCTTGCAGTTATTTAAGATTTAGAAATAATGTGTATATAGATCCCCAGTAGGGGCTGGGCTTATAGTGGATGCTTAATGACATTTTTCCCCGTGTAGGTACTTAGAAAAATATTTTATACATTTCTAGTCCTTTGCTCATATTTTGTGATCGTTCATTCATTGTTGCTCTTATCCTCAAGAAATAGACACACGTGCACACGTGCGGTTTATTTGCTGGGTTTTCTCCCCAACTAGATGAATGCTGTGTGAACTGTGTGATCCCAATCTTTGTTTATAATGTTGAGCTTTTCATGCTGTCCATTTTGTTCCGAGATATAAATGATAAAATGTATTTCTAGCCATCTTATACCAAATAAAGTCATATTGATTTTTTGCCTAGCATATAATGAAATAGAAAATAATCTCCTGGTGTCTATTCTGTATTATTCACAGAAACAATTTCTAAAGAACAGGTCTGCGTTTGTACAATATAAATGCCTTATCTTGTTTACTCGATAGAAACTAGCATTTTTTAAGTCAGAATGGAGATAAGAACCTGAGTTAATTGTTGTCCTTCTTTAACATAATGTGACTAAACCTAAGCTTTTTGATTTGCAGGTAAAACATTTTTTAAATAAAGCTTATCTTTTTACCAAATATTTTAAGGAAATTTGGTAGCATTGAAATAGAGTGAAATTGTTTTTGTCAATTTAGAAAGGTAATAATTTTGTTAACAGTGATTTATACTGTAGCTAAAAAGCTGTCATGAGTCTCCCAAATCCTAAAGCTAACTGACCTTGCATTTGAACCCAGATGTAATGTAAACATTCTCTTGAGCCGGGAAGGGGTTGGTCTAGTCAGTCTGGAGGATATTAGTGGTGTTCTGTTTGAGGGAAATTAGAATCCCTAGGTAATTCTCAGGAGCTCTTTTTTAGGTCAGAAGCTGCCTTAAACATTATATATTTCTTAATTCTTCCTCGGCCTTGTTAACAATGCATACTGTTTCTCTTGGAAATCTAATTAGTAAAAGACGTAATTATCTTTACTTTGAAGTAGGAAGGAAGAGTAAGTTTTTGGGGTGGTTTTTTTTTTTTTTTTTTTTTTGGTAGTTTTTCTACTCTTTCCACTTTATGTAGATGCTAAAAAATTTGATGTAGTATTCAGAGTACTGGGCTTAAACTTACATTGCCCTACTGCCTTTAAAAATTCTTACTTCTCAGTATTCCGTTACTTAGCCAAAATATTTTGTTTAAAACTGAACTAAAGACTGTTTCAGCTCTCTTTGACACCCTGCTCGTGAGATGTACTGAGCACTGTTTTCCAAACTTCAGGTCATGACCCATTAATGGTTAAGTCAGTTTAGTGCTTGGAAATCAACGTTAAAAAAAATTAAATAGAATACATCACTCACAGTAAGGGATGGAAATTGTCACGTGACACTTTTGTTGTATTTATTACATGTATGGTGTGTAAGTATGAAAAATGTATATATACTTCATACTGTAGGTCACCTTCAAAATTTGAAAACTGTTGCTACAAAGAGTATTTCAGGTAAAGATTTCATTTTTTTTATTTTAAAATATTGAACTTTCAGCTAGACGGCTAATACTATTATTAGTTGGATATTTTAGAAAAAAAGACAGTAAAGGGTTTTTTTTAACTACATATTTTTTAAAAAGTGATTTTTAGTTTCTGGTTCTGACATTGTCATATGATCAAAAGCTGAAGTGTCAGAGCTACCCAAAAGTCATGCTTCTCTTAATTCAAGAAACATTTATTAAGGCTCTCATGCTAGCTAATAAGTCTGTTGACCTATATAAGGTACAATTCTCCATCTCCAATAAGTCACAAATTTTTGTCAGACTCATGTTGAAATACATCTGTTCATATTTGTTTTAATTTTTTTCTCCTTAAAAATGGTGACCTGTTTACTTAATAAATTGACTTTCAGTATCCAAGGTCATAGGAATTTTAAAAAGAAATATTTGCTTCTGGAATCTTGTCGGATTTCTCAAGGCTATAACTGAGTATTTCTTCATACTCGAATTTTTTCTTTTCATTAAATAAATGAACTATCATTGAACCAATGTTAATTGTTAAAAAGTTTTGGACTTGTTTGTATTTGGGTCCTAATTTGGTGGATATCCTGGTTACTTTTTCTGCAATCAGGTGAGGACCAGTTTGTGAGTTTTAAACATGGAGGGTTTTCCCAGTGGGATATTTGCTCTGTCTTAATCCCATCCCTTAATGTTGCCAAACCTCTGGTTTCCTCTTCTGTAGAACACAGATGGTAATCAAGTCAAACTCCAAATAACAAATAGATGTCTCAGTATCTAATTTAAAATAATCCAGTACTCAAATCCTGAAGACATTCCAAATCACGATGTGCTGATTTATAATACGGATCATAATGTTTTATGGACAGAGAACTGAGATGCCTGCCTGGAGGTCGAGACTTGACCGTTGGCTCAGAACGGT
This sequence comes from Ursus americanus, assembly GCF_024610735.1. Classification (NCBI taxonomy): domain Eukaryota; kingdom Metazoa; phylum Chordata; class Mammalia; order Carnivora; family Ursidae; genus Ursus; species Ursus americanus. The sequence continues at coordinate 30,214,894 of NC_142157.1, read as the reverse complement.
GGTTGTCCTCTGTCCTCACTTAAGTCATTGGTTGTAAAACAGATGGCTAGTAGTCCCTCTCTCGTAGTTTATGACTTAGTTATTAGTGTTTCAAGTGTGTGTTTTGACTACCTAACTCCAGTTGTACATCCCAGAACATGTAAAAGGTATTCGATCTTCAAGCAGTGTTACAGAATAATGATGCTCCTCCTTGGAACGTTTAGAAATCACCTCGAGTGCATGTATCACTTTGAGAGAACAAGAGCAGATTGCAGTGCATAATTGGAACGGTGCATTGGCCTGTCATAAATAATAGGTTTATTAGAGAACTTGTATCTCCCAGCTTACACATTTGAACCACCTAGAAACACTAGTTTCTCTGAAGGTGTGTAAAGCTTCTGCGTAAGATTTCTGGTCTGCCCACCAAACAGTTAATTTCCCCATACTATCTTTAGTAAAAGTTTTGCTTTCTCTGTGAGTAAACAGAAGTCGTTAAAATGAGCAACTGTGTTCAAATCCTATTATGATTATGACAGCCATCTCCAATAGCAAAAGAGTTCACCGTGAAAGCTGATATTCTATATCCTTGATTCATGGCATGTGAACAAAAATAAAGAGTCATAAGAGCAGGGTATCAGATATAATTGAAAATTGCTTTGTGTCACATCTTAAATAATGATATATAGTTTGGCTTCTTATTAACCTTTTTGTTAGAAGTTTTATATGCATGTGTCATGAAAATGGACTCCTGTGTACTTTGGAGGGGGTTTATTATCTGTAATCTGTAATATTACTTGCATGAAAACTCATGCTGATTCTTATTGTTCCAGTTTTGCCACATCTTTATGTTTAAAATGCTCAAAAGGATCTTAATTATTTTTTCTGACTTTATTTTTGAAGTTAGCATGACTGTCTGCTGTGGAGCAAAAAAGCCTTTTTTTTTTTCTTCCAGCCTAGTTGTTACATCAGTTTCTAGTTGCTTTGGGTGTTCATCCTGAATTAAACACAATAGTTGATGCATGGTTTTAATTTTTTAAGAGGACCTTCCTGCTTTAAATGCAATCAAAATATGGACTCCCTTCCCTAATTTTTTGGATTCCCGTACAAACACTGCAGTGGTTGATAGTCTGCGGTATTGGAATAAATGGGGAAGGAATTGAATTTTTGCACACATGATTGACTTTTTATATAAAAACCAAGGTTAGATATCTTGAATAAGAAATTTGTATAGAGGGGCGCCTGGGTGGCGCAGTCGTTAAGCGTCTGCCTTCGGCTCAGGGCGTGATCCCGGCGTTATGGGATCGAGTCCCACATCAGGCTCTTCCGCTGGGAGCCTGCTTCTTCCTCTCCCACTCCCCCTGCTTGTGTTCCCTCTCTGGCTGGCTGTCTCTCTCTGTTAAAGAAATAAAATCTAAAAAAAAAAAAATTTGTATAGAACTGACATTTGGTATAAAGTAATAATGAAACTGCTTATTTTCACTTTGAAAAAAAAGGGACAGCCCAAGGTATAAAGTATGTGTCATAGTCGAATTTTATAAATGTTGATAGAAACAGGAAAACGAAGACAGTTGAACTATGCAGTTGGCAATATTTAGACTATAATTTCATTTAAAAAAATGTTGAATACCCTCATGCCATTAAAAAGAAAGCATTCAGGGTCTTGACTGCCAACGAGAATAAGTTTGAATATATCATTCTTAGACAGTGTTTATTATTTACTGTTCTGTATTCAGTGCTGGGGTATTTGAGAGTCAAGGTAGAAACAGAAAGCCAAAGCTGATGTTTTGGTAGAATACACCAAGTTTGTTTTATTTTGGGCTAACTTGATGAGAAAATGTATTGGCACAATAACATTGAAGAAAGCAACAGTTCTCTGCTAGCATGTTTCGATTTTGAAGTACATCGGAGTGGCCTAAGCTTTTTGTCCTGTTAATGTAGGTTTGACATGGTATCGGTGCTTCATTTATCATTTAGGAGTTTGAAATTCCTTGTGAGCCTTGCTTGTTAAGTCCGATGGCCTGCGTACCAAACAATAACAAACATAGGACTCAGCATGCAGGTCACTTACACATCTTTACGGGGTATGTCTGCCATTTTCTCTCGAGCCTTTTTCAACACTAAACTCATTTCTCTTGGTTGAAGTTAAGAGTTCACTATCTTGGCGGTGGTGCTATTAGCAAGATCAGGTGTTCTTTAAAAAATCTGTTCTTTTTTTCTTTTAAAATATGTATAATGTTACAGAAAAATTGGAAAGTGAAAAAGGAAAACACCTACAACATCATCACGCCATCACTATCTGTGCTTGCTTGTGTGTGTGTGTGTGTGTGTGTGTGTGTGTGGCAGAGAAGGGAGATCAATGTTAAAATTTAGAGGAAAATCCCTAGTTCTCTAGTTGTCATATTAGTTTCATTCTATCATAGGACACAAGTGTGTCCAAATCTCATTTAAAAGATAAGCTATTCAGAAATTATAGGTTGCTGAAGATTCTGCTTTTTGGATAATCATGTCAGTTTAGTTTCCTGATACCTTATCTTACTACTGTTTCATGCTTCTGAGAGTGAGAAATACCCTAGAGTCATAATGTTCAAACTGTAATTTTTTTAAAAAGTCATTTGTTCAAATGCATAGGGCACCAAATTTTAACCCTCAGGAGATCACCGAGATATTAACTAATACTGACAACCCAGTATGTTTCCTGTGAACCTTGGGATAAAGCTCTTGTTATTTTTGATTAGTTTTAAACTCCACAAATGGGTAATTGACTAGAATTGTAGTTCTTTATTGACCTTTTGAAGAGTTTTGTACCCTACATGTTTGCTCCCATAAAAGTGAACAAGGATGTGTGTGTGCGTGTGACACCCTCAGTTGCCGGCCTGGCAAGGTGCTGGCATGTCACCTCAGCATAGACTTTCCATCTTGCTTAGTGCTCATCTTGGCTCCATTGTAAAATAGCAGGTAAAACGATCTCAATATATTTTGTCATGATGACCTTGGAATATGGTGGTTTTAGCTTCTTTTATAAATATGGAATGCTTTTTGTCTGACTTGATTCATATTATGTCGTTATGAATAATTAATTGTGGTAACAAAGTTTTCTTGAAAACCCAAACTTATTATTTCAGTACCTTGATTAATTTAATTGACAAATACCCGAGTTTACAAAGTAAGCTGTTAAAACTGTTAAATAATGCCTTCAATAGTTATGTATAAATTTTTGCTTTAAAAAGGATTTTATTGTTTATAATGTTTATAAATATTGAAAATCTCTGATATAAAGAAAGCAGAAATGACAATTATAGATATCCTTTTGATTTAAAAAATTGTCCTGTGGAAATAATTTCTTAAGTAAACCAACCATATCAGTGATAGATATTACTGATCTGAATGAGGAACAGTGATTTAATTTATAGCCATTCTGTGTGTGATCTAAATAATTTTATGGTATCATCCCTCTTTATTTATGGCCTCAATGGGTTATTTATCTTGTAATATATCAAGACTCCTTTCTTTTATTAAAGCGAGAAAAGGGGGGTTAGCTACCATAGCATCGTATGTCCTGTAGATGTTCAGTAAGTGCTGTCTTACTTGGCTGAATAAAAGTTAAACTTCATTCATTCAGAATTTTGATGATTGATCTGGGCTGAAAAGTATTCTTCCACCACCCTAATTAGGAAAAGTGTTTCTGGGTACATTAAATTACAAACAGAATTACAGAGTGCTTATATTTTGCCAATTAAAAAAACCCAAACTATTTTTTAAAAACTTTATGATACTAGTTTTTAATATATGAGGCATCATTGCTGCTTATTATATATGAGTTATTTCTATTTATGAAGTAGGTTCAGCAGCATGTCTACCTAAGATCTTTGAAAATCTGTACAATTGCTCTGGTCATTTGAAATTGAAGCAAACACTGTCTTTAAAATGTATCCTCCGTTACATGTATTCACTAATTCTATGCCTTCTTCCTTTTTAGTTTCTAAATTTGAGCGCATTATGTCTGAAATAAAAATGTCAGTTCTTTGTGAAGTAAAAGACTAATAAGTGGTATTTTTAAAACTTTACTTCTTTTTAATCGTGAGTGCATTAATTTTATTTTGTCAGCTTATTGCAACATTTTAATATTGACATTCTCAGAGAATTAACGATAATGTCCTTTTGGGTTCAATATTATCGATGACAGTAAGTTAGATGTTGAGGGTTCACAGGTAGAAATGGCCCACCACTGAAAACACTACAGAGAGGGAGACAGACACAGAAAAAGACAAGCACATTATAACACCTGTGGAAAGATAAACTGAGGCCTATTAAAATTCTTAAGAGTTCATTCTAAGCAAAAATTGATTCGAATCAGGCAGCATGTTATCTAGCAAGTAGAAAGGAGCTCCGAGGAGCTGTACAGAATGAGACTGTGATAGCCAGAAGGGAGCAGGAACAGAGAAATTGTACGAGGCAAAAACGCGTGTTGGTTGTTGTAAGGTAACTTTCCTTTAGGAGGGGGCAGGGGTCTGTCAGGCAGATGACCTAGCTAGTGCTGATCACGAGTTTCCTGACTGACTGGTTGAAGGTTCTATTTCTGGGAGAGCCATACTGTCATTAAGTATCAATTTGGTGACATGGGGCTTAAGCATAAGCAACTCCATTTTGGACCTGTTGTCTTATTTTTTTTTAACAAATGATAACAGTGTGGCTTATCAAAGGATAGAGATGAAATGCATAGGTCCTTTGTAAGTATGGTGAAGGGGCACTCGTTCAAACCGAAGATTCAGAGGTTTTAATGAAGTCTAGCGTATCAGTTATCTCTGTCGTGGATCATGCCTTTGGTGTTGTATCTAAAAAGTCATCACTGTGCCCAAGGTCATGTAGGTTTTCTCCTGTGTGATCTTCTGGGTGTTTATAGTTTCGTGTCTTACATTTAGGTCTGTGAACATGTGAGTTAATTTTTGTGATGAGTGTGAGTCTGCGTCTAATTCATTTTCTGCATGTGGTTGTCCAGGTGTTCAGCACCATCTGTTGAGAAGACCGTCTCTGCTCCGTCGTATTGCTTTTGCTCTCTTACCAAAGATCAATTGACTATTTTTATGGGAGTCTATTTTCAGAGAAGTTTTTCTGAATTAATGTTATATTCTCAACCTTTAAAATCCACAAGGTTAACATTAATTTTGAATGGTATCGAAGGTAAGCGCGCCAAGGAGAGGATAATGAACACAGATTCTTTTGTCCCTGCTGATACATGCTGGCCATGCAACTTCAGTTTTCCGTATTCTCCTCTCCATTCTCCTCTTGCATTTACGTTTTTCCATATCTTCTTTGGACATCGTCCAATACACTTGTGGGTGAAAGTCATTAAAGCAGTCCTTGCTAGTGGTCTTTCAGTTTTAAAGAATTGTTAGCTCTAGAACCCATGCATGGAAATGTAGAGGACAGTTTCTCGACTCCGCCTCTTTTTGGGCTCCCTCAAGTTCCCCCACAACCCACACCAGGGTTCTTTTTTCTCTTCTCCACCAGTATCTCAGTCCCTCGGTACCGGTTTTAAATAATATGTAATCAGAATCTTTCATGAGTTGACCAGTAACTAATTTACAAAATGGCTATTCTGAATTTTAACATCAGATAATGAATGTTCAGAATTGCTTTAGATTCTGCTCTATGAAAGTCTGTTATAACCCCATCCCTTTTTGGTCAAATTGTGGTATCAAAAAAATGTTCATATATGTAGTTGGTAATATAATATGTACCACCTAACCAGCTTTATAAAAAACGATTAAAGTTACACTAATAAAATAACAATATAACAGTGTTTTGCTAATGAAGAGGCATTGTTCCCTTTTCTTTAATCATGATGAGTAACCAGTGAGTTGTGAAAATAGTGGTGTGTGTTTGTGTAAAATGTGGTCTGCCTTGCATTCACAGGGAAGGTGTGTTTTCCTCTAAACCTGGACATTGTTTTCTTGGCCTTTTTCTCTTTGGAGTTCTGAATTGTTGATGAAGAATTATTATTATTTTTTTTTTACTACTACTAGCATTTTATTTTATTTTATTTTATTTATTTTATTTATTTTTTAGTGCTGAGAGGAGCTTGAGAGGGAAAGGGGAAGAGTGAGAGAATCTCAGGCAGACTCCCCACTGAGTGCGGAGCCCAACCTGAGGCTCGATCTCGCAACCCTGAGATCATGATCTGAGCCGAAATCAAGAGTTGGATGCTTAATTGGCTGAGACACCCAGGTGCCCCTAGCATTTTATTTTTTAAAGAGACTGATCAAAACTTGATTTTGAAACAAAGGATTAAGAGCTCAATTCATTTGTTCTGGTTTTAGATGGATAAAGTGATTTAAATATCTTTGACATTTCTATGGTAAGAAGACCTTAGAAATAAATAGAAACTACTCATACTGTTTTGTCTGTCTATGCTGGGATGTGAGTTCGACATGGACAGCCATTTTGTCTGTTTTATTCACTGCTGTGAACAGCACTAGACCAGTGCCTTGCACATAGGAAGCACTCAAGTAATTGTTGAATGAGCTCATCAGAAGAGTTATAACACAACAGAAGTACATTTATCCTGCATCTGTAGGTAATTGGAGGAGTTGCATAAATAGATTTTCCATGAAACTTTACCTTTTGTGTCAAAAATGCCATTTTAATATATTTATGGATATTTTCAAATTATATCATGTTTTATTAATATCTTACCTGGAGTACTCCAAACATACTTCATCTGCTGGCTCAAGTATGTCATTATGAATAATAATTGCTATTATCTAGGCAGTGGCCTACGACTGGCTCCCGTCCTCTTAGCCAAGTAATGCAGGTCTATGGCCATACTACCCTGAACGCGCCCAATCTCATCTGATCTCGGAAGCTAAGCAGGGTCGGGCCTGGTTAGTACTTGGGTGGGAGACCAAGTAATGCAGGTGATCTTTTTGGTAAATAATTACTATTTTAGTAGCTTTTGTTTTTAGGTTCGGAGAACTGTATTCTGGAATATCAAGATTTTTTGATGCCTGACCCATAGAGAAGTAGGCATATTATAAAATAGGTTATACTGTGTAGTTGAAGGCACGCGCTTATGATGAAATTGTCATCTCTAAAGCAGAATTACTTTTTAGTGATCTGTATTTGTACTGTTTGAAATGGCACATTGAGAATATTTACTCTTTGCATAAACTTGAACTTAATGTAGTAACTGTATTGGTTCTGCAATGCATAGTTATGTTTTAAGGGAGGTTTTTTGCCTTCCAGATTGTTTTCTTTCTGCTTTTTATTCCACTCAGAGGATTTAATTCATAAATGTTTTATAGAGCGACGGGTCTTACTAACTATAACTAGAAATACAAGAATTTCTTCATCTATATTAACTGAGAGAAGTAAATTTTTTTCCTCTGTTTACGATAACAATTTTCCAAAATCCCCGTTGTTGTTATCAATTCCGTTCTTTCCAGTTAAGGAGGGTTGTGTGAATGAAGATGAACACCAGGAAGTAGTACCTCTGGGGTAAAGATCATGTGTGGTTTTGTTTGTTTTGTTTGTCCATCTGTTTGTTGACGTGCCACATTGCTTATCTGTGTTTTCTACTTTTTAAAAATCATAAGTCTCTGTTATTCAAGCAATACATTAACAATAAATAAGAAAACTGTAGAACACTGTTTTTGTTTACTTAAGAGTTGGGCTTTAATCTACAGTGGTTCTAAAGTAATAAGATGTAGGGGCGCCTGGGTGGCACAGCGGTTAAGCGTCTGCCTTCGGCTCAGGGCGTGATCCCGGCGTTATGGGATCAAGCCCCACATCAGGCTCCTCCGCTATGAACCTGCTTCTTCCTCTCCCACTCCCCCTGCTTGTGTTCCCTCTCTCGCTGGCTGTCTCTATCTCTGTCGAATAAATAAATAAAATCTTTAAAAAAAAAAAAAGAAAAAAAATAAATAAGATGCAGACAACAACAGCAACAACAACAAAACATGTCCAGAAGTGACAAGAAAAGGGAAAAATAAGTCTGAGTGAATAAACCCAAGTAAGAAGTATTGGTGTAAATGTGAAGGACTCAGCTTTAGAGAGATCCTAAAAGGCTAACAGTTACATAGGCAAGACACATTTTTAGGTAGGAGGTGGGCAGGTAGGAAAGGAGAAAAAGATGGACAAATATATACTTACTTGAATTATATGTAACTGATTCTTGATTATCCATGAGTAGGTTATTAAGGTCATGTGTTCCCTAAGAAATGGAGTCCATGTGAAAAAGTAATTTTGAATAATTAATTTTTGTAGTCAGCAATACTATAAATGTACTTAATGCTGGTGTTCAGTTTTTTTCTCTTACTGCGAGAAGATTAGCATAGGAAAATATAGGGGCTCTGTTTTTGTAGCACATGTAATATGCTAATATCTCTCCAGGAGTAAAGGATCTTTATCTTTAGAAATCCCACAGCTCTCCCTTTCCAAAATTGCATCTACCAGATCTGTGGGATACACTTTAAGTATAGCAAGAAGAACGTAATGTGAACATACATTACTAAGTTTGTTGCCATCTGATGCCAGTAAGTGAGGCTGATTTAATTAGTAGCATTGCCTGCTTTTTCTGGTTGTTTTTGATTTTCATTTGGTTTTTGCTTTATTTAGTATTATGCTTGATTAATCCATCAAATAACCCATATAACAGTTAAAATATATTGAGTGTTTAATATGTACCGTGTGTTGTCTCGGTTAAAACCAATTCTTGGTTACTTTGAGAAGTGAATCATCATTATCCCCATTTTACTGATAATGAACAAGGGCGTGGAGAAGTTTCCTCTTCATGTTCTGCTGCTGATCAGTAGGAAAGTTGGTCCTTGAACCCCAAGAAACTCTGTTCTCAATCACTATGCTGTGTTTCTATTTTTGTTGTTCTTGAAGTTGGTGTAAGACTGAGCTCCCTTACTTTTCACCCTGGGGTAGACCTGCCATGGATACTTGAAATTGTGGTTAACTATGGGCTTGGGTCCCGGGCAATTAAAGCCCACAAGTTAAATTCTGGTAGACCACAGGGACAGGCCTTCAGTTATTTTATGTTTCTGATACAATAAGATTTTGTAAATAAACCGAACGCAGATTTTCATGAAGGTTCTAAAATGTAAATGTAATTATAACCTGAAGATCTCAAAATGGAAAATAAAGAGCCCATATTTTCAAATCTTAGATTGTGATAACATTTTATGTACTGCAGTTTGTGTAAATTGATTCTGGACAGTCAGGCAGTAAGTCCTGGGTACCCATTTCCTTTGTTCGACAGACATTTGTAGGCAGTTGCTATATACCAGGTATTGGACACACAGAAATGATTATGATGGTTCCTACCTTCTCATATTATTGTATTGTCTCTAACCTTATGAATAAGACAAACACATTGTTTATCATACAGTGGATTGTTTATCATACAGTACGAGCAAGTGAAAATCACAGAAATGCACTGCGTGTTTGAGGAGTACAAGGCGCTATCAAAATGGCACTCTGCCAGAATATGTTTTTCATATGTTATTGTTAGTCAAAAATATTATTGTAGGAACGCCTGGGTGGCTCAGTCGGTTAAGCGTCTGCTTTTGGCTCAGGTCATGATCCCGGAGTCCTGGGATTGAGTCCCACATCGGCTTCTCCCTCTCCCTCTGCTTGCTGCTCCCCCTGCTTGTGCTGTCTCTCTCTCTCAAATAAATAAATAAAATCTTAAAAAAAAAAAAAAAAGAATATTGTATTACCCTGTGTAGGGATGCAGAAATTTAAAAATCCTGTCTGGATTTGTGTTTTAGTTACTTTTTAGAAAAAATGAGTATCAGAAATTTAACTAGGTCCATATTCAATACTGGGAATATAGTCCATTTTTTAAAAAGTAAAACAAGATGAACACGCAGTTAACTGCAGTGTTAACCCAGTCCTTACTTGCTTTTCTTATTGATCTCATTTTCTTTTGACTCTACATCTCTTGCCTTCCCCTTCCTGCCATTTCTTTACATTGTTAGAAAGGAAAAATGACCTGTATCAATCATTGTGACAGTTGGTCCTATTTGAAATAGTGTGAGGGATAGATCTGTGCACTAAAGTAGATACCAGTTTTCACCTGGGCTGATAATTCACTCCCTTTCTCCCCTCTTCTTAGAAAATACTAAAGCTCAATGACTGTGGAATATACTGGCCACATTTGCATTGAGTCCAGTACCAAGAATGGCATCTCCACTAGTTAGTATTCCAGCAGATAGCACAGACCCTGGAAGTCCTGGGTCAGTGTTTTCTGCAGTGAATATCCAGAAGGCGGGGCGGAGACTAGGGGGAGAGGGATGACTGCTTGATGGCTTGATTGATTATGTGTGGAACCAGAATTTAAATGTACAGTCGGAATCACCAGTAAAACTAAAACATCTTTATATTCTCTAACTTAAAGTAATCCCAAATGTAAACACCAGTTGTATTAGCCTCTTTCTTAGCCCAAAATAAAATGTTTAACTGATGTTGGTTTATGTTATACTTAATATTAAATGAGCAATACTTGAAACCCAATTCTGCTTAAATCCTTGTAGTTTCAGTTTGATAGTCTTGGCTGCTTAAAAAAAAAAAAAAAAGTTGGGGACCTGCGTGGCTCAATCAGTTAAGCAACTGCGTTCAGCTCAGGTCATGATCTTGGGGTCCTGGGATCGAGCCCTGTGTTGGGTTCCCTGTTCAGTGGGGAGCCTGCTTCTCCCTCTCCCTCTGCCCCTCCTCCTGCTCATGCTCTTTCTCTCTCTCTCAAATAAATAAAATTTTTTTTAAAAAGAGTCGTTTTTTTAAAAAGTCATATAAAGTAAACCAAAAAAATAGCTGGTTACTCTGAAATGAGAAGGTGTTATATTGTCTTCAAGATTTCTTTCATCTCTATTTCATATTTCACATTACTGAAATGCAGTTACTTAAAACATATACAGAAATTTGCCCTAAGAGCACAAACACTGTGGCATTTTGCTTTTTTAAAATGTCAGTTCCCTGAAAATACAAGTGGTTACATGAAATAAATTCCAGATCAGAGATACACAGTGGAAAGAGTTTATCTCGTCATGCTCACATTGTAATGTTCTCAATGCAGCAGCTCTGTGGAACCCACCTAAGGAATGGAAATCCCCAGTGTCGAGCCAAGGGCTGCATGGCAGGCTCTGATGCGAGCTCAGATGAAACCTCGCTGAGGCCATTGGAGAGCAGATCTATCACCGAAAATAGCTTTTCCAGTAGTAATAACATCTCTAAGGGTAATTTCTGTGCTGGGTTCCCTCTTCTCCGTCTTGTCCTCTTCCCTCCACCTCCCCCTCCTCCCTAAATCCAAGTAGAGAGAAAAGTAGGACACTATTGACAGTGATAAAGCAATAGTAAAAACTTCCTCGGCATCCTCACACAGGTGTGTGCACGCACGCGAGTGCTCATGCACGCACGCACACACTCACGCACATCAGTGCTATCTTTTAGAGATCTCTCGAGATGGGTCTTTCTGCCATAATCCTCAGTGGTGGAAAAGGGAAAGAAAAAGATCAACATAAAGTGAATATCCCAGACTAACAACAGAATTATGGAAAACATCCTAAGACTATTTCTTTGCTATTATATATTTAGGGAAAAAAAAACATGTTTTCTGGATTCTAAGATGCACATCTTTTCATATTTTAGCATTTCTGGAATCCAGATGCCTCTTACGGTCACTGCCTGGCAGCTCACCTGACATAGTTGTCATCACCTGCACACATGCACCAACGCTTACAAAACGAGTGTCATGGCTTGTGAGAAAATCCCAGAGATGCTCGTTGAACACAGAATGCCGTATTTCTCACACTCTTGATGGCATAGAGATTGATATTGTGTGGTAAAGCATGGATTTTGACAACTCAGCGTTGAAAAGTAATTCAGAAGAATCAGACACTGAAAGTAAAGAAGTTTTAGGACTACCTTAAACTTACTTCACTTTTCTTTTTAACATATGGATGAGTGATATATTAAAATCTGTCTAAATACATCTAGAGCAGCTCATTCTATCAGTCTATCAGCCTAAAATAAAATTTCTAAGTGATGAAAATGCATTCTCATAATTTAATTGCCAGGGTTTTTTTTAATGGTACATAACGTAAGTGTGTGTTATAATTGGCATCTTACTTTTAAAGAATACAGTAGTTATTATTTCCTTATTTAAAGATCTTTATCTCCTTCCTCTTTGTTAATATTGAAAAGTACTATTTTTTTTTGAGCAGTAATAACGCTATTAAACGCCAAATGCTAGCACTTTGTTAAGTGGTCCATTCATTCATTTCAAAAATTCATTATGCTTTTACTATGAGGCAGGCACTGTTCTAGAAGCTGGAAACACAGCAGTGAGCAGAACTAAAGTCTGCTGTCATGAAGCATATGTTCTAGGGAGTACAATATACATTTAAAAATAAATATTAGTGTCAAGTGATAAATACTAAGAAGAAAAATAAAGATAGGCAGAGGGACAGAGAGTGGTGGGTTATTGAGGTAGGTTATTGAGGGGAGGTCTCTCTAAGAAGTAGTAATTCCATAAGACTGAAAAGAAATAAGGGAACAGGCCATGTGGTCACATAGCAGCGGCATTCCAACCAAAGGGAACAGCAAATTCAAAGACCTTGTGGCTGAAAAGCGTTTAGTTTATTCAGGGGACGGGGGTGGGGGGAGACAGGAGACAAGTGTGACTGTAACTGAGTAAGTGGGAGGGAGTAATAAGAGGTCTAGCAGGGAGGATGTTTATGACTGTGACAAGCGCTTGAGGTAGTGTGAGGTGGGAAGCGTGAGGAAGCTCTGGACCAGAGGAGTAAAATCATCTAGACTGTCACTCTGGCTGCTAACCATCACGGGCTCAAAGATGGAGGCACCGAGACCTATTCAGAGGCGGTGGGAATCGTCCAAGAGAGACTGTGACGTCTAGGACCAGTGAGCTGGTCGTATATTAAAATAGAGAGGTGGTGTGATTCTAACCATGGTTTCGAAGTTGTAAATAAAGCCAAACGATGAACCGTGCATTAGGATGGATTCTGGTAAACAGAATATTAGTATGCGCTCATTTCTTTGGATACATGGAAGTTGAAACAGTGTGGGTAACAATATTTTCTTGGATAAAGAAGCCTTGCATAATTTTTTTGTCTTCTGGTTACACCTCCTTTTATTTTTTTTTCTTTTAGGACTTTATTTTTTTATTATTTTTAACACGTAATGTATTATTTGTTTCAGGAGTACAGGTCTGTGATTCATCAGTCTTAGACAATACACAGCACTCACCACAACACAAACCCTCCCCAATGTCCATCACCCAGCCACCTCATCCCTCCCACCCCCTTCCATCCCAGCAACCCTCAGTTTGTTTCCTGAGATTAAGAGTCTCTTATGGTTTGTCTCCCTCTCTGGTTTCGTCTTGCTTCATTTTCATCCTCTCTTCCCCTATGATCCTCTGCCTTGTTTCTCAAATTCCACATATGAGTGAGATCATATGATAATTGTCTTTCTCTGATTGACTTATTTCGCTTAGCATAATACCCTCTTGTTCCATCCATGTCATTGCAAATGGCAAGATTTCATTTTTTTGATGGTTGCATAATATTCCATTATATATATATACCACATCTTCTTTATCCATTCATTTGTCGATGGACATCTGGGCTTTTTCCATAGTTTAGCTATTGTGGACATTGCTGCTGTAAACATTGGGGTGCAGGTGCCCCTGAAGGTCACTACATTTGTGTCTTTGGGGTACATACCCTGTAGCCTTGCATAATTTTTTAACAGTAATTAGCCATTGTGGAATCTATCGAAAGCTATAAAATGTCATCTCTGGAAGCTTCCAGTTGAGGAAATAAAACATAGGAGAATTTCAGTATCAGGTCAAAGTAGTATATGCTTAAGGATCATATGTCAGCTAGTTCCTTTAGACTGAGAATAAGAAAATTCTGTGAAAAGCTCCAAAGAAGTGTAAGACTTGAACTGTACCTTTTTAAAAAAAAATAGAGTTGATTTTTTTAGAACAGTTTAAGCTTTACAGCAAAATTGAGCAGAATGTACCAAGACTGCCATACACTCACTCCTCGTTGTCCCACACAGCCCCCCCACTGAAGGCATCCCCAACCAGAGTGGCATGTTTGTTACAATCATGGAATCTACATTGACATGTCATTATCATCCAAAGTCTTTGGTTGACATTAGGGTTCACTCTTGGTGTTATACATTTATAGGTTTTGACAAATGTGTAATGACATGTGTTCACCATTATAGTACCATACAGAATAGTTTCACTGTCCAAAAAAATCCTTTGTGCTCCTTCTATTCATCCTTCTCTCAGAAGGGGTCAAGAGCTGAAAACCAGAATTATTTGAAAGTCTGTAAGGTGCAGTGACCCTTAGGTACTCATTCACTACTGGGTGACTGACCACTTCCCCATCAATCTGCACAAGATGAGGAGTTCATTTGCTTGTGTTTGTTAATGGGCAACAGTGAGTGAGTGAACTCAGCAGAGCACAGGGTTGACTCTCCGTACGGAAATTGGAACTGAGGTGCAAGTGTATTCCTACCTTACAGGAAATCAGAGGAGCCTTCCCTGAAGACACTGAGTAGTCCCAGAGAAAATACCCACTGGTGATACCATTACTGTTAGTGCTTCCTTGTCTTAAAATGAAGCCCACCAGTCAGCAGAGTCCCAGCTGTGCCACACAGAGCTTCCAGCAAACTTTCTATTGACTATTTAACTTTCTGTTGACTCTTAAGTCAATAGAAAGACAGCCAATAACTACCAGACATTGGAGGAAAAATAACCAGCATGAAAAACAGAAAGAGAGACAATAAACAGGAGAGAACTCCAAAGGTGCACAAATGTGTGCACACACCCACATAGACCCCTCAGAGAGATAAGAGCAGGAACTGTCAAAGAGGAATAAACAATCACAGAACAAGAACAAGTTGTTGGAAACTGAAAGTATGGTGATCAGAGTAAAACGCTCTACAGGGGCGTTTTAAGATAAAGTCAGGGAAATCTAAACAGTTAAATTGAGAGAGGAACAATAGAGGAGACAAAAGTTAGACAACTACAGAACCCATTGGAAGGTCCTAGAGCCTACTGAGAGGAATTCCAGGAAGGGAGAACAATATGAAAACAAAGGAAATGAAATTATCAAAGAAATAATACAAGAAAATTTCCCAGAACTAAAGGATATGAATCTCCATATTAAAAGGGCCTAAATGGTACCCATAGCAATGAATGAATAAAAAATGCACACCAAGGTACATTATTATGAAAGAGGCCATCAGAGATCAAGAGATAATCATACATGCCTAAAATCACATGCAAAGGATTGCAACTCGTAGTGGTGTCTGGCTGAAGGAGCACTGTCTTCTAACTGAGTGGTACATGCCATTGAAATTGAGAGTGAAGTCATTTCAACCTTAGCTTCTGTATGCAGCCCAGCAAGCAGGTGACAGGAATAGAACAGGAACATCTTAGACATGCATGGTCTGAAAACATTTACTTCTCACACAGCTCTTATCAGGAAACCACCAGATGATTTGGTCTAATTCAATAAAATAAAGTATTTGAGCCCTCACTATGTCTTTTCGCATGATGTCATGCATATAATAAATAGCCTATGAATACTTAGAGATTGGCAAAAGATTCAAGGAACAAAGATGACTTAAGGCACAGTTTGTATCTTTGACAGACTTTGAGCTTTCAAAACCTGAGTGACGCAGGTAAATAACTGTATAAAACATAATAAGCTCAAGTATTCTGAGAAAGTTAGAAACTGCTATGGGGATTTGAGGAATGAAGAGGTCAAATTAGATTAGAAGAAGGGTTTCATGAAGGAAGTTATTATTTGAGACCGTTCTTGTAAAATAGATGAGATTTTGATAAGCAGGTATGGGGGGAAAAAGCTTTCAGACAGAAACAATATAACCCAGAAGCACAGAATTGGAAAGCTCATGACTTATTGACTAAGTAGTTCGGTGCTGGGATGAAGGAAAGTTAGGGGGGAAAAGAGTGAAAGTCAAGGTCAAACCATATTATAGAGAGCCACAAAAATCTAGCTGAAGGTTAAAAAGGTCATCTTCAGTTTCGTAGGCAAAATGGGAATCACTGAAAGATTCCATCTGGAGAGCTTTCTTTCAGGACAGTTAATTCAGCAGATTTATCATGTTTTGCCTGCTAGATAGAGCTCATTGACTGATTGAAAGTCTTTCTATGTCCAGTACTTTCCTTCCCTCTTGGCATTGACTCCATATGCAATAAATATTTGTTGAACTAAAGTTTAAATGAATGTAACGAAAGAATTTCAAGAAAGAGTGGTCAGCAGTCCACTTACTATATAGAGATCAGACAGGATGAGGATTATTTGTAATGAGAAATGAAAAAGTCCCAAGGGACCGTGGGAAAGCATTTCCAGGGAATGGTTTGTCAGTCAGATAGGTAACAGTTTTAAGAGTGAATGAGTGGTGAAGGGGAATGGTCAAGTAAAAATTTATTCTTCAGAGCAATTTGACAAAGGACCAAGAACCCCTCTTTTCTGATCTGACAGTCCCCTTGCCTCTCTGTGTTCTGATTTTTTGTGTGCGTCTTTCCTGCTAGACTGAGTTTCTTGGGTAGGAAATACCTTTCCTGCTGAGTGTTTACATTAGATCTGGAAAGCAGTAAGTTCTCAAGGAATCACAAATAGGTAAAAAAGCATTAACTTGAATTGGGTAGCAGTGTTTTTGTCTTGGCTGTCATGATACAGAAGCATTGAACTTATTTGTAAGCCATGAAGGAGAAAGAAAGAAGTATATGTGGGATCTGGTATTATGTTCTTACTTTCTTAAATTAAGTAAGATTTTACTTTCGAATACTGTTTGTTTTTAATAGGCCCATCTCAGTTACTTCTTGTCATTTCCCCCAAAAGCGTCAAATTGACTGCAGCTGAAGAAGTCAGGAATATTTGTTCTGAGGTCAGTTTCTTCGCAAATGGGGTTGTGTCCTGTCACTCCACTTCAGTTATAGCTCAGAAGGTGACAGGTTCGCATTTTTACTAAGTTCTGTAACGTTCTGTTAGTTACGTTCTTATAACTCGTAATTCTGATTTGGTAGAGGTCTCTCTGTGAGAGTCCGGGGGAAAGGAGAGTCCATGTGGCAGCTGTCCGTGGTGATACATAAATTGCGTTTTATAGTTCTCAGTAGGGCTTTCCATATAGAATGAGTATACTGTATAAATACTGCTTATCTGAAAAGATACTTAAGGTAAATATTTTATCACATGTATTTCTAGCCTATCTGTTCTAATTAAATTCCACTGGCATTTTTAAAGGATTTGTCTCTGGTAGTTCAGGGTTTGTTTCAGCTGAAAATTATAATACTTTTTTTCTTCCAGCCAGAAACATTTTAAAAATGTATCTTCATATTTATATGATACTGCCTCATGGAAGTAATAATACTATAAAACATTCTTGTTGATGGGCCTTTAAAACCATACGTTTGTCCTTTCTTAGTTAAACGAAGTTCCAGAGAAAGCGTTAGAGGATCTGTTCAAGTTCTAAGTCATTGCCACCTGAGAGGATCCTGGGGTAGGTCCATTTCAGGCTTTCTGGGAGGATTGTACACACAGATTCCCAAGAGGAGCTGGGAGTGCATATGTCCCGTTTCAGGTGGGCGGCCTTACTCTGCCCCCATGGAATGTGGTTATAGAATTCTAGATCTTCTGACATTTTAGTAAAGGCAGGAAATTTAGATTTGGGAGGAAGGGGGATGTTTCTGGATTCTTAAATCTTGGCAGCCAATTAAAAATGTTTAAAAACATCATGCACCACCCCCCTCAAAAAAAAAAAAAAAAAAAAGCTGCTTTCAGGCCCTTGGGTTGACCCTTGGGATCTTCTGGTCTCAACAGGAATTTGACCACCAATCACAATCACCACTGCTTGGGTTCACGCCCTGTCACCTCTCTCCTGGGCTACTGCAGTCACCCCACAGCTTCTCTCTGTGACCGGGTTTGTGCCCCCAAAGTCTTCTCAACACAGCAGCTATTGTGATCCTGCTAAAATCAAGTGTCAGCACTGCTCTTGTAGCCCTTGTATCCCGAGGATAACAGAAGCAGGCTCATGTCAGCCTCACCCTCTTGGGTTCGTTCTTCTTCTGGATCCTGGTGCTACAATTGCAGGTCCCTTGGTGGCTCTCTGAGGCCTTCAAAGAGATGAGAGAGAAAGAAGAGGGAGGGAGGGACAGGGAGAGAGCTCGCTCGCAGATTTTTCTAGCTGTTCTCTGGTTGGGCTTCATCGGAGCAGCCTGGTCAGCCAGTGCTAGCAGCAGAACTCCTCTCAGTGGTCTGTGTGGGGACACAAGTCTTCCTGCCAAAAGCTAGTGACTTTCTATAGGGGAGAGAACCTAGAAGAAGATGTGAATATAAGAAAAAGCAAAATGAAATGCTGACATCTAGACAGAAGCAAGCATAAGACGTATGGTAATGAAGGTAAAGAAAAGGTGGTGAGAATTCAAATGTCCTCCCACCAAAAAAGGAGAGCAAGAGAGTCTGAGAGGGGAGAGGCTTGGAAAGCGAACCAGCATGACAAGCATTCAGTGCGGGTATTACATTGTCACATGCAGAAGTGGCACTTAATGTCCCTTCTAAAGTGCTCAAATTAACCATAGTGAAGCTATCGCTTACTCAGCAAATAAGATCTCACTGACTTCTTGACATGGATTGAATGCCTGGAAATACTTAAGGCATTTCACAGAAAAGGCATTTCCCTGTGTGGGCTTGCCATGTAAAACAGACTGTGCGAAAAGAGAAAACAGCAAATTCAGGGTAGAAGCTAGTCAAGCCAGTTGATGGGCTAGTTGTCTTTCTTTTCTCTCTCTCTCTCTCTGGCTGAATTTTTTACTCTACCATTTAGCCAAAGCACTATGGAGAATATTAAGTCCATATGGTAATGATTTGTTAAATATTTATAATCAAAATTAGTCATAAAATGACAGGAGAGAAAGATACCTTTTTACAACAGCACACTTTAGTTAGTTCACTATGTCAGGTCTTAGACTGAAGGATCCATTATGGAGGAAGCCCATCCGCATGGGATCTCTAGATTCCCATCTGCACTGCCGTCTAATTATTAAAGCACGCACACACAAGTGCACAACACATGAGTGTGGGTAAAAACATGCTGTCACCCCATCCCCGTTTATTTCCCAACCTGCACTGTCCCTTTATCCTCCCTTTTTTTTTCCCCCGTAGCATAGATGTTTGGGATTTTTATTTTCTATCCCCTTGAAGCTCGGAACTCTCTGTTTCCATCACTGTTGTATCCCCAGTGCTAGCAGGAGTGCCAGCCACCCAGCAGACATCCACATCATCGTTGAGTGAATGATTGTTGTAATAGAACAACTTTATTGGGATATAATTCATGTACCGTACAGTTCACCCATATGAAGTGTACAGAGCTCACTGGTTTTTAGTATATTCATAGAGCCATGCAGCCATCACCACAGTCAATTTAGAACATTTAGAACATCCTCTCCTGCAAATAAACCCCATACCCATTACCAGGCATTCCCCACCTCCCCCAACTCCTGCCAGTCCTAGGCAGCTGCTAATCTACTTTCTGTCCCTATAGATTCGCCTCTTCTGGACATTACATATAAATGGAACCATGTAATATGTGATCTTTTGTGACTGGCTTCTTTCACTAAGCGTAGTGTTTTCAAGGTTCATCCAGGTTGTAGGATGTATCCAAACTTCATTCCTTTCTGTTGTCAATAATATTCCATTGTACGAACATACCACATTTTGTTTATCCAAGAGTGAATGAGTTGTTAATAGCAAATGTAGTAGTCCTAAATTGATATCGCCTCCCTACAGAGCATATTTCTGACCAGTGCACCCCCACCCCATCCCCAGTCTACCTTCTAGTAAAGTCTCAGCAAAGACCATGTAAGTTTCATATTAATCTAGAATAAATATGATTCGATGGTGCATGTTCTGGAAAAGTGTGACTCATTTTTATTCAACAAAGATTTGTTAAACCTAGTGCCTATCATGTCTTAGGTACTGTTATATATACTAGGGCTTCAGGGTGAGTAAGTCAGGTTTTCTGACTCACAGGCTAAGAAGAGAAACAATGATAGAAACAAATGTCTCTTACTCACAGGGGAGGGAATTATTGCCGGGAAAAGAAAAGGAAGGAAGCTGATTGTCAGGTGCCCTCCATTTGTTAGATACTATGTTAGGGTTTTCACAACAACCCTGCAAAGTATATGTTAGAGAGGAACATGTAACTCAGAGAGGTTAAGGGCTTTGCCTAAAGTCTCAGAGCTGATACTTGTCAGAATCACACTTCTAACCTGGGGTCAATTTGATTCTAGGACTCTTGTTCATTTTTGTGTTCTGTGGAAAGAAGATGAAAGCGATCATTCTCCAAGGAGAGGGTCGAGTCAGGGTTTTTCTGAATTCTTAAGATGTGTCTTAAGTATCTTCTTTAAAAAAAAAAAAAGTCTTCTATAGTAAGGAGGGCATTGAAATTTTCTTCTATACTGCAAATGTAGGGAGAGTTGTATGGACAGATACAGAGTTACGAAAACCATTGAAGATTTTTTTTTAGCTGAAGAGTAGGCGTGATTAACGTCCTTGATTTCAGAAGATAATTCTGATGACAAAGTAGATGTTGGATTGGAGGCAGCAAGAAATTGGAAACCAGAAGACCAGTTAGTATTTCATTTTAGTAATCCAGGCAAGAGATGGTTAAAATCTGGGCTGTTGACTAATTATAACAACTACCTTTCATTGGTCACTTTGTATGTAACTAGCTATATCCTTACACAAACCCTATGACATAGATATTAATCCAGATCATCCCATTTTACAGATAAGGCTTAGAGACCTCCCCAGGTTCACACAGGTCGCAAGCAATGAAGACAGGATGTGAAGTCAAGCCATCCGACTCCCAAGCCCATGTACTTAATCACTGCCTTATGTTGTGTTCTTGCAACCAGACAGAGAAATGGAGCAAAGTTAGCTAATTCGACAAATGTATATGTGAGTAGGGGATTTAAAATCTATTCTTGTGAGCACACTGTAATCTAGGGGAACTACAGATTCTGGTTCTAGGGTACCAGGTTTCTGTGTAACTCTGACCCCCACTTCTCCTTGTTAGTACACAGTCCCCTGTAGGCCCTAAGTGTTTGTTCCTTTTTGGTATTTTCTCCCCTGCTTTATAAACTGCAATTTTTTTGCAGCTATTTCTGATACTGTTTCTCTGGTTTTCTTTTAATTGCACATAGTCAACCACATATTCAGTCTTTTTCTTTCTGCTTCTCGGTCACCTCTTGATCCGTACCTTAAAAACTTCTAGTCTCCAACCCAACTTGTCCTGATGGAATTCTAGACCTGCAAATCCAGCATGGTGGCCACTAGCCACAGGGCTCCACAGAGCTCTGGAAATGTAACTCACCTGACTGAGGACTGATGTTTTAATTTCATTTAGTTTTTATTGTATTGTATTATATATTTAGTATTTATTTAGTTTTACTTAAATTTAAAAACTGATGATTTATTCACTATTAAAAAATGTCTATGTATGTATGGAACAACTGAGGTATGTACGTTTACTTTTTCAATTGTAAATGTTGTATAATTACATTCAAATCAAGTATTTCCAATGAAAATTTAGCATCTGAATCGGTAAGTGCTGTAAGTATAAAATACACCTCATATTGCAGGCTTAATATGAAAGGAAGCTAAACAAGCTCATTAATAATTATTTTCATATGATTATATGTCAAAGTAATACTTTTGATATATCGAGTTAAAATAAAATTGGTTTTACCTACTCTTTTTGATATTTTAATGTGGCTACTGAACAATTTTTTATTCTATTATGTGGCTTGCGTTATATTTCTGTTGGACAGTGCTTTTCTTACTATTTATTTCTGAAATGCCTTAGACTCTGTTTACTTTTTAGTATTGCAGACTACCTCATTTTAAATGATATTTGTTTCTCAGTTGGCAAATTTCATGTGGATAAGCATTTTGAGGCTCTTTTACTTATTTGAGTTCTTTCTAAGATTTTATTTATTTGTCAGAGAGAGCGCGCACAAGTGTGAGCACAAGCAGGGGCAGAGGCAGAGGGAGAAGCAGACTCCCCACTGAGCAGGGAGCCCAATGTGGGGCTCAGTCCCTGAACCCGGGGATCATGACCTGAGCCAAAGGCAGATGCTTAACTGACTGAGCCACCCAGGCATCCCTTACTTATTTGAGTTCTTAGCACGTGGTACCAAGCACATAGTAGGAAGCCTCTCTTTTGCAAACTTTGTCCACGTGGCTTCCAAGCCACATACCATTCTTCGCTTTCACTACCAATTCCATTCTAGGTGCCAGGTGTGTCTGAGAGCCACCAAACTTGGACACTGCCAGACACAAAGTTAATACGGCCTTGAAAAGTACTTTTCAGTGTTCTTTGAGTTGAAGGCTTACAGATGGTAGGTGCCCAGTAAACATCAAATGCGTGTGTGCCTCTTAGCTTTTGTTCTTCTGTGACAACTGAAGTTCTAGAGGAACTAGAGGCAAGCAAGAGTTAGTTAGGGGGTTTTCAGCTTTCTATTAGCATGTGCTCTACAGCAGTTACTAATGAATTTAAAATCACTGTCCTAGCATATTCGTCTTTTAGCAGAAATAGTCAAGAAGTGATGTATCTGACTTGTTTTGTTTGGAGGATAAGTAATTAAAAACAACTTTACCCCTTTGTAGACCACGTTTGAGTGAGGTTCTTTGTACTTTGAAAATGGGATGGGTTTTCTTGTTCTATCTGCAATTGATATTAAGAGAAGAATACAAAACCATAAGTCTGTTCATGAAATATACCTTTAAGATATCTGCTCATTTTTAAAATGTGTGTGGGGGGAGGAGAGAGAGAGAGAGAGAGAGAGAGAGAGAGAGAGAGAGAAAGTAACTTATTTAGGCACGATTGTCAATTTGCTTTTATTTTCTATCTACTTATTGCTTTGGATAAACATACTGGACTACTGCCAAAAATTCAGGTGGCTGAATACTAATTTTGCTGAAATTAGATGAAACAGCCATCCCCTGCCAATTTTCTGTCTAAATTATGCAAAAATTTGACTCTTGCAAGACATAAATCTGGTCAAAAATAGAGTCCTAATTTTCTAGTTAGTCACTAAGACCTTCAAGAGACTAATTATTCTTGTTGCAGCTTTTATTTTTTATGTAAGAAAAGAAATCAAAGAAAAATGAGATGCAGTAAAAGTTACTAGTCATTTTTCTCACGTGACCCAAATGTAGATTTGCAGTGTTAAAGAACATAACATTCTTAACTTGTCTGATACAGAGCAGGAGTGAACCTCAAAAAACAATTAGTGCATCTTTCAAACGTACGATAGTTATTGAATAATTACTCAAATAATGGTCAGTAATGGAATACAAAGGGTTATCTCTTAGCTAATCCTCAAGTAATGGAATTGGTGTATCTCTGATTTTTCCCTTAGCCTTCCAGGGTTTAGAAGAATGAGACAATAGTGATTATGGGAACTAGAGGGAGCCACTGGAGGCCAGCAAGGAAAGGAGGCCTTATCTTAAGCAATTAATCAAGAAACTCATATTGTGGGACAATTATTCCGAGCTAATTCTAAAATAGCTTTAGAGCCCCAGGTCTCGAGATCTTGTTTCTAGAATTTTGTCAAGGTCATTTAGAGCACCAGGACAGTCTTTCGTTAGAGTAAAGGTTTGGTTAACAATATATATTACTCTGTACCTAGGCATATCTGCAACATGAAATGTAGCATCAGACAACTTAAACGTGGTCGTAATTTTTTTACTTTATTTTCATTTTTGTGGGAGTAAACTGTCAACATAGAGTAAGGTATTATCCCAAAGACAAACAACCTTTCTTAAGTGCATAGGCCACTGGCATGTGTCTGTTTCCTTTACCGTGTAAAAGTTAGATAACAGTGCTGACCATGTACACCTGTGGGGTTTGGTTTTTGGGGTTTTTTTGTATATAGTCATTTCATATGGTAATTGATTTCCTATTGGGTGTGGTTGTTTTCAATTGGATCAGTCATTTTAAGCCTCATATTACTGTTTCATTTTCACCCCCCTGCCTCCCCGTTAGTGGAATAGGTTGTTTTCTGGTTCTTTTGTGTGTCTTATCTGATAGTGGATCTTGTTGCTCTGCACAGGAAGCATTTTGAAACCTTTCCTTGGCTTTCTGTACCTGCCTTTCTCAGTCTTGTCCTTTCTTTTAACCAAGCTTCCCTGCTCATAGGCGGCCAGTGGCTTCCCATTGTGCTCGGACACCGTGGACCGCTGGGCACGGAAGACAAGGAGAGCTCTGACTCTGCGCGCCAGCCTCCTCCACAGGCCTCCCCCCAGCACAGTGCCTGGCTCCCGTGCGCTGAACACGCGAGTCTGTTCCCACAGCAGGGCTCGCCTTGCTCTCTTCTCTCCCCAAATATGCCTGTGCGAAAGGTCATCTCATGGCCAGTCTTCTTACGAATCTGGTCTCAACTAAAATATCCCTTCCTCCATGACTGTTCTTTCCAAAGTAGCCCTTCCCTGCCAGCACATGATCTATTCTGTTTTATTGTCTTCTTAGCACTTCATCACTATGAATTTCTTTTGTGTTTATTTGTTGCCTACCCGGTCTACCAACAGGTAAAGTCCATAAGAAGAGAAACCTTGGCTTTTGTTTACTTACATCTGTATTGCCCGTTGTACAGACTGTCACAAGTATTTGTCGGGTGAACAAATGGATGAGACTGCTTTAGTGTGTGATAAATAACTTGCCCTCCAGCCTTTGCCTCCACCACTAGACTGAAGCTGTTCCCTCAGGACACCGGGGACCTACTTCATATTCCTTTCACAGCTGCTGGAGGAACCTTTCTCCAAAACAGATCAGGGGTGCCAAGGTAGCTCATTCAGTTGAGCATCTGACTCTTGATTTCAGCTCAGGTCATGATCTCAGGGTCATGAGATAGAGCCCCACATTGGGCTCTGAGCTCCGTGTGGAGTCAGCTTTGGATTCTTTGTCTCCCTCTCCTGCTGCCCCTCCTCCCTCTAAAATAAATCAATAAATCTTAAAACAAAAACAAAAAAACAGATCAAACTTATAAAACCAACTCTTCACCATGACCCGTGAAGCCCCATCTACATATCCAGTCCATCACATTCCCTCTGACTCTCACATTACACTGGACACACTGGTTTCCTTTCAGTGCTTCAAACATAACAACCACGTTATACATATGGCTGTTCTCCATGCTGTTCCTTGTGCCAAGAATACTTTTCCTCTGGCTTGTCTCTGACCAGCTGTTCCAATTATTCAGATCTGTGTTTAACCAATATTAGGATAGTTTCTTCATTCTACCAAAGACGATGGCACTCTTTCTCACTACTGCCTCCTTAATTGCTATCTTCTGTGATTTTATCCTGTTTATTTATTTCATAGAACTTATTGTGGAGCGTAATAACTTTTGGGGGGTTGTGGTATGCTTGATGCTTTTGTGATCTTTGGCACAATTGAATACTCCTTTCTTGTTGAAACCCTTTCTTGTACTTGCCTATATTTTCTCTTCTGGTTTTCTTCCAACTTACTGGCTGGTCAAGCACTGTATATTTCCTCAGGTGACCTGTTCACATACTGTATATTTCCTCAGGTACCTTTCTTACACCCCCAGCTTCAGCCACCCTCGTGGGAAAAACCGCATGGTCGTTACAAGCTTTTGCTCGACAAATATTAAGGGCCTCCTCTGGGTTAGCTACTGTTTTAGACACTGGAAATACAATCTAGAAGATACAGCCCCTGCCCTCAGAAGGCTTACATTCTAGTGGGTGAGACAAAAACAGCTGAGCAAATAAATAACAATGTTAAAGGGGAGTGACTGCAATGGACATAAAACAGGGCACAAAACTGCCTGGGAGGCAAGTAGGTCTCAGAGGGCGGGTGATCAGAGAAGACCTCTGAGGACGTGACCCTGGAGATGAGAATAAAATGAGAGAGGCAGCCATGAGAAGACCTGGAGGAAGAATATTCTGGGCCATCAGGAGAGTACTGGGAAGCAGCACAGTGAGTTTGAGGAACCCCAAAGAGGCCGGTGTGATTGGAGAGGAGGAGCAGAGGGTCAGGGTGGGACAAGGTCCTGATAGGATGTTAGAAGTCACAGTAAGAGTTGGGATTTTAATCTCATTATGACTCGAAGCCATTGGAGGCCCTTGAGCAGGGAGACGATGCCATTCTGCATTTGGAGGTGGAGAGCCCTCAGCCTCACCCATCCTATGGCCTTAATGGTGAGTAGGCACAGTCATGTTAGCTTTTGGTAGTCAGAACTATTTATTTGCAAAGTCACAACGGATGGAGACATTCATCCCTGAGACATTGTGACTTCCTGACATACCTTTCATCAAAGAAAGTTTACGTGAAGTTCCAAGTAGTATATTATTAAATGCAGTACCTCCGATTCTGATTTTTAAGAATTTTTAATTTGTAGTTGAGGTATATGGTAACTTTCTGTTACAAGTTGATTAACCTCTTGGCTCCCCTCCCCTGCCTTTCATCCCTGCCAGGAAAGAGTCGATTGTAGTTTCATAGCATTTTTCTAGTAATTTTTATACTAGTTTGGTGATGTACTTGTTTTGGTGACTTGTAATAATGGATGGCTTCTTGGGGTGTTTTTTGCTTGTTTCGAATCACCAAATTTGAGAGACTAGCAGCAGATTTTATAGGCTATCTCCTAAGTATGAGGATCTTTGGGATTGATGGAATGAGACAATGAAAACCAGAAGCTTAAATACTGATATTCTTTCCCCATCAAATTTATCATTTGGTACTGAACTGATGTTTCTCTTACCATATCAAACTGGAGTCATC
This sequence comes from Ursus americanus, assembly GCF_024610735.1. Taxonomy (NCBI): domain Eukaryota; kingdom Metazoa; phylum Chordata; class Mammalia; order Carnivora; family Ursidae; genus Ursus; species Ursus americanus. Next base: position 30,188,050 of record NC_142157.1, on the reverse strand, counting down.
CCGAATTTGGTCTTCTTTCTAATCTTATTCTTTAACAGCCATTGTGTAATTATCCTGAGCCTTACTTTTTTCTGGATTTTGTGGAAATCTCTGGGGTCGTACCTGCGTAGTTGGGGGGAGAGGGAGAAGAGTGAGTACAGGAGTGGCTGCTCCCGGCAGCTGGCTCCTGGTCGGGGCCGGGTGAGTGGAGAGGGTTGCAGCAAAGGGCCTGCCATCACTGACAATCCATGGTCATTGGTCATTGGGATTTCACAGAGTTTTTATTGACAGTGCATGATAATCCTATGAAGCAAGTAGGGTCAACAGTATTTTTGTGTGTGTGTACAGTGAAAGAGTGTTGTGCTCATCAACACAAAGAACAGGAAAGGGCTGGTTCCTTAAACCAGGATTGACTTCTAGTTCACTGCCATTTCCACTATAATGAAACACTGCCTTAATAATAAAGTATGGACTTGAAATAAAGAGCATGCATCTAAATGCAGAGGTCATGTGCCAGGTCAGTCTAGTAAAAAGGATTGTATATAAGATCTAACTGATGAAGGGATGTCTTATGTAAGTGACGACAGGAAGGGAAAGAAAATGAAGACCATAGAGCAACAACCAGATCACCACTTACCTGCGCCATTCTCGCTGAGTCACAGTTTGTAAGTCCTCCCTTCTTGGGCCTTTGGGTTTTAGGTTTGTCCAGTTTACCGTTGCTTTAATAGTTTAAAACAGTTTCTCTGGGTTCTAGAGAAGGAATATGGTAAGCATGTAATTACAGTTTGGAACAACTGTCATATTTCATTGACCCTAAGACATAATCAATGATAAGAAGCACCACTCTTTTCTATACCACTAAGAATAAAAAACACAACTGCCAATCAGACTAAGAAACAGTTTTTTCTTATGCTATAAAATGTTACTTTTTAACTGCATCGAACAAATATTTCTGCTTCAAATTTTTTAATGGTTTGTTGTCTGAAACATCTAGGAGTTGCAGTGTCCAGTCATTTTACCAAGAATGACAGGTTCACCCAGAGGCAGGCAATGACCTACATCACTATTATTGTTTGTCCAACAGAAACAAGATGCTTTGATTATAAAACATATCCCAAGTTCAGAGATACACACTTTTTTTTTACATGTTAAGAACTTAGAATCAGTAAAATCTGCTAAATAGTTTTATTTTTCTAATAGTACTATTGCTGAAAAAAATATTTATTGTTATCCTGGGATGATTGCTTAGCAGCTACAGGCAAATGTGGTTCCTGTCTTGGTGGAGCTTAGATGGGGAAACAGATAAAACCTGCACTAAGAATCAGTTAGAAGTTGTGACTCTTTATTTTGGAGATAGGGGATGACCAAAGAATACTCCTTTGAGAAGGCAGTACATAAGGTTAAGATTTAAACGGTGAGAAAGAGAGACAAGCATGGACATAACAAAGGAGGGAGTGTTCCTAGCAGAGAGGAACAGAATATGTGGCTATAAAGACGCTGAGAAGGGAAAGAGCTTGGTAGGTTCCAGAAATTCAAAGAATGGCCATGTGGTATGACCAGAAAAGTTTGTGCATAGCTAGTACTCTGACATCTTGAAACTAAAATATGTCCCAGTTTGGGGTTGGAAAAATGCCTTACCAGATATGGTCACAGTGTTACAGTTCTTAAAGCATATTTAATCTTTTTGTTAAATGCCTTCTGAGGACTGGAATTACTTTCAAATAAAATCTTTTATTTTAAACCCATAGTCCATAAAAGTATTTGATATATATAATTAATTATATATAGTTGATCCTGATCACGCATGGAGTCCGTATTTGCAGTTTTGCCAGCACACTAAAATGTATACGTAGCCCCAAACTCAGCACGCGTGATGCTTTCACAGTCACTCACAGACATGCGAAGTGTGGCGAAGAACGTGAGTTGCCCGACATGTACGTTTCTAGCTCAGTTCAGACAAGGGGACGCTCTGCCTTGTTGCTTTAGCTCTCATATTGCAAACAAGTGTCATTTCCGTGATCGATTTGTACCATGTTTTTCTATTTTCTTGCTTTTTGTCGTTGTCGTTGATTACGCTGTTTAAAACGGCTCCCAGGCATGATGCTGAAGTGCTGGGTAGTGTTCCCAAGTGTCAGAAGGCTAGGATATGCCTTGTGGAAAAAATACATGTGTTAGATCAGCTTCAGCAGGTGTGAATTACAGTGCTGCTGGCTGTAAAGAACGAGTTCAGTGTTAATGAATCAACAGTGTATGTTAAATGACATAAAACAAGGTTATGTATTGATCTGCTGACAAAAATATGGTGACAGGAGCCTCACAGGAACCTAACCTTATATTTCCCCTGGGAGCAGCGGTTCGGTTTCTGCTAATTTAGTGTTCACAGCACCTTCGTAGAACAGAACCACCGCAAATGACAAGTCCGTTTTACACGTGTATGTGAATACATGATTAACATGTCGCTGTGTAGCAAGCCGCCCCAAAATCGGATGGCTTAAAGTAATAGCAACTGTTCATTAGCTCACGAGTGTGTGGGTTGGTATTTGGGATTGGCTCAGCTGTACAGTTCTTTGGCTGTGCTTGGTTGTACGTTTGTAATCAGCTGGTCATCACTCAGGTGTCTGATGATTGGACTGGGGCCCTAAGGCATGCACTTCTCATCCAGCAAGCTCACCTCGGCTCATTCATGTGGGGGTGGTTGCAAGTTTCCCATAAGCAGCAAGAGGGCAAGCCCCAGTATACGAGTGGTTTTCAAACCTCTGCTTATGTCTCATTTGCCAACTCTGACCCACTGGGCAAAGCAAGGAGGCTCCCCCTCTTGATGAGGAGCCCATTGAAAAGGCATCGATGTGGAGAGGGGAAGAATTTATCTTCTGGTTTTATACTCTAACTCATATATTAAGCACTTTTGCTGGATTCTTTACATACTTTGTCTTATTGTTACTTGGAAGCCAGAGAGGTAGTACTTTCTGTTAACCCTACTTGGCATAAAAGGAAATTGAAGTTCAGAAAGATGAAGCAACTACATAGCCAATCATTGGCAAAGGCAGGTCACAAGTGTCTGAATGATTGCGAAGTTTTTATTCTTTCTCTACTCTTTGCCTTCTGATAGACAAATGACTAATTTGCCTAATTTGTTTGGTCCTGGGGGGAAAAAACAGCAGTAAGATGAGTTTCATCAATATAGGAAAGAAAAAAAACCTGCCATTGTTTGTCTTGGAAAAGAAACTGTGTCACTAGTAAATGTGGTGTGCACGATCTTACTAGTATAGTGAGTTTGAGGAAGTCAGGGCGACGGTGATTTGCAAATGTGTGGTGCTTGATTTGCACGAAAGGCCTACATCCTTGGCATGGAATCTGAGTTGTAATAGAATTTATTCCGAAAGACTTTAAGGAAGTTGATTAAAATATTAGAGATATTGACGTTGTCTGAAGAGATCTTGTATTTATTTCTTTAAAAAAAATCCACAATATTACCATAGCTAGGCCCTATTATGCTATTGTAATCATAGTTGAACCAAGAAGGGTGATTAACGATAGCAATTTATTGTACCTGAGGAGGAGAGAAAATAGGAGATGTTGTCGTTATCATAAATCATATCATAAATAACCAAAAAGAAGCACTCAGAATGCTTGTGTGGTGTCAGCAGCCAGCCCCTTCAGGCCCGTTAGCCCAGGATGTAGCCATAGAAACCCCAAAGTCATATTGTTATCTTAGTCTTGCTGCAGTTATGTGATACAACAGCATTAACATATAGATTAGGCCATTTATAATACTAGGTGTCATTTCAGGTTGGCTTGCTTATATAGCATTTTAGTTTTTTATTGTGCAGAATGTTAGGGAAATAGTGCTTTTTTACAGGTCAGTGTGTGTATAAGTATTTATAACACATCATCCTCACTCTGCTATTAATTTATTGTGTTATTGATTGGTTGTACCATATAAATTGTCACTGCCTAATTGTCTTGTCTTTGTTAGTAATTTCATTTTTTTTAAGTAAATAGGCTAATTTAAAAAATACCTACCCACTTATACACACTGAGTTGTGTTTTAAGGGTCTAATTTCTGTTACATTGTAGACAGCGCAATTTGAAGAATATTTTATGAGGGGATGTAGTTGGGATTTTTTTAAAAAATTTTAGCCTCATTTGGAACTAAAAATAAAATGTTTCTGTGGGCAGTTTTTGTATCGCTACTCTTCCTGTCTTTCCAGGCGTCCAGTGTCCACCTGCCTGACCAAGCCTTGCCCCTTCAGTACCCTGTGCTCTAAACCCTCTCTGTCCCCAGTGTTCCATAAGGTTACTTCAGTTATGTTCCATTTGCTCAGTCTCCTTACCTCAAAAAGTAGGGGAGAGTCGTTCATTTGTTAGCTTTATAGCCTTAAAGATATTGGCAGAAGCATTTTAAAGATGCTGCCTTTGGGGCGCCTGGGTGGCACAGCGCTTAAGCGCCTGCCTTCGGCTCAGGGCGTGATCCAGGCGTTATGGGATCGAGCCCCACATCAGGCTCTTCCGCTATGAGCCTGCTTCTTCCTCTCCCACTCCCCCTGCTTGTGTTCCCTCTCTCGCTGGCTGTCTCTATCTCTGTCAAATAAATAAATAAAAAATCTTTTAAAAAAATAAATAAATAAAGATGCTGCCTTTATCCAAGACGTAAACGTAGTGGTCAGAATGCCAAGCACTGTTGCGTGTAGTCCGTGAAATACTTAGGGGCAGAAAGAGCTCTGTCCTGCCCTTGAGATCATCCCACATGTACAGTCCACTATGTGTGGAAATGACCCCAATAAAAAGATCCTCAGCTCTTACAAGTAGGAGGTCAGATGTCAATACTGAGGTTTGGCAGATGTGAAAACTTAGATGTGAGAGAGTCAGTGGGCTGGGCAAGGTGGACTCATGGCACTGGTAACAGAGGCCACACGTGGTTTCAGTCTAGACCCCCCCTCTGTCCTCATCTCTCCAGGTGTGGCTGTATGTGTACCTTAAACCGATCCCTGCCACAGCACTTGAGCCGATGGCCACAAAATGTGGTTGATTCTTAAGGATGGGAAATCATGTCCTATTTGACCTCATACAGGATTGAACAGAGTGCTTGCCACAGGGAGATTCAGAAGACACCAAGCAGACGAGGGAGTGAATGAATGAGTAGTGGAAAGAGTGAGTCCTTCAAGGAACTGGCGACAACAGTATCCAGATAGATAGAAACGTGTTTGAAAAAATATGCATTCTAAACGAATCCTTTAGTATTTGTTAATAAAAGAGGAATCTCTTATAAAAACAGCAGGATGCATAAACTAGCAAGAAAATAGGTAAGTTTGTGTCATTATTGCTAGAAATTTCTGCATGTATATTTCTTTAAAAAAATCACAAGAAATCTAGTTTTAAATACATTTGATTTTGGTGAAATATATATAGATAGCATTTTATTGTCCCTATATTTAAAGTTAGGAATGCAAGTATAGTTTCTGCCTATTTTGAGATCATGCCACTAAATTTTAAAGTTGCATGCATCTGTGTAATGAGATAAAAAGCTTTCCGTGCCATATGAAAACAATTTCCTTTTTCCCCCCTAATGTCCATGAGCTCTTTAGATTATAGTGTTTCTTTAAAGGCATTTATTATTCTACTTAAAAAGATATTTTGTTCTAAGTCAATATTTATAGAAACTTAGAATTAACCCATTAAAAACCCTTTTGGTGTGTCCAGGCCTTATTGCCTTGTTTTATCTTTTGTTCAAGAAGTTTGGTAAAGAAGCATATTTTTCTCATTATTCCTCTGGGAAATGTAGCGAGTGTGGATTATTTATTTGTGTCATTAACGAAGAAAAATTGGAGTGGAATTTGTAGTGAGTCCCCTACCCGCATCAACATCTGTGGAAGTTTTAAAAAGACGGACATTACCACGGACCCGTCTTATTTCTGATCTGTAAGTAGAAGGGAACTTGACTGTTGTTCTGCCGTCAGTCACACACTGAAGGAAAATGTTAATTCGATGAAACTGGGTGAAGGGTATTCATGAGTCCTTTGTAGTGTTCTTACAACTTTTCTGTAAGTTTGAAATTATTTCAAATTAAAAAGTTAAAAAATAATTCTACGATCAAATGTTGACCTGGAATCATTGATTGTTTAAATGAAAAGACACCTGAGAGATCATCTCTATCTCCTTCTTTTTCCATACCTTATGATAACATATGGAATTTGCTACCAGTTAAGTGTCTCTTTTAAATTGTATTTCTGACCATGGTGATAAATTTGCGCTGAGTCATTCACGATATTTCCCATCATTTCCTTTTTTTGACAAATGAGAAAGCATACCACATATGCAAAACTCTGGCAGGATGAAAAGTTACTTTTTAATATGGTAGGTTTTTCTTAGATTGAATTATAGCATGTATATAATTTATAATTATAGATTGAATTATAGCATATATATGTAAATTTTATTGAATTTATATGAAGAATACGGTTGTTGGTAGTGGGCATGAGCCTTTAGCAGAAACTTGACATTTTTTTTAAAATAAAGGTTCCTGTGCTGGTTTAAGTGTGGTTCTTTGTGCGTCTCTTTTCTTACTGTCAATAGCTTTTATTTCCCAGACGTGTAGGCGTTATATCATAATTTATGGTATTCTTTGAAGAATGACAGTACTAATGATCGGTTATAACAGATATCACAGTTTTGAATAAACTCTCACACAAAGGATAATCAAATCAAAAGTCTTATCACCGTTAACGGTAGCCAAATTTTAACACAAGCAGAATAGAAAATACCAGTTTTATTAATAATTCCTTACGATACCTTTAGCAGCATAACATTAACACTTGCCCAGAAGCAGCTTCCCTCACTTAAAATATCTGTTCTCCTTAAAAAGTGTCCCCAGCCGCTCTGGACTGCTTCCATTGCAGGTTAGGGTCATTAGACCAGGCGGAAGAGGTGATACCCATTTGACCTAAATGCTAACTCAGGACTTTACGCTGTCATGCGGAGTTTGAAATATTAGAGTAAGGAGAGTTGGGTTTTTTTTGTTTGTTTGTTTGTTTTTGTTTTTTTATCTTCTCAAAAAGGATTGCAGGGTTAACTTTATAATGTATATCTGTTATTGATCGGTGTTATTATTTAGTAGTTGAATATTGAACTCTAATTAGTTGTTCTGCCCAAGAAAAACAAAGAACAGGCCTTTCATCTGGATGACCTATAACAAGCTCTCTGTTAGTCCTGGAAGTTCCCTTTCTAGGGATTGCTTCCATTAGAGTAATCCCTCTGCCCCTGCCCCTCCCAGGGCATCCACCTATGGCCCTGTCTGGGGGACTCACCCTCCCAGAGCTGACGTAGCCCCAGATGCACCTCCAGAGGTAGGAGAACAAGACAGGCTTTAGCACATCTAAAGGCCCCTGCCTAAGCCAAACCTTCCTCTTTCTGCTTTGGCATCGCTGGGATTTATGAACCTCTGTCAGGTAGGAGGGGGCTCTTTGGAATTCAGAAATAAAACAGTAATGAGTACTCTGAAATGTTTTCTTCATTCACTTGAAGAATATCTTAAAGCTCTCTTCTGGGGCGCCTGGGTGGCACAGCGGTTGAGCGTCTGCCTTCGGCTCAGGGCGTGATCCCAGCGTTCTGGGATCGAGCCCCACATCAGGCTCTTCCACTATGAGCCTGCTTCTTCCTCTCCCACTCCCCCTGCTTGTGTTCCCTCTCTCGCTGGCTGTCTCTGTCTCTGTTGAATAAATAAATAAAATCTTAAAAAAAAAAAAAAAGCTCTCTTCTTTCTCATTTTTGATGTTTGCCCATTAGCAGTTGAGAAGATCCAAGGTCTGTCTTGTCATTCTGATAAAAGATAGGGTTGGAAGGGGCCGTTCAATTTTTCTGACCAGAGTAGATCTAGGACAGGAATCTAAAAACTTTTCTGTAGAAGGCCAGATAGTAAATATTCTAGGCTTGCTCGTTGCTTATATAACCAGAGTACGGTAGAGCCCAAAGCGAGAGGCTGGCCATTTTCCAGTTGCTACGAAAAAGTGTCACGGAAGAGGGAACACGTGATTGGAGGCTAAGAAGAGAGAGTCACCGAAGTGTCAGGGGGGGTCCTTCCAGGTGGAGGGAGCTGCACGTGCAGAGGCACAGCAGTGTGTCCTTGAGGAGCTGCAAGTGAGTCTGCGCGACAGAGTGGCAGAGGGCTCAGGACGCAGTGGAAGGTGAGGTGAATCACGGAATCAGATGATGGAGCGCCGGATAGGAGGTGCTGGAGAAATTGGCTTAATTTTACATTTTAGAATACTGGCTTTCATCCTGTTCTAGCCTCACAACAAAAGCTTTTGTGAAAGCTCAGCAGGTAAAATAGATAACCTTAGGGGTAACCATTCCACTTAATAGAGAATAGGGGACCCAGTCTGTACTGTGCGGTACTTCCAAAGGGGTTCCACAGAACCCTCAGGCTCCAAGGAACTCCTTGGCAAAGTACTGACGTAGGGACCTATGAAAGGTTCTTGAGATGGGGAGTCATATGCTCGGATTTGTGGTTTCGGAAGATCAGCATAAGGCAATGTGAAAGATAGGAGCTGGAGGCAGTGACACTAGTTAGAAGTATGGAGAAGAGGTGTTGAGGATTCGAGCAAACGGTAGTAGCAGTAGGGAGAGCATGTTACAGGAAATGCAGTAGAAAACTGTGTTCACAATGCAGAAATAGAGAAACAAAGGAAAGAAGGCGTCTGGAATGATGTTTCTACTTAGGTGCTTGGATAGGTGATACTGTCGTTCTCCAGTCATGCTAACAGTACTTTGTCTCAAATTTGTCTTGTGCCAGACGTCATTAACCGTTCACCCAACTCCATGTCTAGGGCTTGAGCTAATTAATAATCATCTTTCTTCTCTACTTCCTTATTTCTCTTAATGACCGCATTGCTCACTGCCCAGGGCTCAGAGCCTTGAGATGGTGCTTGACTCCTTTCTCCACTCTTAGACCTAATCATTTATTAGATTCCATTCATTCTACCTTCAAAATCTCACCTACCTCTATTGCTTCCTTTTATTACCACTGTTCTAGTTCAGACCCTATTGTCACTTACCTACATCATTTCAGTAACCCCTAACTTACTTGTCACATCTCCATTATTATGTTACCTCCCATCCATCATGTATGTTCCTGCCAGAAGAATTTGCTGACATATACCCTCAGATTTTTCTTCCTTGTCTAAAACTCTTCACCAGGTCCAAACTACCAGTAGAATAAAGATCATTTAGTTTTTTCTGGAATTCAAAGCTTCTGGGGTCTGGATGCAACCTTAGTAAGCTCACTTTGTACTCTTCCCCGTCTTATACCCTGCTTGCCAGATGAATATTCCCTGGCCTCCTGTGTTCCATCTCCATCTCTTCACCATCTGTTCCTTCATCCTGTGCTTCCCCATTCCTAGTCTGCAGATATCCAAAGCACTACCTAATTGGTGAAATCTTCCTTAGATCTTTAATATTGCAGTAATCTTTCTGCTTTGAACTGCTGTAGCTCTTTATCTGTCTTATGGGGCTAATCACTTTCTATGTGCTGTACACATACACTGTGTCCCCATGCTTTATTAATATGTGTAGAGAGAAAAAATGTGATCTTAAAGCAACTCAGTCAAGTAGGCAGGGCCAGTAACATTAACCCCTTTTGAAAGGTCAGGAAACAGGCTGCAGGGATTAAGAGATTGCTCAAGGCCTGTTGCTCTCTAGTGCCAGAACGCTGGCGGAAACACCATCCCTCTAATGCCAAAGCCAATACGTTTGCCCTCGCACCACACTGTCTCTCAAAGTGGCTGAACGGCAATCAAGCAGAAGAGAAGATGTAAGTAGTATACGAATTGTATCCAGGTTGGACACTTGCATTTTCTCAACTCCAAGAATTAACATTTGTTATAAGAGTCCTAAAAAATGTATGCTTTTTTGTAATTTCTGAGGTAGTAGTCATATAATAACCCACCTCTTGATCTTCAGCGGTATGGGGGTGGGGGTGCACGCGTATGCATACCTGTACAGAAGAGGAAGAAGGAAGAGAAAGACAGTATTTAGTCAGGTTAGGAAAATAATTAAGGAAGGAGGAGACAGGAAATACTTAGCAGACTCCAGCTCCTGAAAGTAGGGCCAAACCACTCAAAAAGAAAACAGTCTGTCTGGATATCTGCTGTCCCTGATTGCCACCCTTCCGATAACGATGGCATGCGAGTTTGGAAGATCGTTGAGGATCTGCCACTTTACTTACCCTCTAAACACTGTCCATAAATTCCTTTCTTTCCCAGAAATCACGTTTGAAGCATTGCTGTTATTTGTTTAGAAAGCATTGCTTTCTAAATATTCTGCTAACAGCTCTTTTCTTTTCTTTTACCAGAAGAAGAAGAAGAGCAGGTGCCCACTGATGGCGGTACGTCCGCTGAAGCCATGCAAGTTCCCTTGGAAGAAGATGATGAACTGGAGGAGGAGGAAATTATTAATGATGAGAATTTCTTGGGTAAGAGACCGTTGGATAGTCCCGAAGCTGAAGAAATGCCTGCCATCAAGCGACCACGGCTGTTAAGCACTAAAGGGGACACCCTGGACGTAGTAGTATTGGAAGCTCGAGAACCCCTCAGCTCAATAAATACCCAAAAGATTCCGCCAATGCTCTCTCCGGTCCACGTACAGGACAGTACAGACCTTGCCCCTCCGTCCCCAGAGCCACCGATGTTGGCTCCAGTGGCAAAATCACAAATGCCAATCACAAAACCATTAGAAACAAAGTCATTTACACCGAAAACAAAGACTAAAACTAGTTCTCCGGGACAGAAGACTAAATCACCTAAAACTACTCAGTCACCAGCAATGGTCGGAAGTCCTATTCGGTCACCAAAAACTATATCCAAAGAGAAGAAATCTCCTGGACGCTCTAAGAGCCCCAAAAGCCCCAAGAGTCCCAAGGTGATGACTCATATTCCCCAAGCACCTGTCAGACCGGAAACACCAAATAGGACTCCTTCAGCTACGATAAGTGAAAAACTTAGTAAAGAGGCCATTCAGGTAAAACAGATACAGACCCCCCCAGATGCTGGGAAACTCAACAATGAGAATCAGCCGAAGAAGGCTGTCGTGACCGATAAAACGATCGACGACTCCATCAATGCCGTGATTGCACGGGCTTGCGCCGAACGAGAGCCAGACCCTTTCGAGTTTTCTTCTGGATCAGAATCCGAAGGAGACATTTTTACCAGCCCTAAGAGGATTTCAGGTTCAGAATGTACTACTCCAAAAGCTTCCACCTCCTCCAACAATTTCACAAAGTCAGGATCCACTCCTCTGCCTCTTTCAGGCGGAACTTCAAGTTCTGACAATTCATGGACAATGGATGCGTCCATAGATGAGGTTGTGCGGAAAGCAAAAATGGGAGCCCCTCCAACTATGCCTCCCAGCTTTCCCTACATCTCTTCTCCTTCGGTCTCTCCTCCCACCCCCGAACCTCTGCACAAGGTGTATGAGGAGAAAACCAAGCTGCCTTCATCTGTGGATGTCAAAAAGAAGTTGAAAAAGGAACTGAAGACCAAAATGAAGAAGAAGGAGAAGCAGAGAGATAAGGAGAGGGAAAAAGACAAAAGCAAGGAGAAGAGTAAAGAAAAGGACAAAGTGAAAGAGAAAGAGAAGGAGAGCAGCAAGGAAACCAAGTACCCCTGGAAGGAGTTTCTTAAAGACGAAGAGCCAGATCCCTATAAGTTTAAAATAAAAGAATTTGAGGATGTCGATCCCAAAGTGAGATTGAAAGACGGAATGGTGAGAAAAGAGAGAGAGAAGCATAAAGATAAGAAGAAAGACAGAGACAGAGGCAGAAGGGATAAAGATAAGAGAGACCGGGAGAAGTTTAAAGAGAAGGGGCGGGAGGACAGGCCCAGAGCAGCCCCTGCGCCTGTGGTGCTGCCCCCGAAGGACGTACCGCTGCCCTTGTTCAGCCCCGCAGTGGCCGCCAGGGTCCCCGCCACGCTGCCTGCTCTGTCGTCAGTGCTCCCTGAAAAACTGTTTGAAGAAAAAGAGAAGCCCAAGGAGAAAGAAAGGAAAAAGGACAAAAAGGAGAAGAAGAAAAAGAAGGAGAAAGAGAAGGAGAAGGAGAAGAAAGACAAGGAAAGGGAGAGAGAGAAGAGGGAGAGAGAGAAGAGAGAAAAAGAAAAGGACAAGCACAGGCATGAAAAAGTAAGCACCTTGCCATGTCCGGCGCTGTCCGGACCCCGTCGGGCTGAAAAATGCAGGTAGACAAAGCCCGCGGTCCTGTCTGTGTTCTGGATGTGCATTGCCCCTAAGTGAAACGGGAAGATACTTGTAATGTGGTGATGAAATTTGATTTTAATTCTAAGACCCACAAACTTGTCATCAAGCCCCCTCCGTGCTAAAAAAATGTTACAGATTCATAGCCCAAGAGGAATCTAATCGCAGACCATAAACCCTCTAGTAAGCAGACAGACTAACTAGTCTCCGGCAGGTTAAAAACATCTGTCACCTTAAACTGTAGAAAATATTTATGTAATTACCAAGTGTACCGCACACTGCTTTGTGCCCAAATTATTAGATACCCCAAAAAGACAGCATCCATTTTACTCAGGGCATGCAAAACTGTGGCCCTGTTTTCAGAGGACGGCTAGGCCGGTGGAGTCCGTCTGGAGGATTCGTGTCTCTCTTTGGTGAGCCGTGTCTGCAAGTGTTTAAGGTTATGACTGTCTACTCCTTTCTGTAGCATCTCTTATCCTTCTATTTTCTGCTTTAATAAGATTAGGACATGTTTCCGAGTATTGAGGCTGATCGGGCAGCCTGGCTGGTGGGCAGAAAATAATTCCAAATATTCTACAATGTAAGTAAATCAGGCTCTCATAGAGTACAACCAAGGAAACTGATCTATATCCCGCAGTTTTGTAGAAGCGGGGACCTCAAGCCTTGGGGTCCAGGATGTGACCTCTGCTTTTATGGCTTTGCTCTTCAGTTCATGGTTCCTTGGATTACAGTGGTCGACTGGTTGGTTTGAACATTTCTTTTAAACTTTCTGAAAAAGTGTCTAAGTATTCATGGTCTGTCATACACACAGATTCTCAGAGACCCTTTCCCTGCCCCTCTAGAAGCAGTCCTCTTGGAGTTTAGCCAGAAAATAATAACACAGTCATTTTTTCCCACATAATAAAATAGATGTATTTGACACATGGCAGATCTATGATCATCAGTACTTTTGCAATATTTCAAATTTCAAACTTACTACCTAGAAAAATTAGTTTAGCTGACAAGTAGGAATGGCACCTCTCAACATTTTTCTGCCTAACTTCATGCTTTTTCTGTCCCCCTTGGCTATTCCAAAATATAAAGAAATAGAATGGAACTCCTGATATAAATAACTAAACATCCGCAAGTTAACAAGACACAGAACTCCATCTCTTGTTTCCATTTTAAAAATCATCTTCTTATGTTTATGTGGCACCTGGCACTCACACGTACCTTATTTTCTCCTCCTAACACACCTGTGTCTGAGGTCCAGCAGGTATTGTTACCAAAATTTGTGGATGAGGAAGTGAGTCTGAGAGGGTGGCTTGTCCAAGATCAAGGTCACACAACCAGCAAAAGCCAGGTCACTGACACGAGGATCCTCTTCACGGTTTGGAAATGCTTACTGCTGGGGATCTTGCCCGGTAGCAGTTATCACTCGCCCATCACGTACCAGCACCTTGGCACCTGAGCCCTCAGTAGGTCAAACAGGGTCCTGTTCCTTTCATCACCGTCTTAACTGTGGAAAGTCAATGGAGTTGTTTCAACGGCCATTATGAATTTGAGTAAAGCCCATCAGATTAGATTAGTAACAGCAATCCTCGCCTTTCTGCAGCTTCCACCTGACTTTGGGAAAGAAAAGTCCCTCGGACTACCTTGGTTGGAGGTAAAGGCTCAGTTACGAGTTGCTAGATTGCACCTAAGAGAAGGATACAAGTCCTTGTATCATGTCCGATGGGTTATGGCTCAGATGAATGCCAAAAGATAAAGATTTATAAAAGTTGGCTATCTTATAAGGTCTTCAGAAAGAATAAACCGTATTGTCTCTAGAGTTAAATCTGAGTTCACATCCTGCCTTTTTTAGCTGTATGACACTGGGCAAGTTACTTTTGTGAGTAGTAAATGAGATTACATCTGAGACGTGCTCGGTACTGTGTCTGGCACGTAAGTAAATGCCCAGTCAATGCAGATCATGCTGGAGATGGAGTCAAGTGTTCTTATTTCATTTTGAATCAACCCACAAAATGTGCAAACCTAGAGTTTGCTACTTCATTGGACCAGACTAGCTAACTTACGTATGACGGGGGACGTCAGCTATGCTTAGCAGTGTTGAAAAATTATTTCTCCTTCCTTGGCATCCTTTTAAACTTTAGCTCTTTATAGAGAGAGGAGAGGATAAAGCCAGTGCAGCCCATGCAGATGCCCCTGACAAGGTGTAGAAATTGAGATATTAACGTAAACCTTGACTTCTCTTCTTTCAACTTCACTTATTCCTCCCTGAGCATCAAGCCATACGACTAAATGAAAGTGTACCTGAAATTGGGTTACCTAAGGCTTAAGAAGTCCCTTACACACCCTCAGATCAAAATAACGCACGTCTTAGCTGCCCCGAGAAAATGTCTTTTGTCACAAAAATGAGGGCTGCGGTGTCCTTCTTCCTTCTCATCGTGACCAGCTCACAGGAGCAACTCTCACAGACATTGACCCCAGTTCAGCAAGCAAGGGCATTGTTTCAATAAAACAAGAAAAATCTCCCCATATTTATTTAACCTGCCTGTAAAGTTTTTACCATCCACACCCACATTTATCGATACAGGAACCACTAACAATACCATTAGTTAGACGGGAATCTGCATGGTAGGTTGAAGGAGACTTGGGCTCTGGAATCCAGCAAATCTGAGTGAAGATCCAGGACGGGTTTTTTTTGTTTTTTTTTTTTAAGTTTCTTTACACCTTAGATGCTCCACCTTTAAAGTAGGGATGTGGTGACACTTATTGAAAACAGCAGAACACTAATAGTTAATATTCATTGACTAATTAGTATATGCTAAACACCATGTAAATACTACCTGTGAGTTTAATTTCTTACCACAACTCTATAAGGTAGATACCGTAGTTGTTATCACTTTAAGATGAGAAACTGAGGCTTGGAGAAATTAATAAGGTTGCCCACGAGCACACGCCTCAGAAGTGATTTAGGACCCATGATTGCAACCCAGGCCATCAGATGCCATCATTGATGTTTCTTAGCCACTACACTTGCCTACATTAAATTAAAAATGGATTAATTGAAATAACGTATGCAAGGCACCTTGGCTTAGCGGTGCATCATCGGGAAGAAAAATCATTTTTCTAGTAGTGGTACTAATCCACCATGTAGTGACTTACGCACAATTTGTGTCCCCTTTATGTGCGATAATATGCACTGGTCAAGGTTAGGAGTCTGATCTTTTGCTCTTTAAAATAGAAGCAAACTGACTTTTTGGGGACATCATATTAAGTGCAATTATGCTGAGCAGTCGCAAACGTGACAGGACGGCTTCAGCAGCGAGAAGCCAGCAGTACCGTTCAGAGTGGTTACAAGTTCCCGTTTGTGCTTATTGCAGTCAGTGTGTGTACCACGTGACTTAATTTATCAATAGAAGGCTTTTGAAGTTTAGATGAATGTTACAGGACTACTTTAATTCACATTGACTCTTGGTATTTGAAGTGTTTTTTGGAAGGAGGATTGCTGTGAAAAAAATAAGAAAATGTCTCATTATTTGTTAGTGGAATTGAACAGTTGTCCATATAACCCAACATAGGACATAAACCAAAATCCACCTGTTGTCAGATTTGGAGATATATTTTTATGCTCTTGAGTACAATCTGAGAAGGCATGGTAGAGTGTCATCCAAAAAAATGACAGTGTCACAACCTGCGGGTACATAGGCCGAGTGCTGGCCCAGGAAGATCATGGGCTTTGGCAGTCAGACTGACTTGGATCTCGTTCGAGCTCTACCACTTACTAGTTACTCACCAACCTCTTCATACCTCTCTGAGCCACTACTCCCTCCCCTCTGTCTCCTTCTTCCCATTCAGTACTGGAAAGAGACAGCGTCATCATAAAGTATGGGTTACCTCTGCTCAAAAACAATGGTCTCATACCTTCCCCAGCAATATTTTGGCTTATAGAGGCCTTCTCTTCTACCCTCTCGTGGAAGACTGTAAGTGAAGACCAGTTGGTATCATTTAAGATGACTCTCCAGAATTTCCTTACAACTAACCAGTTATATGGATGATCGACCCACATGTCATTGAGATTTGCTTGTAATGAAAAGGTCGTAAATTCTAGAAAGGATTCCCCCAATTTTGATCCTATTGATTGATGAATGTTACTTTGAGCCAACATCAGCTATTGGAGGAACTAACCCAGGTAGTAAAGGATACTAGCAGCTGCTGCTTAGTGCATACGGCGCCAGACCACCCAGCTCGGAGGGTTTGGTCCTGTTGCTGCTGTTTGAGTAGAAAAACACCACAGAAAGGTCAAGTAGCTTGCTGTAGCTGGTGGGTGGAGGAACTGGGACTTGGCCCCAGGTGTGTCTGAGCGAAGCCTGTGTCCTTTGTCACCCAGAAGGGCCTTCTCAGCCAGTCACTGCAAAGCTGATGAGGGAATAAACACGGTTTCACGCTCGGGAGTAAGGTGGACATCATGATTTTAGGAAACTGTAGTCCCTGAAGAGACCTTAGAGAGCTCCTCTTCAACCCCATATTTCAAAGAAGGGGCAAGGGGGGTCATCTGCACTTAATGACTTCAGTTATCAGAACAATTAAAATGTTTGACGTTTCTTTAATCTATCCCCAAATCCCTTAGCATTTGCCCTCAAATAATCTTTTATTGAATTTAAACAGTTTTTTCTTTAGAGAATGACAGATAGTTGTACTGGTTTGTGCCTTTAACAAAAGGTTGTCATTGTTTTCCCTTCTGTTTGGAGTAATTTCCAGTCTTTTCTCATCAGCTCTCATAATTAACTAGTGAAATAAAGAGTTTTCAGTCAATACAATAGCTCAAGAGAAAGGGGGAGATATTCTCTTACTGTTCCAAGAGGAAACCAGTAACTTAACATTTACACAAGTGTGTTTGAATTTATAGATATTTACCAGAGGCCATCTCCAAGTCTCCATGTGAACAAATTTGAGCGCCTAGTGAAAGCCTGCGTTCTGTTTCACTTGCCCTTGCTGGATTCCACTTGTCATACTTGACCACACCGTAGAACCTCTTCTGACTGTCCTTTTAATGTCTTAAACAGTTTATCAGTATTTAGACTATGTTTCTAAATTGAATTAATGTAAAGACCTTAATTGCAAAGAAAGACAACAAGGTGCTCACTGGTCATCATAATTCTGCATCCAAAATGTTAGCTTATTGAAATTAGCTCTTCGTCAGTACTATTTCTGGGATATTTTGCTGACCCTTTAGCATAGATGGGAATCTGAACTAGCATTCGCGGAACTTGCTGCCACCCTATCTAGCACACATTTTTTTTTTTAAATGAAAGAAGTTTAATGTTAAAAAAATAGAAAATAAAAACTTGGCCAGATTATATTGACAAAGCTGCCCATTACCTTTGCAGAAAGTCCCTGTCAGAAGATAAACTTTAAAGCTGGAATGCATGAAAGAGTTCCAAGATAGAATTTAAATTTAAACTGATTCTTTATAGATAAGCTTTTTAAAAATCCACCTCTTTGCTTCAAGTCAGGATTTTAAAAATAAATTTCCCCTTTAAATCTCTTGAGCGATTTTCATTTTTTGCAAGGCCGCACTGCTGGTGTCCTGGAAAAATGGAGAGTTAGAGCTTTATCAGTTGGTGCCCTGAGGTATGTGGCAAAGAAGCTAAATCCTTGAAGATTAGCAAAAAAAATGCAGCACATGGCAATAAGGGGCTTATATGACTACTAGTATTAGTTCAGGTGAAAGCAGTATTGCTTATACATAAAACTGGACAAATCCACTGACAATGTATTTTTAGTTAGCTACAAAGGAGTCTTCTATTACTGGACTTTGCTCTTTGGTGGATTGGGAAGCTTAGTAATCCACTGTAAATGCTCTGCGCGCCCCAATTCTCAGCTCACTCTCAAGTGCAGTGCTTTTATTTTAACCCTTAGAAGCTCATGTTGTCCCCAGAGTTTGGCTTCATGCCATTAAAAGATGGCCTTAGTCTTATGGGTGAAGTAATTCAAATAATTGTCATTTATTTAGTTTCTTGATTTCTGGGAAGAACACACGAGAAATCATTTTGTGAATGCAGGACATGTCTTTGTTTTTATTTTGGTAGGCATTTGGATAAAGTTAATGTAAATGGAAGTCTGATAAGAAATTTTAGTTTAGAGACGGTGTTTTCTGTATCTGTATTCTTAGCATCCTCATTCATCTTTTTTTTGGTACTTGCTTGAGTGTTATCTTTAGGTTAAATCCTATTTAGCTTCTTTAAGAATGAAATTAAGGTTTTAAGTATTTGTAGGGAAGGTTACTGTATGTCCTGGTTTGCCTAGGACAGTCCCAGTTTACACACTTTTGTGGTGTAATTAATAGCTCCCTCTTTCACTCCCAAAGGTGTCTCTGGATGATGTGGTCACCCTGAATTTACCCTAAGATAAAATTTGAAGCTGAGGTAACGGGTCCTGAATCATTCATTAATTCCACAAGTTTACAAAATGCCTTTAGTCTTCAGGGCACATATATACCATTTTTAATTGGACTTACAAAATGTATCTCTATTTTTGTTTGCTTATTTTTTTTACATATCGTATCATTTAACTTTTTAAAATAGTAGGACATAAATAAACCATGTCTTGATTCTTTTATCCTGACAAGTTACTCAAGGTGGCATCAAAAACCCAGCCAGTTTAGTTGAATGGAGGTGAGGCCAAAGTCAATCACTATTTCCATATGAATTAGTTAGCCTTACATTGAGAAAAAGTATTTTACAGCCGACACTAGGGGCACGTGGGTGGCTCAGTCGGTTAATCCGACTCTTGATTTTGGCTCAGGTCATAATCTTAGGGTCGTGAGATTGAGCCCCACGTCGAGCTCTGAACTGGGCATGGAGCCTACTTAAGATTCTCTCTCTCCCCTCCCTCACGTCCCCTGGCCCCTCTCTCTGCCTCTCTAAAAAACAAGAGCAACAACAAGCAGTTCTAGCCATCTCACAAATCTATGTCATTTATCATAAAAGACATTTACAGAGAAAGTGAATAGCCAGCTCCATGTAAGACCCCAGCATTACCAGAACAAAGGACTCAGCGGCATGGTAGAGGTGAGGGTGAATTTAGTGTCAGGAAACCTACAAGTAGATCATTTACTTACTGACTTTTTCACTGTGGGCAAACCACTTAATCCTTCTGGTCCCCAATACTTGGGGATGATAATACCTTCCGCACCCAACTTACAGAGTTCAAAGAGCAAATTGGATCATGTATATTGAACACACTTTGTGCTGTGCAAGTGTGAGTTATGATGATTGTGTAGTGTGGTAATAGAAACGGACCTAACAGCATTATTATTAATATTATTTGTATTTATATTATAATAGTCCCTATTATGAGAAGCATAATGATAGTAAAGATCTTTTTCAAGGTAGAGCAGCTTTATTTTTAAATAAAGGTTATTTAAGAAAAGGTTAAGTGCTTAAATAATAGTATTGCAGGCTGAAGGATGTGGAATATTACTCATCGTTTATGACCGTATGGTGCTAAAGTTTTTTAGAATTAAAAAAACATGGGGACTTTATATAATTTTCCATTCTCTGAAACAAAATAACTGAATCCAATCCTAGTTTTGCTGTTTGTGTGACCTTAGAACAGAAAAAGGAAAAGAAAAAATGATTGCTTCATATATGATCAGTTTCCCTATAAAACAGAAACCCTAATGCCTACCTCACATGTTTGTTAAAAAACCTATATGAGAACATCTGAAAAATATCCAGCCACGATGCCTGGCAGGTAGTAAGTGGTTTAAAATGTTTGTTTGTTTTGGATATATTTGTCTGTTCTTCCATAGATAATTCAGAAAGGTGAGAAAAATAGAGAAATCTTAATAGTCTACAAAATAGACCAAGCCATTGGTTTTCAGATTTGGTTAGATCTAGAACTCTGTTAAAAAAGGAATGGGGGGAAGTGGGTGCAAGCCCTAGCTAGTTGTCCATGGGTCTTGCTCTGACCCCACCCCAGTGGCTCTTGCTCCCCTAGGGCCTTAAGGAGAACCACTGGACATACTGTCCAAAGAACTGGGCAAATGAAAGAGACGTGTGCCAAAAGTGAGACCGTTTAAAGGAGTAGTTTTTTGTGGGGAAGTTAATAAGTTAAAGTTTAGATGTAGTGAGATGAAACACAGGATATTGAGTTCAAAATGTTCAGTAGGCAATATTCTGTTATGGTCTTAGATTCAATCAGTGCTAGTCTAGAGACAAAGATTTCGAAGACATGACATATTGTAAAACCTACGGCTGAAACCATGAACATGGATGAGCTCACTGAAGAAAGTGTCGAGGGACAAGGGGAGGGGGCCCAGTAAGGTCAGGCAAAGGCAGAGGACCTGGTAGAGGAGAAGGAAGGAGTGTGGTAAGACGCCCAGTGGAAAGCATACCAGGACATCAGGGAACGACTGGTGTCTGAGGAGAGTGGTTTTAGTGGCCTCCTTGGGAGAGAAAGTAGATTGGAGTGAGCTGAGGAATGAGTAAGTAAAGAAGGAGACAAAAATGTGAAACTGAAAAATATAAGAGGTTGTCAGCGAGAGGCTGAAGGGCAGGCAGGTTTTTTTAAGATCGTTGAGCACATTTAAAAGCTAGCAGAAAATTGTGGAACTGTAAAGTTGAAGATGCCTACGTGAGGAGGAAGTTTCCTCAAGAGACCAGAGGAGGAGGACTCTAGTATAGTTGCCGATGCAGAGAAGTCTGTAGGGGCTGAAGTTCTCCTGCCTGGTGGCCTCAGTGTTTGCTCCTGTGGAGCTTGAGGGGCAAAGGAGGAAAGGAAATCACGGAGACAGGTCTGGAAGGAGGTAAGGGTTTGAAATCATTGCTTCAGATAACTTCTTTCACTGCGCCTTGTGCACTTAAGATATGTCAGCCCGTATGATAGGCACTGCGAAGCAGCAGTGAGCAAAACCGATATGGTCTCTGCCCTTACCTAGCCGAGCGGGTAATCCAATAAACCGCATTGAAGGCGTAGAAGGCGTAGGTGGAATTGGAGTCTGATGGTGGACGTTTATGTGATTTTGAAATTTTTCTTTGGAATGACTTGGTGCCCGTGAGGATGATTTTAGATTGGTCCTGGACAGATGGTGAAATAACCAAGGGGCAGGGAGTTGAGCATGCTTGAGTTGTTAACTCAGTATTTTAGTGCCTCCTACATACCAGGCACCACTGTTCAGGAGGATGGTCGAAACCACAGATCTTGATGTGATGATGGATTTTAAAAAAAACAAAACAAAAAACTCAAGGGGGATAGTTCAAAACATATGAAAAAATAGTAAATTTGATCGATGTGCAATATAGAAATTAGACAATATAATAGATTGAGCATTGTATTATACGAATATTCATTTCCCTCCAGAACTACCACACTGTCCTATTAGGATTTAATTCTTGGGCTTAAAATGTGTAAGTCAGTGTTTGCAACTAGTCGTCACAGGGAGTAGCAGGGTACTGTTGGCAGGTGGCAGGACCCCAAGACCAGGGACGTTGAACATCTCCCACTGCCTGCACCGTTCCGTTCAACAAAGAACCATCCCACCAGAAAAGCCCCTCAGACACTTGTGGGAAAACTGAAATAGATGATAATGTGAGCTACAGAGCTTTTGTTCAGTTTGTTCATTCAAAGCATTATACCGTAGGATCTTTACACCAAGATGTGTGAAGGACCCTTTTAAAATCATGCTTGATTTGTGTATTCCCTTTCTGACCATTGACTCAAATATTTGGGAAGATCTTCAGACTATTCAGCAGCTATCGCCTTCACTACAAATCCTAAAAACCACTATTTTTTTCTTTTACAGTATTTCAGATCTGCTGACCACTAGCCAAAAAAAAAAAAAACCCAGCAGTTTAATGCTGCCATTATGCTTGGTGTTACCGTTTTCTTGTATGATAATGCAAACTTAGGATGGGTTTCATGTTTCTCACGTTCCATAAACGGATACATTTTATCTTACAGATGCAGATATCACTGCATTTTTTTCTATTTACGTGAGGTTTGACAATTACTTAAATGTTCACCAGACTGGGTGAGTTTTTGTTTAAAAATTCTAACAATAAAAATCCAAGAAATTAACCAAAGCTAAGAAAATGCAAAAATAATTCCCACCACTTACATGAAATAATTCAAGTTTGTAGAATTTCTCATGAAGCCAGAGAGCCTGCAGTTGTTGAGAAACAAAAACAAAATAACCCCGACTGTCCTCGACTGTCCTCGAAGCTAACATTTTAGTAGCATTTGAGGCTTAAACTGGCTTATCAGGTTTGTGGAGATGAGGAAGTAGACGAAGAGGTGGGAGGGATTTTGTTGAAAATGCATTTAACTCTAATGTAATAACTTCAACAGATAAAAGTGGAGCCAGTTGTTCCAGCCCCAAGTCCGGTTATCCCCCGATTGACTCTCAGAGTTGGTGCTGGCCAAGACAAGATGTAAGTAGAAACGTTTTCAACTAGAGTGAAATAAATTGAACTTAACCTTCTCTGCTCTTTCCTAATGGGTTTAGAGCTCTAACCTTTTCCAGGTACGAACACGGAGAGTCAAGCTTTACTTTGGGAATTCTTCATTTTCAAATTGGATCAGTTTCTTTCTCAAAGGAAGTGCTTTTTGCTTTGTTTGACGTACAGGATCCCTTCTTTCTTGTTCTCTTTCTCTTTTTTAAAGACATGACAGTGTGTCTGCGTAATTGTTAAGGTCCTGGTTATCTGAAAAGGAAGAGACTATGTATTGAGTGGACTGACTGCCATATTCCGCCCAGGTGGAGGTAATGTTATACCTTCTCGAGTATGGATTCTCTACCCACCACGACAAAAAATGGAGATTCTCATAGTTTTACTCTGTACCTGAAAACAAAGGTACTGCCCAAGGCTTGGTGAAATAGTGTATGATAGGAAAAACCGAAGTCTTAATTATCATCTCGTGTGTTTGTTTGCTTATTTGTTAAGAAAAGATTGGAAATATGAACCCCATGTTCACTGTTCATCTTAATTTTCACAGAGTCATCCTATCAGCCCACCCTTCTTTAAAGTAAATTAGTTGACTTTGTTTCTTTTATTCATTTTTGGGATACGGATTAAGGCCTACAATAAATACTCTTAACGTTATTTTAATAAGGTGATTAAACCTTGATTTCTTTTTGTAAATTATGTTAAAAGATCGTTCTTCTTGTTGTAAAAATCGTGCTATTTATCATTTAAATGAATTCCACAAGTTAAAAGTCCTAGTTTACAATCTTATTTTTCCAGTAAGCCTGAAAATGGATTCGTTTACGTTGCAAACAATCAAATATTGTGTAGGAAATGGGCTTACAGAGCACTGAATTTTCATTCAGTTTTTAGCCATAATAATGAAAGTAAGAGCCATGCACTTACATAGTGGGTAGACAACAGAAAATATGCTTTGTGTTCTCAGTGGTTCATTCCATCTTAAAAGTTTGTATTTTGTGCTGTTGCTTGTGCGAATTCCAAACGTAACACAACATCCATCATTAGGATGAATGATGTTGTAGAGGCAAACATGGTCTTCCAGGAAAATGTATGTTCTTTTGAAGATTGAAAGAAGAAGAAGAAAATCCAGATGGTTCTTCCTTTTCTCACCTAAATTATCCACATAATTTCCACATTACTCTTTTCGGTTCTATCAGTAGAAACCTAGACAGTGGGTGGTGGTGTTACTGACAAGCTTAGACAGTGGTAATAAAAATACTGTAGATTTAGCTCTTCTTTAACCAGATACCGGTTTACCCTATGCCCTCTATTTTACCTACAAAAAATGTGAATAATGTCCTCCTCTGTCAACCAGTAGGAGGCTGATTAGCAGGGCGACCCAACCAGAGTAGCTATTGATACTATCTTTTTGGAAATTCTGTACTTGGGCTCGTTCCTCTAAGCGAAAGATATTCTTACTTATCATTCAACAAATACTTTTCTCTTACTAGTTCACATTTATTACTGTTTTCTCAGTAACTCGCGATAACTTAATCTTTACGTCCACAAAAGAGTTTGGCTTGCTCATTCCCTTCAGAGAAATAAGGTCTGTGAAAAGGCTTTGATAATAATATTCCTCTCATCCACCCTTCAGCATCTTTCGTTCATTCTCTTGACTATTTTTCTCCTCTCAATAAATTACTCATGCACCTGAGATACTGGGAAATGTGAAAAATAGATCCTGTTATTCTGAAACAGATTGTCCAGTATTGGGGAAATTATAATACTCAGACATTATAGACAAATTGCCCATGAGAGTATAACATTATATAATATGCGAACTTTCAAATATTTAGGTAAATAACCATGTTATATGAATCATTAATCACTTGGCCAAAGTCAGACACAAGGAAATACTTACAATGAACAAAGGAATAAATTAAGCGAAATAGATTACTTTTTAAATTAAGAGAGAAAAAGAGAACTGAGTCACATAGTAATAGGATTTTGTGTAAAATATATCTTAATCAGTGAAGAACTTTTTAAAAAAAATCTAAATCATGGATCAGCACACTATGGCCCATGAACCAAAATCTATCCCACTGCCAGTTTTTGTATGGCTCGCAAGCCAAGAATGGTTGAAAAAAATTACAAAAAGAATATTTTGTGACACATGTAAATTTATATGAAATTAAAAGTAATCTTTTATTGTTGTAGCGTAAGGATACATGGCTTATTCCATGGCAGTAATAATGGAAAAGAGGAGGCAGACTCACATAAATGTGCCTTTACTTAGTTTGTACACAGTTGGGGCTACAGTACTCTTTTGAAGTGACATTAATGAGCAGAGTGGGATTCAGGAAGGGGGTCTGCATAGTCCAGACGAAGGGTTGGTTTATTGCTGAAGAACAGGCGGAGGATAGTCTTTTGAAATTATGGGAAAAAGGAAAAAGCTTTACAGGGTTCAAATTATACCCTCTGGTTGGAAGATCTTTAAGACAATATTTAGTTTCTAAATTTTCCTAAATAAAGAAGGTCTTCTGCCCTTGATCCAGGAAAATACTTTGAGGTTAGACTATTTCCTCGGTTCTCTGATGTTCCTTGTAGCGAGACTGAGGCACCTTGTTTTTGCCTTCATTTAACATGCATGGAGTCTGTATTCTAAAGGGTCTGTGGGAAGTCCAGTGCCTCCACCAGATAAGCGTTAGGATACAAGATAACTCTGCGAGGACCTCAGATCCCTTTGACTTGTCCCCCAGTAATGGGTCTCCAGAGTTGCCCTTAGTAACCCTGAAATTATCATCTCTGCACCTATAAAGTTCGTGAGTAGTACGAGTGGGAAGCACATTGAAGTAAATTGCAAATCCCTCAGCCTGGCCTACCCTCAGGTGGGTCTCAGCTTGCCCAGGAACGGCCGCCTGCACCTGTGTTGATGAGGGTCGCGAACTCGCACTTGTACTTGGGGACAAGGGTTAGAATGTCCACCAGCACGAGACGGGCAAGGGCAACATAGTGTGGCCATGCTATTTGTCATTCCAGTCTTACTATGGACTGAGTTAGTTTATGTGACGCAGATTAGGAAGAGTGAGCTGACTTACGGCATCCATTTATCTCTTCATGTCCATGCAGAAAATAGGGCAAAGTAATGTGACAGGAGTATGTTGGGGGCTGGGACTGTTTGACCAGACCGGCAGGAAGGACAGGACAGAACAGGGCCCACAGCTCTTCTAAGTTTAAATGTGTGTGGTTTGATTTTTCAAGCTCAAAATTCTGTTAATGAAACTTCTCATTAAAAGGAAAGATAATTTTAAATATTGGTAAAGTCTTAAAAATCAATCAATAAATATCAGTAGTGTATGAAGAAAAAAATTAAATGTATATAAAGATTGGGGTGAATAATAGTGGCAGGTTGGGGGTTAGGCATTCCCCCCTTGCATTTCTCAGATGCCTCTTCCTTGCTGCCCTCTGCCAGCGCTGGGGAGGAAGGCTCTGTCTTCTTCTCCATCCAGTGCTTCGCTCTTCCCCTTGAGTGGAGCCCTTCCCCGGTGAATCTCCCACCGTCTGTCAGCTCTGTTACTCTGGCTGGTCAATGGGGGTTACTGTGTCGGAGAAACTGTGCACTGGTCCGTCTGCCCTCAGGACGCTGTGCCCTTATGCGGTGAGCGCACCAGAGAAGGGATAATTACTTGAGCTCCCCCCCCAACATCCAGTAATGGTTGGTCATTTTTTCCAATTACTCTTTAATAATATATTTGATCAAGTGACATGGAATCATTTATGATGCCTTTCAGAGAACAATATTATTATCAATGATAATTCTAAATTTTCTTTTGACAGATTACAATAGATTGTCCTTTTATAGATGTAACCCCTTTTCCAAACTATGCAAATTATACTGAGATAGTTTTCAGTGACCACTTTGCTGCTGGCAGTTACGGTTTTCTTTCTGCCAGTGTTTTGGTTTCCACTGTCAATACAGCCCTGAGTATTAGCAGATTCCTCATGATTCTGGAAACTTTCATTAATCAGACCTCTCATAGCAGAGGTGCTGAAAATTGGTTGCTTTCCTTTTTGTGTAAGTCAGTTTTTTGTTGCAGTTTATGGAACTTAGTTATTTCTGGGAGGGGCCTTTTAAGAGTTGGAATTTCTAAATCATATGTACTATGAAAATGGGAGCTAAAAGTTTGCTCATTAATCTTGAAAAACATGAAGGGTTTAATCTTTAAAAAGAAAATAGTCATAGATATTTGTTGTCTTTTTATGATCCAAACTTTCCTGAATAACGCTTTTTGACAGTACAGCGAGAAGTAGAGAATAATCATGAGCAATTACAAGAATAATCACTTAAAATATTTTTAAAGAAAATAAGCATTTTACATTTTAAAACGTAGCCAGGTTTAGCTGAAAGACATTTAACGGGGTGAAATGTGTGTCGTGGTTTTTATTGGTAAGTTCTTTAGAGAAATAATAGCAACTGATTTTTATCCTACTTTCTGCATTTCCCTATTTATGTGAAACATTGTTTATTCATATATAATTTTTTCCCAGTCTAAACAAATTTACAGTAGCTTAAAGAGGGAACAATGAAGTTATTAGAAAAAAGGCATAGGAAACTAATACCAAGAAAAGGAAAAAGAAGCGAATGATTGCATGTCAGATAGGATTATGGCTTTCTAGCAAGAAGGGCAGACAGTGAAATACAATTTTGAAAAGGAAGGTAGCTCTGAGTTTCTCAGGAGAGACAAAGTTTTTCAGGTACCAAATTTAAAACTTTATTTCCATGCGGAACCAGCTGACCCCCCAGTGTCTTCTCTAGCAGTTTTTATGGCAGCTGCAAAGACAGGTTTTGTTTATTTCTTGTAGGGACCTTGAGTGCAAGGGTACAGCATAGTAACACACTCGGCGAAGACAACTCTGTGTCAAAAATCTTCTCACCTCTAGTAGAAACGCTGGTGTTTTCTTTTTGTATTAATCAAGACTCTTAGTTCCAAGTAACAAAAACCCAAATCAAACTAGCTGAAAGGGACAAAGTAAACAAGGTTTCTTTGACTTTCCGTAAGGCACTATCCAGGATTCAAAACGTATCATTAGGACTCTGCTCACTTTCTTTTACTCCGTCTTGCCATTGTATGGTGGCAAACGTGGTCCAAGTCACCCAAGGCTGGGATGGTTCCTAGTGCTCCGCACCCCTGGTGAAGCCCCCACCATCTCCTGGCACCTGATGGCAGTGGCCAGCCTGGTTCCCCAGCACCTGT
Source organism: Ursus americanus (assembly GCF_024610735.1). Classification (NCBI taxonomy): domain Eukaryota; kingdom Metazoa; phylum Chordata; class Mammalia; order Carnivora; family Ursidae; genus Ursus; species Ursus americanus. The sequence goes on along the minus strand of NC_142157.1, from coordinate 30,160,164 downwards.
GGATGTGGAGACACACTGTCAAAAGGGGCAATGGTAGTCCCAGAAGGAAAGGAGGACTCTTACTAGAATAAGGGACGAGGGGCAGGCAGAAACAACTGATAACGTTTTTCAGGAAAAGCAGTCATATTTCATATTTTAATAAAAGCATGCTGAGGAAGCCTAGCAAAGCTTGTTGGTTTAAAAAATCCTTTAGGGTGCCTGGGTGGCTCAATCAGTTAAGCGTCTGCCTTTGGCTCAGGTCATGATCTGAAGGTCCTGGGATCAAGCCCCACCTCGAACCCCACCTTGGGCTCCCTGCTCAGCCTGGAGTCTGCTCCTCCCCCCTCCTCACGCTCGCGAGCGTGCATGTGCACGCTTTCTCCCTGTTTCTCGCAAAAATAAATAAAATTTTAAAAAATAAAATAAAAAAGGATCCTTTAGAAGCAAAGCTCAGGAACATTTCAGAGCATCATCCTATCAGACTTAGAAAGGCCTTTTGCATTTCTATTTTTAATTTGTTTCCCTTCCAATAAAACTGCTTTTGATTAAAAAAAAAAAAGGTCGAAGCATGTTGATAATTTTGTTTTGCCCTGGTTAGCTTGCCATTGAGACTAAAACATTTCATAGGTATTTTGCCTATAATAGAAGCCAAATAACAGGAACAATGACCCCCCCCAACAAAATCCTAAGAATAACTATATTTTAAAAGATATGGCAAATGACTTATTTGTAATGCTAGTGACAGATGGCAACATTACAAATGAAGTTCCCTAGCAGCTAAACAGCTGGAACACAAGCTGTGGGCTGTATACATTATTCTCGCTACCTTATCAAACTTATAAATTCAACAGAGCCAAGCCCATATGTCTCAGCTGCAGTTCCGAGGGGAAGCAGGTAGTTAAAATCTTTCCCATTCAGGCCTTTGGCCCTTTTCTGACTTTCGCAGACAAGGAGTTCTTGGCCTCCATCTCTGACTCTCATTGTTATTGACCTAAACTTATGATGAAATCTCCAGGTTTAATTTCCTCCCCTGGCATGTTGTAGTTTGTTCATTAACACCAAACATGCAGTATGTGTAAGGAAAAAAAATAGCATGCTGTCCGGAAAACTGGCTTTAGGTTTGGGGAAATGCTTTTACTACACAGTAAAACAAGTGGAAAGATTATAATCAAAGCATTTCCATCTTACTTGTAAACAATTACAGCCGTTCTTACACGGATGCCACATTAGAAGACTTGGGGAGATTTACTGGATTCCATTCTAATGCAATTAGAGCTAATTTTGTTCTTTAAATGAATAAAAGGTCAGCTAGTAAATCTAGCTTATCTTGAGTCCAGACTTCAATAAATTGTTTTATTTAATTTGTTGTAAAAGATCTTATCCTTAATGGGTCTAGGTCTTATTAGTTCACTTAGGCTTTAAAATATTTATGACCACCTTTTTAGATATGATTTGAATGATAGTTGGAAAGTTTCTCTCTGCAGTGTTATCAAGGCCCAAGATCACTAATTGAGTGAATATAGGAAGGTACTTAAGATTTGTTATCTAGAAAAAGCTGATGTGAACTTCCAGAATTTAAATGTTCTTTAACCTGTGACAGGCAGAGATAATTTAGCTATATCATGGTAACCTTTTGGACACTATCGGACTATAATTTTCCCTACAAATCAAACGACTCACACTTCTAGTGTTTGAAAAGAATATTGCACCTGCTGATGGAAACATGGAGGCATTCTTACCATTACTGACAACAACATAGAAAATGTAAATTATTTGCATCCTATTATTTCCTGTCGTTTTACAGGGTATGATATAAAGACTCTAGAGGCATAGTGTAATGTTTCTTCTTCTCTGTCCCCCCTCTTGCCTTTGAGGTTTAGAAGATGGGCAACCACGTCACTGCAGGACTTCTGTGACTTAGAATCTTGCAGCTTTTTTTAAAAAACGCGGTTGCCGAGGTCTTAACGCACGGGTTGAAGGACGTGTCACTAGCTGACTGGCCATATGTAAACCTGCTCCCGGTTCCCCGGCTCCCTGCTAAATGCCAGAAAAGCTGCAACGACTTCCTCTTCTCGCTCTGACGGCTCCGATGTCCGTCCTTCTGATGCTTCATGCCTAAACGCACTGCGTTCTGGTTTCCGCCCTAGAAACTTCTCTGGAGCTTCTGCGGGCCTGAGCTGCATCCAGGGAACACGCTGCGGCCCTGCGACATTCGTGCTTTCTGCTGCGCTAGACGCCGCTCTTCCGCCCTCGCCCTTTCTGAAACTCTGTTCCTTTGTTTCTCTTGCTCCTTCACTTGACTGACTCTCTCATTCTCTGTCATTCCTTCTGTTTTTCTCGTGGACTTCCTTCTTCTTCTTGCCCGTGGCCCACTTTACTTTGTTCTTTCTCCCCAAGTCCTCCGGCTCACTCCTACGTTTCAGTTGTGTGGTGATGGTTTCCCGCTCAGGTTTCTCCCCAGGGATGCAGACCAGCCTTCCCAGTTACCTGACTGGGTGCACAGAGGCACCAAAAACATAGCATTTCCAAAATTGAACACACGGTGACCTCACCCAGCCTGGCTTTTTTTCCTGTCTTTGAATGTGTCGATGATGAGACCAGAGCCTCCATTTTCCAGGGTAGCTTGGAAGAAGGCAAAGGCTGTCTGACTTGTGGAATCGGGAGATTCTGTTTGCCTTAATACCAGCCTGTGTCTCTTGAAAACTAAGCTCTGAGGGTCTCCATAGCTCCAAAGGGTTGTTTTGAGCAAAACTTAGGGAAAGAGAGACTCTGTCCAAAGAAGCCTCCTCGATCTTCATTTGAGCTCTCAGCGTCTCGTAACTTCGGGCAGCATCTGCAAGTGCGGATCTCCTCCTTGGCTAGACGCAAGTGGCCAGAGGAAGGAAGGATGTCCGCATCCTCAGACACAGACATCCGTAACTGGCTCCAAGCAGAGACACCGTTAGCTAGGAAACAAAGAAGCCATGAGATGCTCAGAGAGGTGTTGCTTCCCAGAGAGATTAAGTCATTCTTTTCGAAGTTTTTCGTTTCTCAAGCACCCAGCACAGATCATCCTGCAGCTGAGTTCTGAGCTCCAGCATTCCCCGCCACACTCACAGAAGCGTGAAACCCAAGGAGGGGTGACACCTCTCTCCCTCCCTCACAGCCACCCCCACCCAACAGCCAGCCTGTCCCCAGTCCCTGCCCGTTCACCTACTAACATTTCTCAGTTCCTTACCCTCTCCTCCATTCCTGCTCCCACTCGGAACTCTTCTCCATACTTGCTTGCTCCAGACCATCTAGCTAGAACCCGTGAAAGCGTTTCGCAGCTTGCTTGGTCCGTGTAGCACTACCGAACTGCTCGCGGTTCCCCACACGGAGCCGGGCATTTGTCATCTTTCTCTTCTCAGGTTGTAGCACCTGCCTGGCAGTGCCTTGCACCTCCCTGCCTCTTCATCAGAGGCACATTCCTAGTCATCTTTTAAAATTGTCATCTGCTCTTGGAAGAGGCGGTCACAGCCCACCTCCCCATCCCTTACCCCTAGCTGGTCATCCCTCTTCCCAGAGCCCAGAATCCACTGTTTTCATCTGTGTTGGAGCACTCGGTATGCTTCGTGTATCTGTCTGTGGCTGTCTTCTCCCACAGACCAGGAGTTTCATGGACATTCACCTTTTTACCTCAACTACCAAAGAGGGGGAGACGTGGTAGACTGAAAATAAATTTATGGAGTCTTTTAGCTTTTCAGCCATGGAACTGATTTTTACTGTTTGAGCAAGTCTTTCTAGATTTGGAGCAGTATCCAAATAGAATTTAACTGAGCTACTTTTACAGAATTGCTTTCACGTTAGGAACAGCTATGTTTTTATCAAGTAAAACAAAAAACAAAACCCTTAAAATAAGAGAGCTAAAGGAGCCTACAGGAAGCTTGCTCTTTTATTTTACTTTTTCATTTGAGTATAGTTGATGAGGAAACTTACTCTAGCCCTATAGTAAGATTTAAAAAAAAGCAAAAAACACCCTGCATTTGGCGTGGAAGTGTTTTGCCAAAGATTGCTTTTCCTTCCCACCCATTGCTCTTATTTTACTTAATTTTAGAGGTAATTTGAATAATAAGATGCTAAAAAAATAAGTTGCTTAAAGGAATCAGAAGGTCTTACAGGTGGAGTGACTAAAATTTCCAAATTTGTTTTAATAATATGAAGTTGGTCCCTCTGTAGTCTATGTAAAAAGGAAATGTGGATCTTTTTAAGACTTGTATTATCTTTATAATAATAGGTGTACCACTCTTTACTCTGAATAGATAAAAAAGGACACCTGTCAATTTGAAAATGAAATTATTAGAGTAGCTTTTCTCCCAGGGCACACTGATTGTCCATCTGTGGCTCTCTGTGCCATATATAGTTAGGATTTTATAATAAACAAGGAGTAAATAAGAATATCTGGGAAACAAGTCATAAAACCCTGTTAGGATTTTAATAAACAAGCAGTAAATAAGAATATCTGGGAAACAAAAGTCATAAAACCTTGATCAGGATATAATAGGTCTTTAATAAATGTTAGTTATATGTTTCTTCCTTTTAACAAGCTGACTGGACATTTGTTTTAAAGAAAAATACTTTTCACAAAGATGTTATATGTAGTCTTTTGCATCCTTTGGGTAAAACCAGGTATAAAAAGCAAAAGGGCTTTTCTTTTCTCTTTTTTCCTTTTTTTTTTTTCAAGATTTTATTTATTTGAGAGAGAGAGACAGAGATAGCGAGAGAGAGCATGAGCAGGAGGCAGGGTGAGGTAAGGGAGAGGGAGAGGGAGAAGCAGACGCCCTGCGGAGCAGGGAGCCCAACGTGAGGCTCGATCCCAGGACCCTGAGATCATGACCTGAGCCGAAGGCAGATGATTAACCAATGGAGCCACCCAAGGCGCCCTTTTTTTTTTCTTAAGATTTTACAAAAGGGCTTGAACAAGTGCAACTAACTATGGAAGTACTTGACTTTGTGTCTTAAATCTTTTTTTTCTGATTATACAAATAATACATGGCTAGTATTTTTTGGGTTTTGGTTTTTTAAGATAAATTGTCTAGAAACGTCTAGCTCAGGATGTGAACCCTCCCCTAAACCCATCCTTCCAATAATACTCCTTGCTGGCTGTTTGCGGGGGGGAGGGGGCGGGGGGGGGAACAAGATAGGATCGTCTTACACATAGATTTTACAACTGGCCCCTCTTCAGCATAGCAGCGCATCATAGACTTTTCCCCAGGTCCGCACAACATGGTAGCTTATTTTACTGTGCTATCCTAACTCATTTATCTTTTCAGTTTCCAATTCTTGGACATTTCAGTTGTTCCAGATTTTGCTATAACAAACAGCATCCTCATACGTAGACCTTTTTGTGTTCAGATGTTGTGTGGTCCAAAAATATGAATATGAACAGTTTAAAGATTTTTAAGAAATCATTATGCCATATTGCCAGCCAGAAGTCCATACCAATTAAAGGTCCCACCACCAGAAACGAGAATGAAATGACTCTATGTAAGAAGGATTGGTTAAACCTGATGGTCCTGAGGTTCTGAGAGACTGCGGGGCAGCTATTGAGTTATTTTTTGCGTGTGACTAGCCTGACGTCTGTCCTTTCTTGACGAATCTGTCAGGCCAAGGTTTGTAACCTTTCTCCCGTTCCAGGCCGTTCTTGGTGTGACAGTACAGTAGGGAGAACTCTGAGGAGACCAGACTACCAAACTCTGAAGTAGTCTCTCAAACTCACAGCTAACTTCTGTAGTTAGGCTGCGAAGTATGTAGGAGCTGCGTGACCTTATCGTTTCTTCCTTTTTTTATTCTTTTTCTCTCCTTCCGTGAGAATGATCTTCCCTTTGAGTGCGACTCTGAAGTCGGTGGAATAATTCCAAAAGTCCTTTTCTGCCTCAGAGAAAATTTTAGAAACATTATCTCATTTCATTTCATTTTACTTCATTTACTTACTGCTTTAAACTCCCTTGCGGGGCGCCTGGGTAGCGCAGTCGTTAAGCGTCTGCCTTTGGCTCAGGGCGTGATCCCGGCGTTCCGGGATCGAGTCCCACATCAGGCTCCTCCCTGTGAGCCTGCTTCTTCCTCTCCCACTCCCCCTGCTTGTGTTCCCTCTCTCGCTGGCTGTCTCTCTGTCACATAAATAAGTAAAATCTTAAAAAAAATAAACTCCCTTGGACTTTTTTTTTAATGGGTCTTCTTATTCATAAAGATCCTTTAAACACTAAAGCAGCCAAAATGATTGCCCATTAAATATTTTATCAATGTTCAGTGTAACTCATTTATTTCTTTGGAGTGTGAGAAAACATCCTTTTATCTCATCTCCTGTTTTATAGTTTAACAATTGGACATGTTCATTTCCAAACAAATGGGTGAAATCCCTTCACGCTCATTTTTATTATCTTTATTATCAAAGATATAAGATATAAGAAAGATATAAGACATCTTTTCTCAAAGATATAAGAGCAAACAATCTAAGAGGAGAAGGGTTCTGCATATACTGGCGTATACATGCACAAGCCGGAGTGATAGGTGCGCACAGGAACTGTCAGGAGTAGGCTGCATAGCACAGTATGTAAGCGAATGAAAAAACACATATGCGTGTAACTGTTGGAATGGAAGTTTGGAATATATACATGTATGTAAATATATGCACGCGTATTTTTCATGTATATATATATACATTATATACAATGCATATTCACTTACTTTAGCCCACAAAGATGCCAATACATATATGTGTGTACATCTATAAATATTTCCCATGCTGTTTACAGAGGAAGATAAGAATTCATGGGAAACGTGATTTTTTTGGTGAAGACACAGCAGCTGTTATCAGATTTTAATATCTTCTAAAGTAGTGGTGTTGGATTTTCCAAGCATGACTGCAGTAATAACTGAATTTTATAACTCTCCAGTGAGATACAAATCTCAATCACAATCTTGTTCATTTTTCAAGTTCACTGAATATCATCTTACTGCTTTGAATGTTTTCAAATAACTGAGATGTTCTTATAATCCGGACATGAATGAATGAGTGAATGAATGAATGAATGAATGAATTTCTTTTATGGTTAACTTGCAACTTTAGCATATTTTCATATGCTAACGCATGTTTTTCTAAGTAATTAAGCATCCTCCTCAGAGAGGAGTATTAAGAGAAAGTCTCCCTGTGTTGAATGTTAGTTGCATTTGGCTTTGCTCTTCCTTACAAAGGCACCCTCTTACTTGCGGGAGAGAAGCAGAAGCCTTTCTGCAATGACAAAATCTTTTAGAAGTTCTGACTCCAGAAAATTTAGTTTTTGAAAAGAACCCTGACAGTGCCCTAGAGAACACCTTCATGGGTTTCCGTTTTTTAAAAATTGATCTGCATTCAACAAATATTAATGTTGATTATATACATAGTACAACTGTGTCGAAGGAGATAACACTTATGCAAGTGCTAAAATGGAATCAGATGTTGGTTCCCCTCCCAGGAACATAGATAGGAATAATCACAGTGGAAGGGAGAAAGTGTTAAAGGCTATAAGAGGTACATCTAAAATTCGATGGAAGTTCAAGGTGATTACTTGCAGCTGGGAAGAGTTAGAAAAGCCTTGGGGGAGAGGAGAATTTGAATAGAGCCCTAAAGGGTGAGTAAAATTTGGAGATGGAGAAATATGAAGAGGAAAAATACAAGCAAAGATGCGTTAAGGCAAATACCCAAAGCACATTTACCTTAAGAAATGTTAATTATTCTGTTGATACAGGAGTGCACACGTGCCGTGGCTTTTTTGTGGTTTATGAATCTAAATCATTCTGGATAAAATGCATATTACCAATATTTTTTTAAAGTTTTTTATTGTGAACATTTTCAAACATAACCAAATAAGCTCATAAACTTTCATGTACCCACCTCCTGATTGATCTAACAGTTATCAAAACGCTGCCACGCTTGCTTGATTGAATCCTTCTCTTTTTTCCTGCCCAAGTTACTTTACGTCCTTGTACTTTAACATGCAGCTCTAAAACAACGGTTATTTTCTTGTATACTCACAGTGCCATTACCACACATCAGGTATGTGAACATTTTCTTGCTACTTACTATCCAGCCCATATCCAGTTGTCTCCCTTTGTCTCAAAAATATATTTTGACAGTGGCTTTGTTTGAATCAGGATCCAAACCAGACTAAGTACCTTTGAATCTAGAGCTCTCACCCTCTGTCCTTTGCCACGCAGTTCACTCCTTGAAGAAACCAGGTCATTTGTCCAGTGAGAATGCCTCACTTTCTAGATTTCTCTGCTTACTCCCTTGTAGCGCCATTTACATTGCTATTCTATCCCTGTCACAGGCATTTAGCGCTAAAGACTTAACAGTTCTAAAGATTTGATCAGATTCAAGTTCAGCTCTTGTTTGAAGAGGATATTTTGCTGCTCTATTTCCAGCTGCCGTCAGCAGGCACATGTCTAGCTGTCATGACGCCACGAATGCTGGACCAGTCATTGCATTAGGAGTTGTGAAATGGTAGATTTTTTTTTAATTAAGTCATTCCTTTCACATTTATTAGCTGAAATCCTTCAATAAAGACAAATTTTTCTTCATCAACTAGGGCATTTCGGTTACCCTGAAGTATAGCTCATGTAAGAGGCAGGGTAAATGCTTAATTCTTTTTACTTGCCAAACTTTAGTCTTAAGGAGTTGGTGGAGTTCACGCCCTAGTTAATCTCCTGTGGTGATTGTTGAGTTTTGGTTTTAGAAAATACTCTCTCCCTCTCCTCCTCCCCCTCTTCCTCCCTTTCTCTTTCTCTCTCTCTCTCTCTCCCCCTTCTCCCCCCCCCCCCAGTTCTTTTTAATATCCAGATGGTCCCAGCTTCACTGATGGGTCTTTATGTCGTCTTCTGGGATTTATCACAACCCCATTCATCTTTGATAGCTTTCTCACTTTCTGGTATGAAATGAAACGTTCTCGGTTTATCTTCTAGATTTCCTGACCACAGACCTGAAATTAGTCGTTCCTTAAGCAACACTGACTGTTTCCTTTTTGTGGGGAATGGTTTTTAGGAATCACAGTCTGGGGCTAGAGGTACTCATTGCTATTGGGGATGTCCTTGATTCTCGGCCTTTACAATGGAGACAAATTTATAAATTTATACTGCTATTTCCAGTTAAGATTTAACGTTACTGTTATTTCCTTGAATTTATTTTCGCATCTTTTCTTTTACATTAGAAGTCTTGATCAGGCTCCTGCTTGTCTCTCCCTCTGCCTGCTACTCCCCCTGCTTGTGCTCTCTATCAAATAAATAAATAAAATCTTAAAAAAAAAAAAAAGACTTGATTGTTAACTTAACATAATTACATATTTGCTTTATTCTACAAGAACTATATGAAAAAGTAATGCCCTCTTAGTGATGAAACAACAGTACACTATTACTCCTACTAATAAGACTGCTGAATAAAGATTACATTTTTTTCATTCTATTTTTTCTTAAGATAAATCCTCAATGGATGTGTGACCAAAATGCCGTCCTTCTAAAGTCACCTGAATTTTTTTTTTCTGTGTGGTTGTATCAGCAGCATGGTACACATTGAGGTTCCTTTATTTCCATTTATTTTCAGCTTGTAGGCAATTTTATAAATTCAGTTTGCTGAATATGTGAAAAAGTGACTTGACCCCAAAGTTGAAGCTCTAGTAAGATCTATCCAGAGTGGTCCTGCGGTCATGTCTTTCCCTTTACCCTTCCTATTCCTTTCCCTGTAAATAGTGACCACTTTTGTTCCTGTTTTTAAAAATTATCCTTCTACTGTATCTTTTTGCAAAAATGAAAAAATATTCATTATTTATTATTTATCTGAATATTAATGCCCTTTTAGAATATTTTACAGATTTTGAGCATTCGACAATACAAGTATAATCATTTGGGTATCTCCTTTGGAACTGAAGATTCGACAATGGCTATATTTTCCTCTAATTACTTCATGCAATTTGTTTCATTTTTCAAATAGGTCATGCCTGAATTAAAAGATAAAATTTTTCCTACTTGATATGTTCTTGGGCTATGACAAGATAAAATATCCGTTTTATGAGATGATGTAAATATTCAAGAGGCAAGCCATGAGCTTGAGGAATTAAATCCATTTACAGTTGTGTTAATTATATGAATGCTAAAAGTTGAGCTGTGAGGATCAAGAAGAATAAGGAGTAATGATTGATTTGAAGAATCAACATAAAACCAATTCTCATAATTGTCTTTGGGTATTTGTTCCTTTTGATCAAATGTGAAATATGGAAATGACACTGTTACAATTTGGCATTTTAAGCATTGATACTCTAAAACATAATTTCCCCTAAATTCTGAATATTTATTTATATACCTAAATGAGATAAAGTAAATACTTGGTATATTTCTTACTTCCACATAACCAATGACCCTAAAACTTAGCAACTTATAGCAATAAACATTTGTTGCTTCCTAGTTTCTGACCTTCAGGAATCTGGGTGGTTCTGACTCAGGTCGCGCGTCCAGCTACTGTGCAGGGCGGCAGTGAGGGGCTCACCAGGGCTGGGCTCTTGGCAGGAGGCTGCCATTGCCAGTCACGTGGGCCTCATCCAAAGGCAGCGTCCAGGTCCCCCGACGTAGCAGCTGACTTGCCCAGAGCAAATGATCCAAGAGACAGCAAATCAGAAGCTTCAGTGTCTCTTCTCACAGAGCGTGGATGCTGCCCACCATTGTTTTCACAGAACCCTGTTGGTCCAACAAGTCAGCCAGCCCATCCCCTGAGGGGGACACACAGTGCAGGAGGACGAGGAGGTGGGGCCCTCAGATGCTGATTGCCACACTTTGGGGGGTATTCTTTCCTTCTTTCTTTCTTTCTTTCTTTCTTTCTTTCTTTCTTTCTTTCTTTCTTTCTTTCTCTCTTTCTAAGATTTTATTTATTTATTTATTTATTTGAGAGAGAGAAGGAGCGGGAGGAGGGGCAGAAGGAGCAGGAGGAGTGGGGAGCTGAGGCAGGACTCAATCCTGGGACTCCGGGATCGTGACCTGAGCTGCAAGCAGACACTTAACCAACTGAGCCACCCAGGCGCCCCCAGCATAGCATTTCTAGGACTTTCACAGTGAAAAGAAGAAAAGAAAACCGTGATGTTTTATAGAACCACTGTGACCCAAACATGCAGTTTTACAGTAATATGAAAGTGGAATCTCAGTGGGCTTTTTGTATGTGTTGTAAGGAGTTAGTTTAAAATACAACACAGGAATTTGATTTCTGTGGTATTTCAAAAGGTACATGGTATTTCTGAGATTGACTAAAATGTTAAATCTGAAGAAGAAAAGTGAGTTGTGGCTTAAGGAACATATATATAGATATGCTTTTTTTAATCCAAGTGGTTTTTCTTCCAGACAATGAAGAACTTGACTGCCCCAAAGTTTACATTAAATTCCTGGAGGTGATTACAATAGTTTTTACCTATGGCTTTATTTTGTTACACTTAAAAATGGCTGTTCACTTTTAAGGGTGAATAAGTGAGCCATTGCGAGGCAACTTTTGAACTTTGTATGCAAGTTAGTAGCCAGTTATTCTGACTTTGAGAATTCAGATTACCAGCTTCATAGTGTTTGCACACAATAGCTGAATAATAAGGATCATAAACCCCCTGGGCAGACAGATCCACACTGTGTTTGCCTCTAACCTTGGAGGCTCTGTGGCTGGAGAGGTGAGGATTGGTTCTTTATTGACTTGTCAAGCTGTGAGTTTGCATTTCAGGCCAAGCAGCCCATGACCCATTCTATTTCTTTCACTGTTTTGTGGTGGGGAAACAGGTAAAGAAATCCCACTGAAAATCCCTCTTTCTACACATTTTTATGAATAACGCCAGTGTTTATAGCAGTTAGGGCACTCTGATCAAATCCTCCAAAAGATGTAACGTTAGCAGCATGGAGCCACTGTGGGACACAGCTGTGGGCGGTGTTGGTTACTCTGTGCGACTTGCTTATTCAACAGAAAGCTGGGAGAGAACCTGCCATGCAGTTACGTAGGGGGAAAAGGTGATACTTCAGGGAGAAAAATACAGAGAAGCAAAACACTGTTTAGAAGTATGGAACAGTAAAGATTGGCCCTGAAGGCCCTAGGAATCCAAAGTTATTTTTCCAATGATCTTAATTAGGGTAAGTGATGATAATTTATCTCACAAGCGATGAGAAATTATATCATGGTATACTGTTTATTTTTCCTGGAATGTGCAAAATTGAAGAGATAATGAAAGGATTGTTCTTAAGGCTATGTATCTGGTTACCACAAAAGTCACCTAGCAGCTAAAATCAAAAATAACTTTTCAGACTCTTGTGTATTTTCTCATGAAGTGCAAAGGGATAGGAAAACACAAGTCACTTTAGTCACTTTCGTGACCAGCCTAATCTCTTGGAAACAGAAAATTAGGACATGTTTTGTCTCATCAACACTACCCACTTTAGGGGCGCCTGGGTGGCACAGTCATTAAGCGTCTGCCTTCGGCTCAGGGCGTGAGCCCGGCGTTATGGGATCGAGCCCCACATCGGGCTCCTCCGCTATGAGCCTGCTTCTTCCTCTCCCACTCCCCCTGCTTGTGTTCCCTCTCTCGCTGGCTGTCTCTATCTCTGTCAAATAAATAAATAAAATCTTTAAAAAAACAAAACCAAACCACTACCCACTTTAATGTTTTTCCTTTTGCCACTCAGAAAATTTGAATGAGAAACAGACACACACACACACACACACACACACACACACATCTTTAAGAGGAATAATTCAGTTGAAGTAGAGAGGAGTATCAGGCGTTTTGGAAGGATTATTGTTATCAAAATGCCATCTGTCTAAATTGAAAAATAAGGTATGTACGAGCAGGTAGGTCTCTGAGTTTCGGGCCCCGCTGCATGAAGTGATCGCCAGTCTCTACACCCATTGGCTGTACAGCTAATGCTAAGGCATTCTCAGGGGCACCATTCACAGGCCTATAGGTAAGAGAGAAATCTAAGAGAAATGGAAGACAGTGAAAGGGATTGGAGTCAGGCAAGGCAGATAATGTTCATTATGTGTTTGGTAGAGCTCAAAGCAACTTGAAAGCACTTCCAGACAACAGATTGAAACTTTCAAGATGTGCTTGATCCTGAAATTGACATGATCATCATTCTTGGTCTGAGGGTCAGTTCTCAGGTGAGGAATCCAAATCCATGCTGGCAAATAGAAATCTCAGTGGTCTTGGAACTCTTTACGTATTATGACAGGAAGGAAGGAAAAGAGGAAATTGGCCTAGTCTAAAATCTTTTAAACAGACAAAAGTATTCAAAAGTAAAATAATTATTTTCAAGAGTTCTCGATGCCTAATGGCTTATTAAAGTTGATGAATATGTATTCAGACACTGTTTTATACTGCAAATAATTCAAAGACAAGATACCTACCTTACTCCTAAGAAATGTACTGCCTGATGTGGATGATGGAGACAGATATGCCAAAATTGGGACACAAAGCAACTGTGCACATTGTATTCCTTTGAAAAGAAAAGACCCAAGACTGTGAACCCACCTTAGTACCTCACGGGTGTTCAAATGTATGATTTTAATTGTGTACCAGGATAGCATAGCTTTATGGGGTTCTTCTCCTCCCTTGACCCTTTTCTTGTTGATCTCTGTTAATGATGATACACTCAGCTGAGATACTCTTACTTGAGCAGCTTTTGAATTTAGCTTGGGACTTCTGTGACCAGACCATGGTCAGCATTTGGCGGGAACCTTTAGCCAAGCCATCGTGTTTTCCCAGAAGTTTATTAAATAAACTATAATGTACAGAAAAGTGGACAAATCATAAATGTGCAGTTCAAACCATCATTCACAATTCCCAGCAACATTTTAGATGTATATATTGTGGCAAGTGTTTTTAACTTAAATTTTTATTACACAAGTTACATATGATATTTACAGATAAAACCAAAAGAAAAACAAACAAACATCTACCACTATATCAGATACCCGAAACTAATATAACCCTGTGTATTAACTACACTGGAATTAAAATTTAAAAAATAAAAATTTTTTAAAAGAAACAACCCCTATAGCCCCACCATGCAGAGCCAATTTCAGGACATTTTGGTGTGTATTCTTTTGAACTTCTAAATACGCACTCATATGTTCTTATTTGCTTTTTTTTTTTTTCTTACAAAAATTGGATTCTCTTATGCATACTATCCATAACTTTTTAGGGGGTAAACATCACTTATGTGTGTGTGTATCATCTCTTTGGATATCAGTGGTATTTTATTTATCTTCATTTATTTAACTGATCCCCTATTTAGGGGTATTTTAAATTATAGTCATTGTAGTTTGGGGGGTTTTTTGCAATCATAAACAATGCTATTCTTTACCCCATATCTTTGCATAGTTGTCTAGTTATTTCCTCAGGATCTATTTCTACACATGGAATTGCTGGTCAAAACTAGTACATTTTTAGGGGCACCTGGGTGGCACAGTTGTTAAGCGTCTGCCTTCGGCTCAGAGCGTGATCCCGGCGTTGTGGGATCGAGCCCCACATCAGGCTCCTCTGCTGGGAGCCTGCTTCTTCCTCTCCCACTCCCCCTGACTGTGTTCCTCTCTCACTGGCTGGCTGTCTCTCTCTCAAATAAATAAATAAAATCTTAAAAAAAAAAAAAAAGTGTTAAAAAAATTTTTAAAAAACTAGTACATTTTAAGTGTTCCCTCTCTCACTGGCTGGCTATCTCTCAAATAAATAAATAAAATCTTAAAAAAAAAGTGTTAAAAAAAATTAAAAAAACTAGAACATTTTTAAGGTTCTGGTAACCATTCAGAAGTGCTGTACAACCACCCCTCCCATTCCCCCATCTTGACATCTTTTTAATCTGTATCAAAAAAGGTATTTTATTGTTACTTTCATGTTCGTGTCTTTGATTACCATGAATGTAGAACTTTTTTTTTCCTGTGGGCAGTTTTTGTTTCTTTCACTCTCTACCACCTGCTTGTGTCCTTTGTCCATGTTTTAATAAGAATGTTAGTCTTTTTGGTTTTGATTTGAAAG
Source organism: Ursus americanus (assembly GCF_024610735.1). Taxonomy (NCBI): domain Eukaryota; kingdom Metazoa; phylum Chordata; class Mammalia; order Carnivora; family Ursidae; genus Ursus; species Ursus americanus. The sequence continues at coordinate 30,145,150 of NC_142157.1, read as the reverse complement.
AACTCTTTATATAATTGGAACTGAACCCTCTATCATGTATATTGCAAATAATTTTCCTCCATTTTGTCTTTTGCCTTTGCTGATGATATTTTATGGTATTTTGCTTAAGATATTTACAATTTTCGCACAGTCAGATCAGTGTTTTATGGTTTCTACTTTTGCAGAGATAGTTAGAAAATCCTCCTCTCCCCCAAGATTAAAAAGATACGTTTACTCGTTTGTTGGGGTATTTTAATGGTTTTATGTTTTCTTTACCAAATGTTTAATCCTTTTAGAATTTATAATTTGCAATATACCCTCTAATTTAAGTTATCTCTTTTCCAAATTAACTACACCATCTTAAAACTCAAACGAAGCTAATTCTCAGTTTTGTATGATCATTGTCAATTAGATCACGTGAATACCTAAAAAGCATTTTAGGTAATAGGTTCAGTTGCTACCTCCAGCAAACATTTTCCACCAGAATAGCTAACAGTAAAGTTGAAACAAAGTGATAATCAGGGAAACAAATTATTTGCATGTCCTTTTGTAAGTCCCCACCCATCATTCTTGTAAAGTAGGTAGGAGATAGAAAATGTCCTTCCCTCCAGTAGCCTCCTCTTAGTATCTTTGATTTTCAGGCGTGTTTCCACTTCTGATTCTCACAGGTCACAAAGCCGTCTCTTCTTCCTGTCCTCCTCCTGTTCGCCCCACTCCCCCCCCCCCATTGACTCCACAGAACCCACAACCGCAGGTGCCTGGGTCTCCCCCACCCTCCTAACCTGTCTGGTATTTCTTCACTTTCTCTCCTTCTCACTTTACTGACACCCCATATTTGTCTCCTGTCCTTTATCCTTTCTTCCCACATCGTAATGCATATGACTGCAGTTTTCTCCTGTAATTTTTGTTGGCTAGGAAAATTTCCTAAATATATCACTTCTTCTAGGAAACCAGTACTTGCAGGACCAGCTTTTGTTTGGTTGATTAGTAAAATTAAATATGTTCATATTTATGAGGTGACTACAAATGCTGGTTACCGTGTTAGGTGCTGAGGATACAGAAATAAAAAGGCTTTACATTCCTTTGAGGAACTGTTAGCATAACGAGGGTAACAGGTATGTGTACAGACTATTCAAATGATTCTTCAGCCTTATGGGAATTGTTTGCTCAGTTTTTTCAGTGTGTTCTTGAAAAGAATAAATAGTTTGTATTTGTTGAGTACAGAGTTTTTTAGATGTCCATTGGGTCAGTTTTGTATTTTTGTTATTTTGTTCAAAATTTATGTATCGTTACTGGGTTTTTTGGGGTTTTTTTTTAAAGATTTCATTTATTTGAGAGAGACAGTGAGCGAGAGAGGAGAGAGCACAAGCCAGGGGGGAGGGGCAGAGGGAGAAGCAGACTCCCCACTGAGCAGGGAGCCCTATGTGGGGTTCGATCCCAGGACCCCGGGATCATGACCTGAGCCAAAGGCAGATGCTTAACTGACTGAGCCACCCAGGGGCTCCTCTTGACTGGTTTTTTGACTGCTTACTCTGTTAGTTCCAGATAGATATCCTAAAATCCCCCGTTATACTGGTGGATTTGTGTGTTTTTTACAGTTCTGTCAGTTTTGCTTTATATGTTTTAAGGATATGTTTCTAGGTGCATTCAAGTTTTAAATTGTTATATCTTCCTGGCACATTGGGACCTTTTATCATTGTGAAGAAACCTTCACTTCCACTGGTAGTTCTTGCCTCACAATCTGTTTTGTGTGCTGTCACGTTTCCTTGTGTTCACATGCCTCTTTTGCTGGCCATTTCCCTCAGCTTTTCCATTGCTCTGTTGTTAGACATGTTTCTTGCAAATAGCATCCTGTTTGTTTTACCCAATCTGACAAGTAAATTGTTTAGACCATTTACATGATATAATTATTGATCTTTAGAGTTCTAATCTACCTTATCTTGGATTTTCTATTTGTCTTACTGTCCTAGGTTTCTCCATTCCTTCTATCAGATTGGTTATTTTTTTTAACATTCCATTTTTCTCCATACTGGTTTAGAAGTTATACATGTACTTCATTCCTGATCTTTACATGGTTACCTAGAAATTACCACATTTTAAATTTAATACCTTTTATACCTCCTTCCAGATAATAGAAGTGCTTTAGAATGCTTTGGCTCTATTCATCCCCTGCTCGTTTATGTATTATTGTTTCCATGTATTTTGTGTTTTGTAAATAATACCATAATATGTTATTATTGGTTTCTTTAGTCAGTGACTATTTAACTTTACCAACATGTTTATCATTTTCCCTTGCATCTCAGACCTTCTGATGGGATCACCTTTCTTTTCCTGAAGTACTTCTTTTAGAACAGAGGTGCTCGGAGTGATGCATAGGCCCTCAGATTATTACAGCTTTTCGATAGTTTACGTGTCAAAGTGAAGAGGGATGAAATAGGAAGCACTAATAAAACTCTTTCTCTCCATACTAAAATATTAGTAGTAGGTAGTTGTCTTGAGGAAACTGATTATGTGATTATTCAAGTTGCAAGCTCAACTAGCAGCTTTTTTCAATATACCATTTTTACTTGAAAGAGCAACTGACAACAGTGGTTATTCAGACTTGGCTATTTGGCCAACATTTCCTTAAAAATAAACAAAGGAGGGGTGCCTGGGTGGCACAGCGGTTAAGCGTCTGCCTTCAGCTCAGGGCGTGATCCCGGCGTTATGGGATCGAGCCCCACATCAGGCTCTTCCGCTGGGAGCCTGCTCCTTCCTCTCCCACTCCCCCTGCTTGTGTTCCCTCTCTCGCTGGCTGTCTCTCTCTCTGTCAAATGAATAAATAAAATCTTTTTAAATAAATAAATAAATAAATAAATAAATAAATAAATAAATAAATAAAGGAAGCCTGTTACTCCATGGAAAATACCTGTGAATATTTGTTATAAATGATAAAATGGCAACTTTTAAGTAAAAATTAGAGTCTTAGAAAACGTATTACAATTTGATAGCTCCTCAGTACTCCCCAGACATTTTTGGTGGGATGATGGTAACACCAACAAATGTGATATTTTAATATTGTATAATGAAATGTGTATAATGAAATTTGGAAGATCTGGATAATTCAGTGAACCAATATTACAAACCAGTGCACGATGTTATAAAACCATGCGTGGGCAAAATAACTATTCAAAGTGCTAGCAGTTCAATGAATTTTAATGTAACACAATATGAAAAGCTTACCAATACAGTTTCAGAGTGTACATAGCAACTAACGTAAGAAACTATCACTCATTGCATTTTGGTACAGTGTTGAAGAATTTACACAATTATCGGTAAAGGCCATTAAAACTTCCCCTCTCCAGTTACATATGCATACATTAAGGAGATTTTCAAAAGTATGAAGCTAGTGTTAGTCTTCTCACAAATCGTTTTTTAAAAAATGTTATCTGTTAACATGTAGTGGGTTTATTAGTCTTACTTTTAAATGAGTTACTAAGTATTTTTTAAATTTTCATTCTTGATTTTTAATATGGCAAATATTGACAGATACAATGCACATAAAGCAAAGGTTCTTTGGGTTTTTCAGTCATTTTTTTTTTAAGATTTTATTTATTTATTTGACAGAGATAGAGACAGCCAGCGAGAGAGGGAACACAAGCAGGGGGAGTGGAAGAGGAAGAAGCAGGCTCATAGCGGAGCCTGATGTGGGGCTAGATCCCATAATGCTAGGATCACGCCCTGAGCCGAAGGCAGACGCTTAACCGCTGTGCCACCCAGGCGTCCCAGGGTTTTTCAGTCATTTTTAAGAATGTGAAGTGGTCCCTAAGACCAAAACATTTGAGAATCGCTACTTTAGAATTTCTTTTAGTAAAGATCCACTGTTGGCAAGGCCTTAGATTTCACTTGCCTGAAAATGTCTTTATTTCATCCTTATTCTTGAGCAATGTTTTCTTTTTTTTTTAATAATTTTTTATTATGTTACATTAGTCACCATACAGTATATCCTTAGTTTTTGATGTAGTATTCCATGATTCATTATTTGCGTATAACACCCAGTGCACCATGCAATATGTGCCCTCCTTAATACCCATCACCGGGCTAGCCCATCCCCCATCCCCTCCCCTCCGAAGCCCTCAGTTTGTTTCCCAGAGTCCATAGTCTCTCATGGTCATTCCCCCTTCTGTTTACCCCCCCCTTCATTCTTCCCTTCCTTCTCCTGCCGATCTTCCTGCTATTTCTTATGTTCCATAAATGAGTGAAACCATATGATAATTGTCTTTCTCTGCTTGATTTATTTCACTTAGCATAATCTCCTCCAGTCCTGTCCATGTTGCTGCAAATGTGGGGTAATCATTCTTTCTGATGGCTGAGTAATATTCCATTGTATATATGGACCACATCTTCTTAATCCAGTCATCTGTTGAAGGACTTCTCGGCTCCTTCCACGATTTAGCTGTTGTGGACAATGATGCTATGAACATTGGGGTGCATATGGCCCTTCTCTTCACTACGTCTGTATCTTTGGGATAAATACCCAGTAGTGCAATTGCTGGGTCATAGGGTAGCTCAATTTTTAACTTTTTAAGGGACCTCCACACTGTTTTCCAGAGTGGCTGTACCAACTTGCATTCCCACCAACAATGTAGGAGGGATCCCCTTTCTCCACATCCTCTCCAGCAATTGTTGTTTCCTGCCTTGTCCATTTTTGCCATTCTCACTGGCGTAAGGTGGTGTCTTAGTGTGGTTTTGATTTGATTGAGCAACATTTTCAAGGAGAAAATGCATTTTCCCTCAGCACATTGAAGATGTTATTCCACTGTCTTCCAGTTTCATCGTTGCTGCAGAGAAGTCAGCCGCCGTCTGTACTTTGAAAATAATGTTCTTTTTCCCCTCTGGCCGCTTTTCAGACTTTCCTCTTGGTGATGTTTTGTAGTTTCACTCTGATGTGTCTAGGTGCAGATTTCTCTTTATCTCACCTGGGACTTGTTGGGCTGCTTAAGTCTGTGGATTGGTATCTGCCATCAGTTCTATAAAAGTCTTCAGATATTGTTGTTAACACTTTGCCTCTGCCCCATTCTTTCTCTAGAATTATGATTAAATGTGTAGTAATTATTAAACATATCGTAATTTATTGTATTCTCTTCTTTCCCTTCCAAGCTACATTCTAGTTCATTTCTTCTGTCTTCTTACTGAGTTTATGGTTCTCTCATTCTGCTGAGAGTAAATTTGTTGTTGTGTTTTTCATTTCTAGGTCAGTTTGTTTCCTTTCAAATCTGCTAGATTACATATTATAACTTTCTATTACCTGCAGGTAATGTCGTGCTTTGCCTTTTACTTTGTTTGAATGTTGTAGGCAGAGCTGCTGTATAGTTGATAATTCTAGTCTCTGTGGTCTTTACGGGTCCCTTTATTCTGTTATCTTCTGGTTCTCTCTGATGCTATCTCTTATGTTTGGTTTTCTTTGATTATGTGCTGCTTTTTTTTTCTTAATAACTATTTGCATTAATAATACAAGGGCTAGATTTTAAGTTACTTCCTCTTGAGATGATTAGTGCTGGGTATCTAGGCACATTACAAGTCCAAAGTACTTTAAATATAGTGTCCCGGACCAGCAGAGCTAAGAATTCACAAGGCTCTGATTCATTCTTACTTAATCAGTGTAGCCCGCTGGGAGTTTTTCATGTGGGATGGGAGTTCTATTAGATTTTCGTTTTGGCAGGCCTGGGCTTCTAAACCTGTCCTCTTTATCAAAACCAAAGATCAGGTTTGTGGTATGCACACGCCCTCAGGGCAAAACATCTGTGTTCTACTCACCTCTCTGGGTTCCTGCTTTTCCTTTAGTTTTGGTTCCAGCCCCTATATTTCAAACTGTTATGGGAAATTGCCTCCAAAAATGGTGGGTAACATTTTAGGCTAACCGTAAAAATAAGGAGTGCTTGCACTGTGGATATTAATATGCCCAGAGTAAGGTCTTTGAACTCCTTTACACTTACACTTATGCATGAGGCAAAACTCAGTGAGCAGTGAAGGAGATGGCATAGTGTGTTGTTAGGGTCACAGGTTCTGAAATCAGACTGCTGGGGTTGAAATCCTGGCCCCACCTCAGAGTAGCCTATGAATCTGTACAGGGTACATAATCTCTCTGTGCCTTGGTTCCTGAAAGGACAACAATCAGCGTTGCTCATTTGATTGTTGTGAGGATTGAGTGACTAAGGCAAATAGACATTTAATACAGTGCCTGTCGTGCAGTTGGCTTGCAACTGCTGAGAACATTTGGGTACTTAGTAAGTGCTCAATAAATGTTCACTATTAATTGTGTTAAGCAGTACTGAGTGTCTTCTGCACAGACAGCCTATGTTAAATTTTCTTGGTCTTTGGCTACATTCAAGTTGGGAGGGCAGTCCCACTTGGATGAGACAAATGGAAGGCAATTAGACAGCGTTAATTATTTGCTTACATCATGGAATTTTAAAAGTAATTTAATGGTTTATAAACTTCTAATGGGCATAGCAAAGAATCAATGCTTTTTAGTGGAGGTGTTTTCTAAGCGAAGGCTTTAAGAAGGTAGAATTATACAGGCTGGTCATGGTGATGTCATCAGGGATTATCATGAGCAGCAGCCATCAGTATAATGCTGATGCTCACACTTTACATTTAATGGTTTTTGACATCTATATCCAGGTCCTCACTGTAACTCTCAGAGGCAACTGTCTGTGTTTATACTTTGTTGATCAGCAAAGCAGGGCTTGGGAAGTTTATTGTGTGATAGTAGAAAGAGGAGATAAGTTAGTGCAGTCATTTTAGGCAACAGCTTGGGATTCCTGGTAAAGATGAAAATGTGCATGCCCTGTGACCCAGCAACTTTATTCCCGGGAATATAGCCTGGGGAAATTCTTGAACGTGCTTCCAAGTCCGCATGTAACATTTACAAGATAGTCTGTTTTACCCTCAGTAGGGCAGTGGGCACAAACCTTCTGACTTATTCATACCATGGAATATTATGCAACAATTAAGGTGAATGATACAGATCTATATGTATCAACATGAATAAATCAAGGGACCTTAAACTAAGTGGGCAACTGTAGGTAGATAAGTAAGTTCTGGAGATCTAATGCAGAGCGCCGAGACTGTAGTCCATATTACTGCATTATAAACTTCCAAATTGCTAAGAGACTAGATCTTAAATGTTCTCAACACAAAAAAGAAATAATTATGTGACATGATAAAGCTATTTGCTGACCCTACTATAATAATCATTACTGTACTAAAATAATCACTACCATATACAAATGTACCAAACCAACGCATTGTACACCTCAAACTTACACAGGTTATATGTCAACTATATCTCAATAAAAAAAAGTAAGGAAAGCTAGTTGCAAAGATAAATATAGTGCAATATAATATTGTTTATAGAGTTGGAAAATATAAAACAGTGTTAAGTTTATGTTGTCTGTGGGTATCTACAAAGAGCATCCTTGCTGCCTAAGGACAGTGGTTCCTTGCAGAGGAGGAAGGGAGATCAGAAGCGAATGTGGCAGAGGGCGTATGTCTGTGTATCTGTTTCCTAAACTGTGATGCTGTCTTCTCTCTGCTCGAAATTCTATGTAACTTTTTCTCTCAAATAAGGAATCCTTTTTAAAAAATGAAGAATTTGGAATCGGATAGACCTTGGTTCAAAGCCTGCCACCCATGTACCCCCATTCCTTTCTCTAATCCTGTTTCCTCATCTATGAAATGGGATCGCGGTAACTTCTTTGAAATTGTTGTGAGGACCGGATGAGGAGATACATGTAAAGTGCCCAGGACGATGCCTGCCTTGGTACAGACGCTCAGGCAGTGTATTTTGAAGGGACTTCTGGGGCTCACAGGGCTAGCCTGTGGCAGATATAGGGTTTGAGCTCGAGTCTGCAACTGTCTGAGCTCTGGGGCTGCGCCCTGTTCCTGGAGAGACCTGCCAGCTGGAGATGGCAGGAAGGGGGCCTCGGCTCCTGCGGCGGGGGCCTTGCACCCCGGCTCTACAGCTGTCCCCCGACGCTCACTTGGAAGACTGTTTTGCTCCTCGAAGAAGAAAGTTATTCTGTGACAATGTTTTAAATGCCTGATTTTACTCCACTGTCCTGTTGTGACTTCTCCTTTTCTCTCTCTTGTTGACAGTGTCATCAGCAAAGTGGTCCCAGCCCCCGAAGCTAAGCCGGCCCCTTCTCTGAGTAGACCCAAGACCCCACCGCCTGCTGCCGCCCCCGCCCCTGTCCCCGTGCATGTCGCCCCCGCCCCGGTGCCTTCGCCGCTCCTCACGCAGTCCGCCGCGGCCCCTGCTTTGATGCCAGCCCCGTCCCCAGCCATCTCTGGAGCCGGAACGTCCAAAGCCCCGGTCCGAAGCGTGGTCACGGAGACCGTCAGCACTTACGTGGTACGCTGCCTTTTATTTCTGTAGTAGTTCAGGAAGAGCCACCTAGGAGCTCACTCTTCCACCAGGAAGATGTTTTCAACTACAAAGCAGTGTCATGTGTCATCTCGGAATTTCAGAGGCAGTTCTTTATGACTAGAAAGGTATTTCCACTGCATTTTTAAGCTTTGGGCTGTAGAACATTGTATAAGGTATTTGCATATTTAGTCTCCGTAAATAATATCAAAGCATTGTTTTTCTTTAGTTTCTTTGTTTTATATGTATATGCAACAATGTCAGTGTATAAATATAGGAATGAGTAGTGATATTTAAATCCCACATTGAATTTCTTGATCAAGGAATGATTAAGTCATGTGCACAGATCTTATGGGCCAGGTGCTGTTTCTGGGTAACAGCGCTAATTACAGTATTTTATTGGCGAAGGTCTAGAATATACCAGGGCTTGCATGTTAAAGAAATGAGTTTAAGTATGGGAAACATGTCTTCAGATGGTAAAGCTCAGCTTGTTGAATGAATTCACATTGTTGTCATAGGACTGTTTTCAGGTATTTTCCCCATATTCAGTAGTATCAGGTCTTATTCAAACCCTGAAGTCAATCTAGTAATGACGTGTTTTTACAGATATGACCTTTGAGCACTGTGGAGTGACATACACACACACAACAGAAAGATTTTAGGCGCATAGAGGTACTCTGTGTACTGATACTGCTATGACCACCAAATGTGTAGACTGTGATCTGTCAGCCTCCTGGTGGCACAGACCTGTCTGAATAGATAGAATTGGAAAGTAGGACTCATGATGGATGTTAAAAATCAGGTAAATATTATATCTCTTTAAGGCATTTTAGAAGGAAATTTCAATAAATCATTCCATATTTCAGGCACTATAGTGATATAAAGGATGAGAAGAAAATCTCAAAAGTATTGAGAGAGGATATAAAGACATGAAAAATTCACAGAAAAATACTAAATTGGCAATTCAAGACAAAATTAGAAGATGCGATAAAATTTGTGATCATTGGGGCACCTGGGTGGCTCAGTCGGTTAAGCATCCGGCTCTTGGTTTCAGGTCAGGTCATGGTCTCAGGGTCGTGAGATCAAGCCCCACTCAGGCTCTGCACTCCCTGTGAGTCAGCTTAAGATTCCCCCTCTCCCTCTGCCCCTGTCCACTCATGCACGTTCTCTATCTCAAGGTAGATAGATAGATAGATAGATAGATAGATAGATAGATAGATAGATAAATCTGTGATCATCAAATTGGTCCATTCAAGGACCAGTTGTTCTGGATGTTTAAATTGAGGTTACATCACCCCAAGATGGGTTGGTTGATCAGGAAAGATTTTATATTTAACCTCTTCTACCTCCATTGCTTCATTTGTGATTAAGGGGCTCATGTTAGAGTAGATGATCAATACTGTGTGTTCTAGCCTAAAATTTCTGATTCTCCAGTGGATTTTTGGGCTAACTCCCTGGTTCTGATTGGCATAGGGAACATGGATGGAAAGCCTTGTATCGCCTCAGAGACACTTTGTAGACAGAGACGAAAATGTGTGATTTGGGGGGAAAACATAGGCTGTCGAGCCAAAAGGCTGATTTTGTCACTGCCTAATGGTTGGATTTTGCTACTGTCACTTACGTTCCCCCAGCTCCAGTTTCTCTGTTCGTTACCTATCCAAGGGTTGTTTCAGGATGAGTAAACAAAGTAAGATGGTTGAAAGAACTCAGTGCACTGGTTGGATGTTAGTTATTAAGGATGCTATGGCCAATTTCTCACGTAGCAACAGAGTCACAGCCTTCTCATTTCAAGAGAGGTCAACCAGCAGCCCGGCTGGCCATGCATGGCTGCTTCAGGGCATAGGACGGTGGACCAGTCTTACCCATAGACAGCTGGCACCTAGGAACTGGTGGTTCTCAGCCTTCAGACGTAGAGAGGGCTAAATCAGAGCTGTGGCTGCCCAAGTTTCTTCAGAAAGCCTTCCTATCAGTGGAATGAAGCATCTGTGTCTCCAGTACGCCCATCACACATGAAGAGAGCCATTCTTTTCTGAATATCTAGTCAGTGTTGTATTTGAAAGTATAGGAACCGACCATACCTTGCAAAAGAAACTGAATGAGACTATTTGCCGTGTTCTTGTAAACACTTTTGAAAATCTGCTCGTAGTCACTGCTGGTTTTCAAAGGCCTGTCACAGATTGTTTCTTCCAAATTGGTTTTGTTAACATGGAATTTGAGGAAGTGACATAATTTGGATGCTTCTTATTTGGAGCTCCTAAGTTAAGGAAAGCAAACTCCAGAGCACACCACAGTTATAGCAAAATGATGTTAAAATGTGTAGCTCGTTGGCCTCCTGCACCCCTTATTTTATTTGCCCTTTAGTTGATTGTGCTTTGCTGAAAATGTCATAAAGGGAATGGAAAGTTACTTAGTAACAGCTCTTTTATATCCTTGATCTTATCAACTAGTTCAGGAGAAGGGCTTGGCTAATAAGTAATAAGGTGATACACGTACATTGGGCTGCATACATTAATTCCATGCCTGTGAATGTGACTGAGGAGGCTGCATACGGTCGAGCTCCACGGCTGCACAAATACCAGCTGTCACTGCCGTGATGACCCGAGTCAGTACCAACTTATGTGTTTGCAGTAGTTTTTAGATCAAAGTGGCCACAGGTCATATAGTTCTTAGAACTGGTTATGAAATGCTTTGTTTTTATGACTTACAAAAGAGAGTTGAAAATTTTCATTAGGAATGTCTTCTCATTGAACACGTAGTAGCTCTCTCTTTTTCATGGGATCCCAGGGTAGTGATGATGGTGATCGTGGCTTCGAGAAATTGTTAAACCACTGCCTCTCTTTCTAGTTTAACTTGTTTGTTTATGAGCTTCATGGGATAAAATGATAAAGTAATCATTCTTATCCTGTCCTCTTTTTGGTTCTTTTTTCCCATTCCGTATCTGTTTTTACCACCCTCCCATCCCTGCATCTAAAAACTTCAGATCCGAGATGAGTGGGGGAATCAGATCTGGATCTGTCCCGGATGCAACAAGCCCGACGACGGGAGTCCCATGATCGGCTGTGACGACTGTGACGACTGGTATCACTGGTGAGCGCTGTGGGCCGGGCTGGCCGCAAGGGGGGCTCCTTGGGGCACAGCGGTGACCGTGGTCTGTCCTGGACACACTCCTATTCCACTACTGTCCTAGGAGCAGTGCAGGGAGCAGAATCACAGTAAGATCAACATGTAATTAATATTAACGCCAAAAATCGAGACTCTTTGGACTGTTGTTCTTCAGCCTAAATTCCAAATATTTTGCCTAGCCTATATATCCTTCTTATTTAAAAAAAAGGGTAGGGGGGCGCCTGGGTAGCGCAGTCGTTAAAGCGTCTGCCTTCGGCTCAGGGCGTGATCCTGGCGTTCCCGGATCGAGTCCCACATCGGGCTCCTCTGCTGGGAGCCTGCTTCTTCCTCTCTCACTCGCCTGCTGTGTTCCTTCTCTCGCTGGCTGTCTCTCTGTCACATAAATAAATAAAAATCTTTAAAAAAAAAAAAAAAAAGGGTAGGGGAAGACAAAGGGTTTCCCTTTCCTTTCTTTCCAGTAACCTGCTGTAAGCTGCAGCACTTGATGGTAGCATTGAGGGAACCCCTTGGTAAACACGTTACAAGGTGCAGGAAGAGACGGCTGGTCTGCGGGTCATACCTCTCCCGACCGCGCCCCGAACCAAAGAAGCACTGCCAGAGTTTATGCAGATAATCTCATTTTACAGTTTAAAAATCAGATATAAAAAGATAGAAATCCATTCAGTCACCCGATATAGGAAACCTGTAAGATAAAAACCAGGCCACCACTTGGGAAATCTAGCCCATTTCTGGCTGAAAGGAGGAATGACCGCTAACTCCGCCAGCAGGGCCTCCAAAAGGGCAACGGCATAACCCAGGAATCTGCACGCCCAGCAACGCCGCTGCCTAAATTACCGTTCTTCAGCCTGGACTCTGCTGAACGGACTACAGACTTAGAAATCATTTGATTTTTTAAAATTACTTACATGGGGAAAGAATATATACATAAATAAAGCTGGTTTATCCAAAATCTTTTTTTTTTTTTTATGCCCGTGTAGGCCCTGTGTTGGAATAATGGCTGCACCACCAGAAGAAATGCAGTGGTTCTGTCCCAAGTGTGCCAATAAGAAGAAGGATAAAAAGCACAAAAAGCGAAAGCACCGGGCACACTGACGTGTCACACGGCGTAGACGACAGCGTTGCCTCGGAGGGGAGTTGGGGCAATCCTGGCATCCCGCCTACCACCCACATTCCTGCAGAGAGCGGGTCTCGGAAGCCCGAGGGCAAGAACACATCGTCCACCCTGGATTTGGCCCCCGTGACGGACCGGCCTGTGCCCCACATGGCCGCAGGACTGAAGACAGACTCGAGGCGTGGCTCAGGGCCGCCACGCCTCCATTTTTCTATGACCAGTGACAAGTATTATTAATAAAAAGACCGTAATCTTCCCTTCTGATTTTCTTTATTCTCTCCAGGGCCCTTTCGTTAAGGTATTAGCTGAGAAGACCATGTGTCAGCCGCCTCGACTGTAACTCTCGGACGCCATTGGTCTGTGTACAGTTTGCAGCCTCTCCCCCTCTCTCTAGTAAGATAATCATAATGACAGAAAAGAAAACTCCACTTGGAGTACCGGTAAATATTTTTGTGATGAAAATATATGAAGCTTCCTCACCCCCCCAACCCCCATTTTTAGGACTAACATGTAAAATGTTCAGGCTTTTGTGAAATACCTTATATTTTTTAAGAAAAAGGTTTCTATCATGTCCTGTTTGCTTTGGCGCAGATTATTTTTTGTTGACTCGCACATGGTTTCTACGTTCGTGGCATCCTGACTGTGCCCTTCTCTAAACTGCTGGCGTTCTTCTCACGGCTTCCACATTTCATCGACTTGTACAAAAACTCCCCGCCTAGAAGATCTCCCCTAATGTAAATAATAAATATTTATGAAGTAGTTATTTTTTAAATTTTTATCGTGTTTAATTCTGGCTTTCTCTGAAATCCACGGCGATTTCAGCCACGTCTGTAATTACCGCTGTACATACGCGAAGAAGGCTAGAAGCAGAGCCATAGTTCCCAGTAATCTACCTGGAGCTGAGCCCGCGCCGTGCCCCAGACACCGTGGGGGAGAGGGCCCGAGCAGTTGGAAGGACAACAAGGCAATTTAAGTCTGTAGTTCATGATTTGAAATTGTTTTGTTATGTCTAAGTTTCTTTGACTTACTTTTACTAAACGGACATGTAGATTCCCCGAAAGTAAAAAAAACAAAAAAAAAACAAAAACAAAAAATGAAAAAACATATATACTGTAGCATTTTGTGTTTATATTGTTTTATTTCTGCAAATCTGTTCGTTGAGATTGTGGTTTAAGGCTGAAATGAAGTATATTATGAATTTTTTTTTAAAGAAAACATCAAATTTCAGGGTATCACAAAACTTTATTATATTACTATACTGCCCACTATTTATTATATGTTATAGATGTCTGAGAGATAAGCCAAATATTTTATTTTTAATGTAAAACATCAAATTTAACTTTATTAGCATATTTTAGCAACTTTGGAATAAATATGGACTTTTACTTGATTTTGAAATAATCCCAATTTGGGCCAGTGTAATGGATATCTTGAATGCTAGAATATGGGCTTTGAACCTAATACAAATATATTAATAGAAATTGTGAATTTTTTTAATGCCAAGTAAATTGATATTAGTGTATGAATTAGTCATATTTTAAAACTTATTATGTTGTTAGAGAAATGAGGTTTTCTGCCATGAATGTTAAATTGCAAATCAGTGGAAATGGAGCTGACCTTTTCAGGGTGCAGTATTTCACTGCCCTCCTTGTTCTAGAAGCCAAAATGTTTCTATCCCTACAAAGAAACGAAGCATCTATGTTGAGATATGTGGTTTTTTTGTTTTATTAATTTGAGATCATCCGAAATACTTTATACAGTATTTTCACATGCACAGATATACCCATTAGTGCTTTTCGGAGAGGGATGGTGGGGTGGGGAAGTGCAAAATAAAGATTATTGGCTATTTCATAGTTTGCTTTTCCATTTTCTTTATTTAGGATTTAGTCCCTTGAGGCATGGTCAGCGGATCTAAAGTTGCCACGTTTAAGTGAGCTGGTCACACTACTGAAATAAGAATGGAGGTGCCTCTCTATAACTTTCCCCCCAGTCCTGCTGTTGAGAGACTTCAGCCCATAATACATTGAAGGAATTTCAATCAGTTGTTGTCCCTTGCTATTTCATGGTTGCTTTCCTAAATCCAGTTCATGATTTTATAAATGGCCTTTGCAATAATAAAACCAAAGAATCATTTTCAGGGGGCTGGATAGCTCAAGGGATTAGTAATGGAATACAGAGCCTTTCACCTCTAGGTCAGTGAGTTGAATCCAGTGCAGGTCACTAGAGACCCAAAGTTGTTACCATCTTCTGACCGCTCCGTGGCCTGTGTGAATTAGCCTGGTGGTCTCAGTCTCTGCCGGACGGCCGTCTGTGCACAAGCCAAGGGAAGTGCAAGAAACTGCCCAGAGATGTGGATTCGAAAATAAAACACCTGTGTTACCGAGCAAAGTGAGAAAGCTGAGCATCGCCGTTCTCCACCAAGTCGAATGAAGAGCAGCAGATATGTAACTTAGAAAGAGTACAGACAGTAAGAGCGAGCAGACATGATTTGCTTTGCTTAATGAAGTGAAACAAAATCGGCAAAGAGGTGGCCGGCACTGGACTCGAGGGGGAAGGAAAACGTATTGGGAAAGATGATGTAATCTGGAGAAAAGCTTTAGGGGGGCTCGAGCCATAAGAAAGCGGGTTCTGACTTTTGATGGAGAAGAAAAGCCGAGCAGCAGGAAGGACTGTGACAGGACTGGGCACCGGGGGACAGGAAGGTCTGCCTCTGCAGGGGTAGAAGCCTCCCCAGTGTCCGCCAGCCCAGCTGTCCCCACCCAGGCCACCACCGCCATCTGCTCTGGGCAGGCCCCACTTCATAAAGGGAAGTAGTTGAGGGGGGGTACCCACAACATCCTGACTAGTGATTTTCTTGGAGGAGGTGGTATTTAAGAAACAGACACCCTCATTCCCCAGAAACAGCTTCTGATGAGATCATCCGTGTGCAGAGAGCCCTATGTGGCCTGCAAAGTGCGATCCCTGTCTGCCCGACATGGGGTTTCTCTCATGAAGGTGTCTGCAGCCAAATACAGTGAGGATCTTTATCCTCCGGCTGATTTGTGGTTCCCAATGTCCCGAAGAAAATCAGAGGGTATCAGAGCATTCCGGCTTTGTCGGGCTTTTTTCAGAGATAAAATATAGTGTCTTACTCCACTGTATCACCTAAACCGCCTTTGTTCCCTTTTCAATAGGACGATGAAACAAAGGCCCACTAACCAAATTAAAGTCTAAAGTGAACACAGATATGGAGACGTCGCCAGTAAGAATGCTAATGAATGAAGTTCACGAAAGGCATGCTGGCTAAGTTTTCAATACGAACAGTTCTACGGCCAATCTCGTCAGATCACAGCAGTTTTCTTTAGAAGGTTTAAGTCTAAAAGTAGATGAGTTCCCCTGACTGAAGAGCGAGACAGATAGTGTTCTGAATGAGGTCTCCCCGCCGCGGTATCAGCCGTTCCGCGAGGAAAGGATTTCTTTGAGAATCTTGCGTTAGTCGTAGCTAAAAAGTATAAAGTAACAGTGAATCCATGCGTGCAGGCCAACAGAGGACACTGGAATTAGATCTTCAGATGGACAGCGAAACAGTGCGTGCTTAATGTCGTTTCAACGCAACATTCGGTGTGGGCGCCTGTTACTAGAACGACTGCAATTAACCACCTCTTCAATCTGGACAACTCGGTCGTTAGTTTCTTTCCTAGAAGAACACTTGGAAACACTTCCATCTGTTGTTTGCTGGGCCCCTTTCGTGCACATGGCAAAAACGGGTTAGAGCCAAGTTCGGTTTTTCCCGGGGTCTGGCTTGTGAGGTATGCTAGTTTCTCTTTCTCCAGGCTGCTGCCACGATATACTAGGTGTTAAAAATCCTGGGAACCTTCCATGCTGTTCTTCTGCCGTTGTTCTATACATAACCTTTTAGCCACCCAAGACCGCTGGTGGTTTTGATGTTAATAGAGCTTTATGCTTTGAAATGTTTGTGTTTACGACAAGAGATTTAAAAGCTTAGCAAGTGGTTACATTATCGTAGGAACTAGCAGAGCTGACATTATGAGTATACACTAGGCAAGATGTAAATGTGTGAGGCGTTCAGAACAGAAGCAGCATGGGGGGTGCCTGGGGGGCTCAGTTGGTTAAGCAGCTGCCCTGGGGCTCAGGTCATGATCCCAGGGTCCTGGGATCGAGCCCCAGGTAGGGCTCCCTGCTCAGCCTGCTTCTCCCTCTCCCTAAAAAAAAAAAACAACAAACAGAAGCAGCATCTTTTCTGTACTTTGCCCTAAACAACGATTTCCTCTTGTATCCTGGCAACCCAGGCAGTATGTTGGTAAATGTTGGAAGTTTTGTCAGGGTTTTCAGTTTGGTCTTATTTTTGACTAATGGAATGTTTAGAATGGGACTGCCTTGGGCAAAATGATACACAAACCTGAAGAAGACCATTGGTACTATCCCTTAATGAGCTAACTGTGGCCAGGTTAAGTGCTTTGAAGAAAATATCGGTGCTGCTTCTAGTTATCTCATTTAGACCTATCGAAGCGCTTATCAGAGGGAATTCAAATAGTTGAAAAATATTACCAGGTTGTATTCTGATTATTTCTTAAAAAAAAAAAAACTTCATTTATTTGAGAGAGAAAGAGAGGAAGAGAGAGAGACCATGAGCAGGGTGAGGGAGAAGCAGGCTCCCCACTAAGCAGGGAGCCCGACATGGGGCTCAATCCCGGGACCCCAGGATCATGATCTGAGCCAAAGGCAGACGCTTCATTGACTGAGCCATCAGGTGCCCACCCCACCCACCCCCGAATTATTTCTTTTGGAATGTTGGTTAAACTTCTTTTACCAACTTTTAGAAACTGAATTCTCTGTAAGTAGATTTCTAAATAACCTTCAATTCCTCACTTTCCTCTCTTCTGTTAATTTTGACGTAGCTATTTGCAACATTCACAGAAACAAATAGTAGGCCCAGGATGTCTTACACTTAGCCATATCCTAGCACTTCTCAAAAAAATCTCCACCCGTCCTCTCTCTAGGCAGGCACATCAGGCACCACGGGGGTGCAGAGGTGAAATGAGACACGTCCCCAGTTCTGTAGAGAGCTGTCACCAGCAATCACATTGGAAACGTGTTCTGCCCTCACAATGGATCCCAGCCGGAAATGCACGGTAAGACGACAAATCCTGCCCAAGGTTTGACCAACTCTGTGCCCACCTCTGTCAAGGTGCTTACGGTGTTTCCGTTGAGCTTCACGCATTAAATTGATGCGTTCTGCTTTGCACATCTTCAAATTGTATTCAGATGTTTAACTGAATTTTGAGGAATCTAGCATGGTAGGCACCAAAAGCACACTTTTTTTTTTCTTTTTAAGTCAGAACCTGGATTTGAATTTGAATCCCGGCTCTTTTGCTCAACTGCTCAACGAACTTGAATAAATCACATCTCTAAATCTCAGTTCCCTTCTCTGTAAAAAGAGAGTAAGAACACCTGCTTTGGAGAGTTGTGAGATTTAATGAAATCGTATACCACTTTGCACCTGGTAGGGAGCTCAGTAAACGTCAGCCATAATATCTACCGTGGCTTCTGCTTTTTGAGCTCACTCCATTAATATGTATTATCTTGCTCTTTCCATAATTCCTCAGTGCTCTATGAATTCTGGATTTTCTGCGAGCCTCAGATTATGGGTTTCAACACGCCACCAAAAGAGCAATGTTGATATGACAATCGAAGCTTGAAATGTTGGACAAGGCAGTTACTAGGCAACTTTATTATCAAATGAGTTGATTACTGGACATGGGCGATCACCAGAAGGGAGAAGCGTTCTCCCAGTGCCCTTTGTCTCCAGCATGGGCAATGCACCTCGACTTTAATCTCGCCTCTCTGGTGAACAGAGGCAGAGAGTAGAAGGAGACGCATGCCACCATCCCAGACCCAAGTGCATCCATTCACAGGACCGTAGGACTAATGTCAATATGCCGTAAGTCAAAATGCAGGTGATTTGGAATTGGCATTTTCTAATTCTTCCACTAAACAATCTCGGGGAAGTAACCAGAACAGTAAATCACGGAGGACAGGCCATATTAGCTTCACTTACGTTCAGCAGCCCATTCTTGAACAACCTCAGGCTTCAGGGCAGTACATGTTATCACATAAGGAAGCCCAGCTCACACTGAAAATGAGGGATTTCTCACAGCCTGGGCAACTAGCCCCGCGGCAGGGCCGCACGAGTCTAGGGAGCGCCCTCTAGTGGAGGAGCTGCCCCTCAGCCCTCCTCTCCACGTGGAAGACTGTTCAACACACAAATACTCAGTCGTGGGGCTCGGACGGTTGAGCAGCATTTCCTGCGATGATGGAAATGTTCCATAATTTCTGCACTGTCCAATGCAGCAGCCGTGACCACACGGCCTATCGACACTTGAAATGTAGCCACACCAGCTAAGAAGCTGAACTTTCAACTTTATTTCATGTTAACTCCTTGAAAGTTAAATGACCACGGGCAGCCAGTAGCTGCCGCACTGCACGGGGTCGTTCGAGAACATGCACAAACGTAGACGTCCCTTGCCACTGCATTGTAGCTCCAGTCCTCCCTACACGCGAGGACGCTGTGGAA